>NC_080427.1:16189732-16506815 GCF_029873635.1 Malania oleifera
CGGACTCGGGTTTAAGGGTTCGGGGCGTTACATTATGGTATCAGAGCAATGCCTAACCGGAAGTGTGATTAGATTCACATCGCTTGGATATGGAAATGTTAGAGTATTAGGTTATGGATGATTTATACCAGAGTATAGGATTGAGTTGCGATAAGGATAGTGATGGGTAGATTAAGATACCGTTAGGAATTCTAAGTTGTGTTTCGTGAACTTGAGGGCAGAAATCCCTTGATGGTCTTTTGTATTTTTCTGAAGAAGTAACAGCTTCAGAAAATGATGGCAAATTCATCGATGGTGATGTTTCCGAGTAGAGAAATTCGAACTTGGGATTTGAATTCGGTGGTTAGGTTAATTGATTTTAAAGGTTATGGTATCGAGGGAAACCTACAGATACCATTAGGCAGAGGTTAACGAGCATGTGGTTATACGATGGTCCTAGATGAAGCAGATAAAGCCAAGGGGGCAGGTATGAATTTATGGTTAAGATGATGATGATTTTATTTAATTATTGATGATACAAAAATTTATTTGGGAGATATTTACTAAATGGTATGAGGTATAGTAAATCGTAGAATTATGGAAATGAAAGATTAGGTAATGAATTTTGAGGACGAAATTCTTTAAAGAAGGGAAGAATGTAATAACTCGGGAAAAAATTATTATTAAAAATAATTAATTAATTAATTAAAAAAATTAAAATTAAGAGTAATTATTGATTAATTAGTTAATTAAACATTATTAAATCAATTAAATAAATAAATAAATAAAATAAAAAAATTAAATTAAAATTATTTATTATTAATCAATTAATTAAGTATTGTTAAATTTAATTTATTGAATAAATAATATGATGTATATATGAATATAAAAGGATAAGATATATATATATATATATATATATATATATATATATATATAGGTTAAGTTAAAGTAAATAAAAAAAAAAAAAAGGAAAGGGATAAAGAACTTGCAGGTTTTGCAAGTTGAGTTGCAGAGAGCTCCTGCGCTCATCACCTCCTCCGTTTCACACTTTGTTTCCATTCCTTTCTCTTCTCACTTTCTTGGCGGATGTTTGGCCAATCGAGAAGTGGAAGGTGTTGGATTCCTAATTCTGCCACCGACATTTCTATTGGAGCGGATTTGTCGTGGGAGCGGCGGCGTAGGCACCATTCCTGGGGTAAGATAATTTTTCCCTAATTTCTCAATTTCTCGTTAAATCTACTGTTGAATCGACGATTTGAAACCACCATGGGGTCCTAGTCGTGATCGTCGTCATTTTGACATAAGTAAAGTTCCAATTTGGGTTTTCTTGACCCCACTCCAAAGCGAGAGTGAGATTTGAGAAATTGGGTAATTTGACTATATATAAGGGTATAATTATTTATTTAGAATTTATGGCCCTAAGAAATATTAAAATAATATTTTATTTAGGATTAATTTAATGAAATTAGGATTTTTTTTATTCAGGGTTCGGGTGAGCGCCGTAGACATGTTTTCGAGGTCCCTATTGGCGTAGTTCAAGAAATCAGGTAAGGGAAAAAATATATATTAAATCAGAATTTTTATGAATTTAATGAAAAAATAAATTGTGTTATATGTACGTGTATATGTTTCGATATGGGTAAAATGTCAACTGTTTGTTATATATGTATATGTGAAAATGAACTTATGAAAGTGGAAAAATATTTTCAGGATAATTATGTAAGGAATGAAAGGTATTTTCAATATATAAACGTTAAATGCTGGTTGACTTATTTTACAGGCAATGTATGAATTTTATTGCTAAACTGTGTGGCATGAGATTCTATGCAAATATATGTTAAATGTATGAGATGCAGGTTAAGTAAGTAATGCATTGTGAATAAAACATGATATGAACTATGTTGCTTGTGTGTGTTAATGCAACCATGTAAACAGCTTAAAAATGCTAGGTAAACACTGGAAAAATGTTGGGTAAAATAGCTGAAAGATGTTGGGTAAAACAACTGAAAGATGTTAGGTAAATGTGTAACAGCTGAAAAATGTTGGGTAAAACAGCCGAAAGATGCTGGGTAAATGTATGACAGCTGAAAAATGTTGGGTAAAATAGCTGAAAAATGCTGGGTAAAACAACTGAAAGATGCTGGGTATGAAATAAAATGAAATAAAAAGGGAAATGAATAAAATAGAAATAAAATGTGAAATATGAATAATGTAAAATGGGAAAGAGTCACTTAAAGTGAAATATTAAAGTTATGAACATGAACATAGGTGAATGGTTGAATAATGACAGAAAGAATAATGTATTATGGTATTAGCAGTATTTATGCTAGTAGAACATGTTACGTTTGGGTGAGGCAAACTCTTCGCCCGAGGGCTTGCTGAGAAAGGCGAGTGCCCTGGTTGTATCAGGTGTAGCAGTAGGCTGCGTAACGTGCTAGGGCAGAGGGAAACAACTTGTATGAGCGGGTAAATTTTCCTATTCTTGGAAGCCTTCGCCGATAAACTTTTTTATGAACTATGTGAGTACGATATCAATTTATCACTTGAGAGCTTATTGAGTAAGGTGAGTGCCCTAGTATGCTTTAGCTATGACCTTTGGGTGGCCTAGGTATCAAAGCAGACGGGTGCTACTTGTATAGGCGGGTAATCACCCCTATCCTTAGGTAATCTCGTGAGTTCAATCTTTTGCAAGTGTTTGATTAGGTTCAGAGAATGATTTCAGAAATGATGTTAACCAATTTCAAATGTTAAATATTATGTTGTTATATAAACTCATGTTAACCACACACGGTTTTAATATATTGTTTCTTCCCTTACTGAGATGTGTCTCACTTGAATATGAATTTATCTTTTTCAGGATTTCCTCGAGATCGAGCTTTGAGAGCTCGATATTTTTATAGCATTATTGGGAAAAAGAAAAAGAAAAGGGTATATTTCTATGTTAATTTTGGGGAATGTAAATATTTATGTTTTATGTCTTTATGTTTTAAGGCTATTGAGTAAGAAATGATTGTAAAAATACTGAAATGTTTTGGTAGTTATGTTGATTTATGGAAATGCAGGTGATGGATGATTACTATGGATTATAAGTAGGAATTAGTAAACTCTGGTATTATGGTATTATATGTATGGAGATTACATTTATGTTTTCCGTTGCGTATATGTTGATTATGGATTATTAGAGATTTTATCAAGTATAATGCGCCGAACTCGGGTTTAAGGGTTCGGGGCATTACATTATGGTATCAGAGCAATGTCTAGCCAGAAGTGTGATTAGATTCACATCGCCTGGATATGGAAATGTTAGAGTATTAGGTTAAGGATGATTTATACCAGAGTATAGGATTGAGTTGCGATAATAATTTTAGAATTGGTGTATTCCCAAGAGGGGGGGGTGAATTGGAATTTTAAAACTTTTTCACCTAAGTTGATCTATGCAACAACGGTATGTACACAACCTAGGATCAGTCTATGCAATTTCCAAATGCGTAGATAAATATTCTGTGAAAATTAAGTCATACGCATCATTCACCCATAATATACACGTGCGGTAAATATAAAGTGCAGAAATATAAGCAAACACACGATATGTTATCGGGGTTCGGCCAACTGTGCCTACGTCCCCGCCTCAAGCTCACAAGCTTGAGGATTCCACTAATAGCTCACTTAAGGGTGGAGCGGCACCATTTATAACCAGGTCAAATTAACATAGGGCTGACCTCAACCTTAACCAGGTCAATTAGCGGGGCTGACCTCAACCTACACGCCTTAATAGGACGACGCACCTAGCTTTCCTAACCGGGTCTAAGCCAATCCGGGACTATTCCAGGGCTAGTCTCCCTCTTCAGGCCCATGCCTGGAAATACAACAGTATTTGAAATACAATCAAATGGTACAATGAATAAGCTTTCAAGTAAAGTAGATGTGTACCCAGATACGCGCAATATCACATACACCACAATATGATATAATATGTAAGCTCAATGTGGTCTAAGATGTCAACTCTCAAATAGATTTACTATCGTTGTAATGAGTGCGTGAGAGTGCAAACCTAAATGATCTTTGTATCACAGGATATTCAATCTAAGTGCTCAAACAAAGATATTATCCAAACTTCATATATTTCAATCAACAAGTTTTCTCAATATATATATGTATATGAAGTTCTAGCAATGTATAAGTTTGGTTTGCAAAAAGAGTTTAATCTTTGTATTCAACTATAGATATAAATCAATGAATATTGCAACAAAGATTTCTTTTCTCACACAAACAAATATCTCTGTAAAGATTTATCAAGATAATGCACACTAGATATTTGAAAGTATTTTGAAAATGTTTTGCAACCAAAAACAAATACAATCTTCTTTAGATGTTGCAATGAAGGTGCAAATCTTAGAAGATCTATCAAAGTCTTCTTAGGATAGACTTATTTACCAAGTCTCCTAAGAATACTTAGGTTTAGCTCTCAATGAAAATAAATCAACCAAATATGAATGGGAGAGCAAACCTATTAACTATAAACACTCAATCGACTTACAGAGGATTTAAAAGATCGAAGAAGGTAAGCATGAGTGAATGGGGATTGGATATGAGTATTATAGGGTTTTGGTTTTTCAAAGAATTTTCCCTAATCAAAGTGGCTAATCTCCCTTCAATCTTTGCAAATGAACACATATATATAGGCAAGGGAGAAAATATGACCGTTGGGGACCTATTGGGTATTATTAGAAAAGTTTAATGACGTTTAAGGCATTTTAACCCTGTTTAAAAAAATATTAACACGGTAAAAATAGGACCAACCCGAGAGGTCCGATCGACCAAAAATGGTTCGATCGACCAGAACTCAAATGGCTCGGTCGACCAGGGGTGTTTTGAACTGAGTGGTCGGTCGACCGAGGAAGGCGATTTCCCAAATTTCTGAGGTTCGGTCGATCGGGGCTTTTTGAACTGCATGGTTCGGTCGACCAGACCGCTGGGAATCCTCCCGAGACCCATCGGTCGACCAGGTAGTTGGAGTACAAAAATGGTCGGTCAACCGGGAGGTCAACATGTTGACTCCCAAGTTGTTCGGTCGACCGGGAGTAAATGAACTACATGGTCTTGGTCGACCGGGACCTAGGTCAACGGTTGACCCAGGTAAGGTTCAGTCGACCAGGCCAAAAATGAACTGTTTTGACCGGTCGACCGAAAGTGCACCAAGTGTGCATTTCAGTCCCGTATTGACCCAAACAAGTCCTATTCAAGTGCCTAACAAACATATGTGAAATATGTGTGTGTCCTAAGGTCACTTGGGGTCCAATTTGAAGACATCGAAAAAGTTCGGTGTGGTCGACCGAAGGTGCACCCTAAGGTCTTTCTACGATCCTTTCTCATTCATGGTTCGATTTGAGCTAACATAATAAATTATACGTGTGATGTGTGTGAGCTTATTACAAACCAAATGCCCTAATTACTATTACAGACCAATATAGATATATTACAAAAAATATGATTTGGCCTTCAAGCTTTTCTTGCTTTGTGCATATCTTGATCTTATCATTCTTGATTCCTGCACAAAAACTTAAACACTCATTAGATATAATGAGTATTTGTTATAATCAAAACTGGGCATGACCAATAAGGTTAACAAATAATAGTGATGGGTAGATTAAGATACCATTAGGAATTCTAAGTTGTGTTTCATAAACTTGGGGACAGAAATCCCTTGATGGTCTTCTGTGTTTTTCTGAAGAAGTAGCTAGCTTCAGAAAATCATGGCAAATCCATTGATGGTGATGTTTCCAAGCAGAGAAATTCGAACTTGGGATTTGAATTCGACGGTTAGGTTAATTGATTTTGTAGGTTATGGTATCAGGGGAACCAGCAGATACCACTAGACAGAGGTCGATGAGCACGTGGTTATACGATGGTCATGGATGCAGCAGATAAAAGCCAAGGGGGCAGGTATGAATTTATGGTTAAGATGATGATGATTTTATTTAATTCCAAATGCTTAACCCATGCTTGAATATAAATCTTTAAGTTAAGCCACTATTTTCCATTGCACAAGATTGAGTTTAAGGGATCCATCTTATATCATATATCATTATACCCTAAACTCATTTTTGAATATGAAAAGCCTAATCAAATATTGGTCATCACTCTAGGCTCAAGTACTGACCATCATAAATATCTATTCTACCTAGTGCTTATTTAAATTCATCCTTCTGAAATCAAAATTAGAAACATTCATTGAGAGAGTCAAGTATTATTAATCAACCAAAATAATCCCTTTGCGTTCAAAATGCAAAACTCTCTAATTTTGGTTCACCGTATCCTCTATAGGAAATCTCTACCTTACCACGATCATATCTAGTGGAGATTTATCCTTTCAATGGTTCGTACCCTTGCTCTAATTTATGATCATCTTTAGAGGATACCCTCCATTTGTGGAAAATGAGAAATACCCAAAGAGCACCGTTCAAGAACATTCATCTATTCGTAATGCTCTTTGCTCAATCTATTTGGACTTATTCACTTCCATGAAAATATCTTGAATTATGTCCAGTCATTCTAAATATTCTTCTAAACTTAATGAAAATTTAATTGTTAAGAGTATTTATCCTATCTCGCTTCATAAGCTCTCAATTCATTGAGTCATATCTTTTAGAGCTTCATATCCTTAGAGATGAGTTAAATGATTAATATGATTGGTATAGGTTTCAACATATATGAAAATGCAAAGTTTCAAAAAACCTATGAACGATCCTTAAAGTTTAATGCCATTTGAACTTGTGCCTCTCACATTTTGAAGATCATAAGAAAAGCGGCAGTTATAGGCTTTATTCATTGAAGGAATATTGATTGTGAATTTTGGTCCTTTAAAGCCTATGCATCTAGCGCCAAGTTTAAACCATTGAAAATCTTAAGCACCTTGGCTAAAATATTTAGAAATGAAAAGGCATAAAATGACTTGAGTGCATAACTCAGGGGGGAGCTTTTATTCTTCATGATTATATAAATTGAAATCCTCTCTTGATATCATACCTTTTATGCTCATATGCCTTTATGAAATCAGCATTGTATTCTACTATCCATGATTTAATAAATGGTTAAATTTTTTTTGATGGACAGTTTATGCATTTTCCTAGCACGAACTACTATTTAGCATTTTAACATTTACTTCATTATAATCATCTTTGTACAAGGCTTTATGTTGGGAAACGTCAATTGAAATTTCGGCAGCATGTCGTATGTAAATAAGACATTTTCCCATAAAACCTGTACCTGATAGGTTCAAATAAGCAATTTATAGTTTAGTTTAATGCACACAAGAACCTATATCCACTACCAGCATGCAATACACATCAACTGCATCCACTATGCAGGAGGCTTTCAATGCAAGTATGCAATCCAGTAGCTCTTTTGATATCCTTGAACATTATATCCTACACTTGAAGTTCTATGATTTGATATAGAATGTTCTTGAGTCATGAACATTATTGCATGCCTTAATATATACTCTCTGATGCATCTATGATCTAGAGGGACAACTATACTAATCAAGTGATAAATGTAATTGACAAATACTCAGTATAGTTGATTTTGAAGAGTTGGATTGATGGCTTATGCTACTAAGCATAATGAAATAATTCTCTATCTAGCACAAGCAGCTTATTGTATCTAAGCATGAATTCAAATCGATAGAGGGAGCATCCAAAATTAAATCCCATTCTGTTATGTTCTTCAACATCTTCAGCATAGATCTGGCTTGAACTCTTTGTGGTATGCGCTTAATTGTTAGGATTTTATTGAATATTTTAAAATGAAAATATATTGATTTGCCACAAGTTGTTTGTGTTTGCCAGTGACCCTGCATTTAAATTGTCTGAAATTTTTAGGATCTATATGGTTGTCATATTCTGGTTATCTTATGAAATTATGCCTAAATGCTAACCCAGAACATTGATGCTTGCTTGTACCTTATTTTAAAAGATCTCTTTTCATCAAGCAACCCCCACTACCTTTTTGCAAACATCATAAGGGGGATATATATTTATTATATACATATATATTTTCTAAAATTGATAACTTGTTCGGTAACTTCATATGAAAATGCATGCAAAATGGTTAGACTGTGTTTTTGTTCAAACCAACTATTTGCTATCATATGCTGTGTGCTTTAAACTCATATATTTCATGGGTTTTATGATATGTTTCAATTGCAATGGTTTGTGCATATTTATGGTCTAATTCTGTTGTCATGTCATTTAAATCTTTAAATGACCAGTTATATTGTTTGTATGCTCAATTGCTATACTTCATACTTTATTATTCATTGCGCATTGTATGATTATATTATCTTTTTGGATGTTGAAAGTAATAATTCTTGATCATACTAGATTGTTTGAGTTGGTAGTTGTTAATTCTGGTGCGACCCGAAGAGGGGGGGTGAATTGGATATTTAAAATTTATCACCTAGGTTAACTGGTTTTATCAATAGTGTAATACAGCCTAGGGTCAGTCTACGCAATAAATAAATAAACATACACATGTAGTAAAAGTAAGGTGCAAAAAGTAAATAGTACATGCAATATATTATCAAGGTTCAGCCAAATTGCCTACATTCTTGCCTTGGTTACACCAGCACAAGGATTACCACTATAATGCTCACTTAAATGGGTGGAGCGGCAGCTAAACAACTAGGTCAATTCAAGGGGCTGACCTCAACTAACACGCCTTAACAGGATAGCGCACCTACCTTTCTTAACCAGGTCTAAGCCAGTCCAAGACTATTTCACAAGGCTAGTCTCCCTCTTCTGGCCCGCGCTTGGAATACAACCAATGTGTATATAAAGTTTGTACACGGAAATATGCTTCTAGACAAGCAGATGTGTGCACCAATACAACTCAATCAATATTGCTAGCACGAATGATATGTAAATATGCTTAGTGTTCTAATGTATGCTAAACACTCAATCAAGTAAAGATTTTCAGTCTAGATCTAGAGTGTATATCCAAGCAAGATTTGAAACACAATATATGAATAACACAAAATCAGATCAGGGTTTCAAATATGTTAAGCAAGTTGAATCAAACAAACTCAATAAGATATTTCAATGTACAAAGCACAATGGGGTCGTTTTAAAGACTAGCTTTTTGAAAAAGATTTTTGCACACCAAAATATAGGTTTAGGTATCTTGCAATGACAATGCAAGACCACAACCCTCAAAGTCTTTCCACACAAGATTTATCAAATGAAATTGGTGGAAGAACTTTAATGCTAAACTCTCAAAGAAAATGAATCAAGTAATAATACAAATGAGAGTTTTAGTTAGAGAGATTAAGCATAATAGCCTTAGAGATACTCACAATGCTTAAAGAGATCAAGAGTGAGGAGTATGTGAGTGTTTGGAAGAGTATTTGGCTAATATAGGGTTTTGGATGTTGAGAGAATTTTGCCTTAATCAAGTTTGCTAATCCTTACTAATTATGACTAATGAATGGGTATATATAGGCAAGGAGGAATTTTTTACCATTGGGGACACAATGGGTATAATTAAAATTTTTTCAAACGCCATTAAGAAAATTAATCCAGTTTACCCCATTAAAAAATCACTAAAAATTATTTTAACCCACAAGGCTCAGTCGCCTGGCTAGAGGTTACGGTGCCTGAATAGATACAGTCAAAAATTCATTTTAAAACAGTTTGGTCACCTAAAATTATGCTTGAGTGGCTGAATAAAAGTCAGTAGCCAAATGTTCATTAGTTTGGGTGCCCGGTTCCAAGTTCGGTTAATCAAACTAACCCCTTCGATCACCTGAACCCAATTTGAACGTAATTATTCGGCCACCCAGGTAGTTGAAAAGTGCTCTGTCATGAGTTTGGGTGCCCGGGGAAGACACGCTCAAATCAGGCTCGGGTGCCCAAACACTAAGTCAACATTTTGACTGATTCGGTCTTCTGAGCCATTTTACACGGCATAGGTTCGGTCGCCCGAACCCTCTCAACATTTTAATTTCAGTTTATTTTAGCCAAGATTGATTCCCCTGATATGAAGATGATAATGGGGACTTCTTGTGCATTTGTTTAGGGACCTACGGACTTTCTATCCTATCAGAAAAATTCGGCGTTGGTTGACCGAAGGTCGACCGAATTGTGATCCCTAAGGTCTTTCTAAGGTCTGTGTAGGTACCTAAAGTGCAACTATGGTGGATTTGAGCATATCTACCTATCATGCATGATGCAAATTATTACAAGCCATATGCGTGCACAGTCCATAATAAAATTACATCCCAAAATGAAGAAACTGAATAATAAATACAAATACAACACAAAATTCTTCATTCATCGGCACGAACACCACACGCCATCATAGTATGTCTTTTAGTTTGAATACACGTGCACAGTGAACCTGCATGCAAGCCTTAGTACAATCATCAGTACTAAGAGTATTTGTCATGATCAAAACTGGGTGTGACCTATCAGGTCAATAGTAGTTGTGGATAAACTGTTAATCTAAAACTCAATCAGGTCATTTTTATACAGATATTCTTCTGGTAAATGTTCTATTTTCAAATGACATGCTGCCAAAATTTTTAAAGATTTCCTAGAACCATATTTGTATTTGAATGATAATTATCTTTTATTTGCCTATATACCTAAATGATTTATCTAGGCCCTTTTTTCTGTTGCCAAAAGGGGGAGAAGTAGGCAAGTATTTGTCATCATAAAAAGGGGGGAGATTGTTGACCTTATTGGTCATACTCGGCTTTGATAATGACAAATACTCTTGGTATTTAATGTTTGCCAAGTTTGTGTGCAAGTTCATATTGAAAAAATCAGTTGATGGCACATGAAGATTTGAAGAAAACAAAGACCTAGAATAGTTATTCATTTTAATTTATATTATTCTTAATTCGGGTCTGTAATAGTAACATAGGAAATGGTCTGTAATAATCTGCATATCATGCATGATAGGAACTGATAAGCTCAAGATCATAGAGTGACCTTTCAATCGACCGGTGCTAGCTTTTTTAGGCTAAGTTAAATAGCTTCAAAAGACCTTGGAAAGACCTTAGGTCCCCATACAAACACACAAAATAGTCCTCATAATCATTTGCATTATCAGGGGAATCAATTATAATGAATAGGACTTAATAGAAAAAAATTGTGAGAGGTTGGGCGACCGAACCCTTAGTGTTCAAAACATTTTGGATGCCTGAACCGTGGACTGGTCAACATGTTGACCTGAATTCGGTAGACCAAACTAAAATACACATATCATCCACAGTTGACCGAATAGTTGATTTGACATTTCCCAACTACTCGGCAGCCCGAACCTTAGCGTTCAAATCATCCTCGGGCGACCGAACACATGAGTTCGGTTAACCGAACTTCAGATCGAGCACTTGAATCTCGAACAGTGTGGAAATCACCTTGGTTAAGAAAACCGAACCCATGCTCAGGTGACCGAACTTCAAAAACTGACTTTTTTCATTGTCTTTGTTCAGGAGACCGAACCGTGGTTCAGCCACCTGAAAACTCTCGGGTTGTTTTATTTTTACCGCAGTTAAACACGATTAAATGGGATTAATATTTCTTAATGGTTTTGACACAATATTAATAATTCCCCTCATGTTCTTAATGATTATAATTTTCCCTACTTCTATAAATAAGGCCTTATTTGTGAAGATTACTAAGAGATTAGAAAAATCATTAGCAAGAAATCCTCTTAAACTTAAAAAGCCTATTTTGCCAAATACTATCCCAAATACTCTCACACACTATTTTCTTTGATCATCCAAAGTATTGTGAGAGTTCCTATTGTGCTATTACTCCATTTCAAATTGCTTAATACTCTCATTCGTATTGGTTGTTGATTGTTTGATTTTTGAGAGTGAAGCAAAAGTTTCCCCACAGATTTAACTTGATAAATCTAGATTTGGGAAAACTCATTAGCTTAAGGATCTTAGCATTGTTATTGCAAGATTCATTAAGCAATAATTTTTGTGTGCAAAATATTTTACAAAGCTTGATTTCAAACAACTCTTGTGCTTGATACAATTTGAGAAAATATTTTTTAGTTCGTTTGAATATTATTGCTAGAATCTTTGAAACACTAATTTGATATTAAGATTTGATATACTTTGCTTTCAAAGATTAGCTTGTTTGAACACTCTTGTGCATACTTGAGATTATCATTGTACTGAGTGTTGATTGCACATATACACCACTAAGCTTATCGTTCTTACATGTTTGGTGTGCATTGATTATACTATGCGTATTGTATTACATATCTGCTTATGTAAGAAGCATTTGTTGGTATGAAAATTTTCATATTCGCTGTATTCTAGGCATGGACCTGAAGTGGGAGAGTGGCCCTATTGAATAGTGTGATGCCTTGAACTCGGAAATGGGACCTAGGGGTGAAATAGTAATGTAACATATCCTTGTATCATACAAATCACCAAAGATACAGTACGATGAATGAGGGTTCGAACCCGTGGGGTTCCCAGGCACCCTATACACATTCATATACAACATAATATACGCAGCAGGAAAAGTTCATTCTATACATAATTTGCACCATACTAGAGTCTATACAAAGGAGTCAAACTCCACAAAAATAGAACAAACCCAGGTGGCAGCCAAAACTCCCAAAAAACCACCCAACACAAGCTTAGGACTTACCCAGGTACCTCCCACAATACACCGACCACTACGCTCCTACACCCAAAAGCTAGCTCCGGTTACCTGAAGGACCTAAAAAATATGTACGTACAACAAGGGTGAGACACCTCTCAGTAAGGAAGAATATAGGTTATATCGGTGTATGGAATTTCGTGTTATCATGACAACAAAACATGTATAGTTAAATGCAGGTTCCAGTACTAGTTTCAACACAATGCATACAAGCACACACACACATGATCAAGCGCTGTCGTCACACCCTTCAGCCCATAGCCGGCCCGCAGTACCCGGCATCGACCCGACTGACCCACAGTACTTGGCGTCGACCTGGACGACCCACAGTTCTCGGTGTCCTTGGCACATGGCGAACCCCAGGCTCCCATGGCATCGTACTGGTACAAAATGGTGGATCCATACCCTTTGGTGATCAGCCGATAAGGCTCACACCCTTGGATATAGAGCCGGATACTTTTGCCAAACATGGCCTAACGATTTCATACATCCAAGGATATAGAGCCGGACACTCTCAGTACTTGGAACAACTCAGAACCCAGTTCCAATTGAATTCCACAAAACACAACTATGCATGCTCATATAACCAAACATACCACACCCATTCAGTAATCTAAAATCATGGTTTTCTAAACATATATAGTTTAAATAAAGTCAAGGCACGGTCATCCTGATTACACAATATAAATCATCATATACATACGGTTTTTCCAACAAAACCATGGATGCAACCCAATACCCCCTTTTTCCCAAAACTGTAATCATGAACAACCAATAGTTTTACCTGTTAGATTCCCCCAAATGAATAGTCAAAACGCACATAGGACCGTGGATCACAGTTCCACTGAATTCGATTTCAAAAATAATCGACATAAACTGAATCTCCTTACCTTTCCCCAAACCGTAATTCTCGAACTCCAAGGCCCCTAAACAGCGAACTGAGTTCCAAAACCTACAACGTATAGTGCAAAATATACTCACGACTCCATTCTCTACAAAACTACTAGAACAGAAATGAAAACCGAGCCTTACCTCGATTTTATGTCAAAACTCAAAAATAGCCGAACCAAAAATCTGATCCGTATAACTTGTAGAGAATCCTTCCATAATCCTCATGGTAACTTTGGATTAATGATTCTCACGATGAATGGCGAAGAAATCTAGAGAGATGGAGAGTAGGGAAAGTTTCTAGAGAGATAGAGAGAGAAAATGAGATTTCTTAGCTTGGAAGTAAGGAAATTGATATTTATAGCACCTTTGACTTGGCCGTCCTCATCGACGAGGCCTTATAGATTGCTCGTCGATGAGACGAGGACCTCGTCAACGAACCTGATATTACTGGTTTCTCGATACCCCTCGACTTCTCCTTGTCGACGAGCCTTTGAATTTCGTCTACCAGCACCGCATGGACTTTGTCGATGAACTTTGGCTTAGTTGATGAAGCCTACTCAATTCCCAATTTGCCCCTCTCTTAATTAATTAAACCCACCTATCACGGTTCGGGTTCTTACAACCTCCCCTCCTTACAAAAATTTCTTTCTCGAAATTTGCCATCTCATTCAAAAACTCAACATACAAGCAAATACATATACACAATTCTAGAAAGAAACTGGCGACTACTACAACACAGCCCCATCATAATATATACGTACCCTCACTTATGGTGGAGGAATATCGTGGTTACAAACATAAACCATCTCTGGAGTTCACAATAACATACACTCCCAACGACTAACCACCTATCCCCAACCCAAAGTAGAGAAATGTACATCAGAACAACTGCGGATACTTCTGACATATTTTCATTTTTAGTTCCCAAGAAGCTTCCTCAACCTCATGATTCTGCCACAATACCTTCACTAATGGTATATCCTTGGTGTGAAGCTTATGAACTTTACGGTCCAAAATCTGAATAAGTATTTCCTCATACGCTAAAGTATCCCCAATCTCCAAGTCTTCATAACTAATAACATGTGAAGGATCCAACACGTACCTTCTCAACATGGATATGTGAAACACATCATGGACCCTCGAGAGTGCTGGGGGTAGTGCAATCTTGTAGGCCACCGGACCCACTCGCTCAAGAACCTCAAAGGGTCTGATATACCTCGGGCTCAGCTTGCCCTTCTTCCCAAATCTCATCACCTTTTTCATTGGAGCGATTCTCAGAAATACCTTACCCCCCACCTCAAACTCCAACTCACGGCGGCAAACATCTATGTAACTCTTCTGCTGACTCTGAGCTGATTTAATCCTTTCTCGGATCAAACCTACCTTCTTAGATGCCTGCTACACAAATTCAGGTCCTAACACCTGATGTTCACCAACCTCACTCCATTACAAAGGAGATATGCACCTTTGACCCTACAAAAATGGTGTCATATCGATACTAGCCTGGAAGCTGTTATTATAAGCGAACTCTACTAGAGGCATAAATTGTATCCAGCTACCACCAAAGTCTAACACACAAGCTTGCAACATATCTTCCAAGATCTATATCGTCCTCTCTAATTGTCCATCAGTTTGGGGGTGGAATGTTGTACTGAAAGTATGCTTCATCCCCAATGCCTCCTGCAAACTCATCCAGAATCGAGAAGTAAACCTCAGGTCTCGATCCGACGCAATGGACATCGATACCCTGTGCATCCTAACTATCTCATGCACGTACATATCTGCTAGCCTACTCAAAGGATAGCTAACCTTCATCGGTAAAAAGTGAGCAGATTTCCTCAACCTAACCACGATCACCCAAATAGCATTCTGTCCGTGAAGTGCTGGCGGCAATCCGGTCACAAAATCCATGGAAATATGCTCCCTTTTCCACTCCGGAATAACTAAAGGCTGCAACGGTCCTGTCGGCCTCTGATATTCAGCGTTCACCTACTGACACATTAGACACTGCTCCACAAACAGAGCAATCTGCCTCTTCATACCATTCCACTAGAAGGTCTCGTGCAAGTCCCGATACATCTTTGTACTACTAAGATGTACCGTATACAACGAACGATGCACTTCTTTCAAAATTGTCCTCCTGATCCTATCATCATTCGGAACACATAACCTGGTCCCAAACCTCAACACACCTCCCTCAGAGATGTTGAACTCTGTAACCAATCCCTGTTGTACCTTTTCCATAACCTCTGTCAACTTTGCATCACTAGCCTGCACGACCTTTATACGTTCAAACAAAGTCGGCTGGACTACCAAACTAGCAAAGAAAGCCTGATGATCACTGCGCACAAACTCTATACCTGAGCTCTTCAGATCCTATCTGATGTGACGCTGAGTTACAACTGCAGATGCAGCCATATGTTCTAACTTCCGACTCAACGCATCAGCCACCACATTAGCTTTTCCTGAGTGATAACTGATTGTGCAATCGTAGTCCTTAATTAACTCAAGCCACCGTATTTGCCTCATATTCAACTCCTTTTGCGTGAAAAAGTACCTGAGGCTTTTGTGATCAGTGAAAATCTCGCATTGCACACCATACAAATAATGTCACCAGATCTTCAGTCCATATGCAACAGCAGCCAATTCCAGATCATGTGTAGGATAATTCTTTTCATATTCTTTCAATTGTCAAGAAGCATACTATCTTACCCTGCTGCATAAGTACACACCCTAGACCCCTCAGAGACGCATCTCTACAAATCACAAACCTTCCATCCCCTGAAGGAATGGTCAAAACCAGAGTAGTAGCCAGCCGGTGCTTTAACTCCTGAAAACACTGCTCGTAATCACTAGTCCACTCAAACTTCACTCCCTTCCTGGTCAATCAAGTCAGAGGCCTAGAAAATTTGGAGAAACCTTCCACAAACTGATGATAATAACCCGCCAGTCCCAGAAAACTCCGAACCTCCTGCACATTCATCAGTCTTACCCAGTCAACCACGACTTCAATCTTGCTACGATCAACTGATATACCATCACCAATCACCACATGGCCTAAGAATGCAACCAGATCCAACCAGAATTCACACTTCTTTAGTTTAGCATACAACTTTTTCTCTCGAAAAACCTATAATACTAACCTCAGATGGTTCTTGTGCTCTTCCAAACTTCTCGAGTATACTAAAATATCATCAATGAACACCACTACGAACCGGTCTAGGTACTTATGGAAAACCCTATTCATAAGATCCATAAATACTGTCGGAGCATTCGTCAACCCAAAAGGCATAACAAAGGACTCATAGTGGCCGTATCTGGTTCGAAAAGTCGTCTTTGCAACATCTTCGGATCGAACCCTCACCTGATGGTACCCTGACCGTAGATCAATCTTTGAAAAGACCTGCATACCCTGCAATTGGTCAAAGAGATCATCTATATGAGGCAAAGGGTAGCGATTCTTCACAGTCACCTTATTAATCTCACGGTAATCAATGCACATGCGCATTGACCCGTCCTTCTTCTTTACAAACAGTACTGGAGTTCCCTAGGGCAAAACATTAGGTCGAATGAAACCCCTGTCCAGTAATTCCTGTGACTGCTCCTTCAACTCCTGAAGTTCTGCTAGAGCCATCCGGTACAGAGCTTTAGAGATCGGTGCCTTGCCAGGTAGCAACTCTATAGCAAACTCAACCTCATGATCCGGAGGTAAACTGGGTAGATCTTTTAGAAATACATTTGGGAACTTGCTCACTACTTAAATATCCTCAAGCCTCAACTCGTCCTGTTGTGCTTCCCTCACATAAGCTAGGTACCCCCGACACCCGTCCAAGAGTAACCTCCTCGCCTGCAATGCCGATAGAATCTGTGGCGTCGCATGCACACATGATCCTACGAACTCATACTCCTGCTCCCTAGGAGGTCTGCACACTACCACCTTCCTACGATAGTCGATCACGGCATAACTGGAGAACAACCAATCCATCCCCAGAATAACATCGAACCCCAACATGTCGTATACTATAAGATTCGTCGGTAGCAGCCTCCTCTAGATTACCACTAGGCAGTCTTCCAATATCCTTCTACAGAATGATGCACTCCCAGATGGTGTAGCCACTGACAGCTCTTCATCCATGACTTGGGTTCCCACCCCACACAATTTCACAAAATTAACAGAGATAAAGGAGTGGGTAGCACACGAATCAAATAAAACTACAATTCTATTTAAAAGCAACATCATAGTACCTGTCACCACATTCCCCACATGCTCAGCATCTGCTGGGGTAAGCGAGTACACTCATGTAAAAGCTGTGTTCGCTTGATATGTCCTCTGGGATACCTGATTGCTTCCCCGATTTTGACTCGAAGAAGGCGTACCCCTCTTTGGCTCGTAACAATCCCAAGCCATGTGACCTGAATGGCCACAGTTGTAGCAGTTACCCCCAAAACAACCGGCACTCATCGCTATGCCATTGGTGGAACCTGGTACAACGATCACCTGATTGGCTCGCCTGAGAACTTTGACGCTTGGTATTCTGACGCTAACTCGATTTCCTGTTCCTCCTCTTCTAGGATCCCGGCATCCCAACTGAGAACCAGAAGGTACTGACCTCTTCCTCGGCTCCTAATCCATCTTATCCTCTCGAATACCAATCTCGATCACAGTGGCTTTATCCATCAAAACTGAGAACTCACGAATCTAAAGCATCCCCACCAATCTGCGAATATCCCTCCTCATGCCCTTCTTGAATCTCCGAGTCTTCTCGTACTCATTCGAGATCAAGCATGGCGCAAATCGAGATAGCTCTATATACCAAGCAGCGTACCTCTGTACCGACATACTCCCCTGAGTCAGAATAGAAAACTCATTCGCCTTCACATAACGTACAGAAGCTAGGAAGTATCTATCAAATAATACCTCCTTAAAATGGCTCCAATAAATATCCATACGACCGCCGCTCTGCTTCTCCAGCAAATTCATTGTAGTCCACCATCGACCTACCTCCCTATATAGCTAGAAGGTAGCATAGAGGACTCACTGCCTATCCGTGTAGTGTAGAACTTCCAAGATCCTCTTAATCTTTTCAACCCAATCCTCAGCTATGGTTGGGTCAGGCCCACCAGAGAACATCGGAGGATGCATGCGTGTGAACCTCTCAATGGTGCACCCCACAGCAACAGGAGAGCGTTCGCATATCCTAACACTCCGCTCGATCTCCCATAAAACTTGCCTCGTCAAAACTCGAGACACAGACGGAGACTCATCACTCACTGTCTTCTCTGAGTCACTTCCCAAGTCGTTATCCTTGGGCTCCATTCTGAAAACACAATAAAATTCTACCAAGACTCTTACAACACATACAGTTAACATAATTATCTAACACAAATCATGTTAACTACTCCCTGCCAGGTCTAGGTCTACTCTATCTCACCGACACGAAAGTCATCAAGGGTCTGCCCTACTTTTACTGAATTCGTCATTCTAGGAAAAAAATAGAATACGACCGACAAGTCTCGATCTAGTAACAAAACAATGCTCAGCCAACTCTACCAACATTCAACATCCTATACTCTGCTATGTACTCATAGCTAAGCCTAACCAAGTCTACAAGACCTAACAACCTGGTTAGCTCTGATACTTAGTTGTCATGCCCCGAACCCGAAAATGGGACCCAGTGGTGAAATAGTAATCTAACCTGTCCCTGTATCATACAAATCACCAAAGATACAGTATGATGAATAAGGGTCCGAAGAAAGGTCATTCTATACATAATTTGTACCATACTAGAGTCTATACAAAGGAGTCAAACTCCAAAAAAAATAGCACAAACCCAGGTGGTAGCCAAAACTCTCAAAAGACCACCCAGTACAAGCTTAGGACTTACCCAGGTACCTCCCACAATACACCAACCACTATGCTCCTACACCTAGAAGCTAGCTCCTGTTACCTAAAGGAGCTGAAAAATATGTACATACAGTAAGGGTTAGACACCTCTTAGTAAGGAAGAATATATATTATATCGGTGTGTGGCATTCGAGTGTTATCATGACAGCAAATCATGCACAGTTAAATGAAGGTTCTAGTTCTAGTTTCAACACAGTGCATACAAGCACACACACACATGATCAAGCGGTGTCGTCACACCCTTCAGCCTGTAGCCAGCCCGCAGTACCCGGCGTCAGCCCGGCTGACCTATAGTACTCGGTGTCCTCGGCACATGGCGAACCCCAGGCTCCCATGGCATCGTACCGGTACAAACTGGTGGATCCATATCCTTCAGTGATCAGCCGGTAAGGCTCACGCCCTCGGATATAGAGCCAGACACTCTTGCCAAACATGGCCTAACGATTTCATATGCCCATGGATATAGAGCCGAACACTCTCAGTACCTGGAACAACTCAGAACCCAGTTCCAATTGCATTCCACAAAACACGACTATTTATGCTCATATAACCAAACGTATGACACACATTTGGTAATCTAAAATCATGGTTTTCTAAACATATACAATTTAAATAAAGTCAAGCCACAACCATCCCTATTACATAGTATAAATCATCATATACATATGGTTTTTCCAATAAAACCAGGGATGCAAACCAATACCCACTTTTTCCCAAAACTGTAATCATGAAAAATCCATAGTTTTACCCTTCAGATTCCCCTAAATGAGTAGTCAAAATGCACACCGGATCGTGGCTCATAGTTCCACTGAGTTCGATTTTAAAAATAACCAACACAAACTGAATCCCCTTACCTTTCCCTAAACGGTAAATCTCGAACTCCAAGACCCCTAAACAGTGAACCGAGTTCCAAAACCTACAACGTATAGTATAGAATATGCTCACGACTCCATTCTCTACAAAACTGCTAGAATAGAAATGAAAACCAAGCCTTACCTCGATTTTACGTCAAAACCCAAAAATAGCCAAACCGAAAATTTGATCCATAGAACTTGTAAATAATCCTTCCACAATCCTCATGGTAACTTCGAATTAATGATTCTCATGATGAACAGTGAAGAAATGTAGAGAGATGGAGAGTAGGAAAAGTTTCTAGAGAGGTAGAGAGAGAAAATAAGATTTCTTAGCTTGGAAGTAAGGAAACTAATATTTATAGCACCTTTGACTCGGCTGTCCTTGTCCACGAGGCCTTATAGATAGCTCATTGACAAGATGAGGACCTTGTTAACGAACCTGATATTATCGGCTTCCCGAAACACCTCGGCTTCTCCTCATCGACGAGTCTCTGAATTTCGTCGACAAACTCTGGCTTCGTCGATGAAGCCTACTCAATGCCCAATTTGCCCCTTGCTTAATTAATTATACCCACCTATCACGATTAAGGTTCTTACAAATAGTCTTAGATTGGCTTAGACCCGGTTAGGAAAGTTAGGTGCACAATCCTGATAAGGTGTAGGTTGAGGCTAGCCCCGCTAATTGACCTGGTTCTAAATGGTGCCACTCCACCTGTTAAGTGAGCATTAGCGGAATCCTAGCTAGAGGAGGGGACAAAGGCAGAATTGGCTGAACCTCGATAACATATTGTGTGTGCACTATTTTACATTTCCGCAATTTATATTCCTACACGTGTATGTTATAGTGTGAATGCTGCGCTTGATTTAATTTTTGCATACCATCTATCTGTGCATTTAGGTTTATGTGTATATAGACAAACCCTAGGTTGAGTATTATTGCTTGTGGAATTGAAATCAACTTAGGAAGTTTTAAATACCCAATTCACCCCCCCCCCCCTAGGAATACACCAAGGTTAACACCTTTGATGTGTTTTGCTTCCAAGGAAGATTACTTTGATATTTTAATTGGCCTTCTTTTTGGAAAACAATTAATTTGTTTATGGGTTGTCTGCTTTGACCTAAATTTCGTGGCTTACTTTCTTTGTTTTGTTGTTTCTTGAATTATTGTTGGAGTTCCATGCCTTTTTTTCTTTTTCATTTCTTCGTCAAATGTTTGTTTTATCTGTTTGGTTGCCAAGAAAACTTCAAAATAGAACAAAAACTAAAGATTTGCATTACTGTGTAGTCATTACTCGTATTATTGTTTTCTCCTTGTACAATTCTTCTAAATGCATTAATATGCTTAAACATTAACAAATACATACTTTTATATTCTAGATTTTTAAAAATAGGCGTACGATTATTTTCTTGTTTATATTTCAATAAATATGTTAAGCACATTGTATTTGTCAAAGTTAAAAATGACAACTGTATGCATGTCTATATTTAGCTGGCCACAAATGATCACTTGACAACATCCACACGTGTCTCCAATGGTATGAAAGGGGTGAGTTATATGCATTTGCCTATTAATTGAATATTTTCTCGTAATGTTATTGTTAGGTAAGATTACAATCAAGTCGGTCCAAATCGAGTAGACTTTTAACATACTTTACTTATTTAGTAAATGAGTTTTAAAATTAAAACTATGTTGAACTTTTTTAATAAGAAGGGGTGAATACTTTCTCGTAATGTTATTGTTAAGTATGCCCCTTCTGAAAAAAAAAATTTGTTTTCAACATAAATATGAGGGTTTCATCTTTCCTGACCAATGCCTTCATAAACGAAGCCTCAGACTGCCTTAAAGCATGCCCACTCACCACGATGCGCTGCCAAGTAGCAGAGGGTCCAGGACCCACCAAGGGGAGAGTCTTCATCCAGGGGTCGAGCGGCCTTGAGTGAGCATGAACAGATTTCAGATAAGATGAGAGCACCAAGGGTGACTCTTGAGGATGTGCAGTTGCCCTCGACACGTTCTGCTATGCCACTGATTAGAGAGCAGTCCCTGAATGTTACCCTAGGGCTTACGGAGGACATGCCCGCTCATCTGGTGTTGTTCCATACGATTAGGCTGACCATGCCATGTGATTTTGTCGTGGGGCCTCTGGTAGACATTCCTAACGTGTTGGTGCCACATCGTATCCTCAGGCCACACAAACCACCACCCTCCCCTCTTACCCCTAACTTGCGTCGTATTTTAGAGGAAATGGCATGGAATTGAGACGCCGCTAGAGTAACAACCCCCTTGCCTTGCTCGGCCAGTTCTGATTCTAATTTTGACTTTGATTAAGATAAACTAGATTCTTGGGATCTTTTGATGTGCTTTTGTCTTTTGCTTATGTACTATGCTCATGCACCCTTTGCTTTTATTTTATTTTATTTTTTTTTTCTTGTATTCTGTTTTACCATGCTTTTGAATGGTTGTACGCTTGCTTTGATGTTTCTATCTACATTCTATTGCCTTTGAAATTAATGAAAATATATGGTGCTTTTGGTTTCTACCTGTATTTTGTGTTTCACTATATCATTACGTTTTTCTGACTATTTTTTGGATTTTATGTGGATGTTACTTACACAGATAAGGTAGGTAGATAAATGTTCACATTTTTCATCCTTCTTGTGCATTCATTTGAGATAGTGTCATAGCTGTCTTTTATGACTTTATGCTTTATATGTTGCATTAATACGTGATCAAGTTACTTATTATTGTGCAGGGGGGTGTTGGGCTTATTTTTGGAAGTGAAAACTCTACTTTAGGCAAAGATAGGCAAGCTGCTATTATATGTTCATGATTATTAGGAAATGATTATTATTAGGAATACAAGCAATTGACAAAGAAAAGTGAAAAATATCATGAATATTGCATGTAGAGCAATGAGATGATGTAAAAGAGAAGAACACTTCTCAATCTTTGTCTAACTTCGCTAAAATACCATTTGCATGTTATGTTATATTCTTAAGTAGTTATATTAACTTATTTCTTTCCGAAAAATATACTTCCTTACAATTAAAATTATATATTGCTTCACTATATAATTCAATATGCATATTTGAGCAAAAAGTCGTCGAAAAGAAAAGTACTAATTTTGTTTCAAGTTTGGTTGATTTTAATCAACAACTTATCACTTAATGGGTGTTCTTTTAAGTGTGTAAGTGTATGAGGAAAAATAATTTTGATTAGCTGGTATTATTACCACTAGATTTATATATGTCAAAAATTAATTTTCAACTCTATGGAATTCTTTGACTATTTTCTAAATCAAACAAATACTAGCTAGCTCATTAATAATCAAATTATGTTGACTAATTTTTAATCATGATCACATGTAGTATTGAATGAATGAAATCCAATATCCCATCATTCTTCTAGTCTATTCTATCGAATAATATATAAAAAGTTTCTTAAATTTTTTTAATTATGAGTAATTAAATCTTAATAATAGTAATTTTATGATATGACAAATAATATAATACCAAGATGACCAACATATATGAAGTTAAAAATCTATAATGTGCAAAAATGGAGGGAACAGTCAAAAGAACTTTAGCTATCTATATATATATATATATATATATATATATATGTATGTATGTATATATATATATATATATATATATATATGTATGTATGTATGTATGTATGTATGTATAAAGATATTTATGATAAAATGAATGTTAAAATATAGGTTTCAAGATGACCTACTTATCACGGGCACCTTATGCAAACAAAACCCACACATACTAAATTATTAAAATTTATACAGGCCTATAGTGTGTTTTCTTGAACTGGTGGGAAATGCAAAAGTTTGAGATTGTGCACGGTTAGAAAATCTTTAGAACAACAATGTATAAAATACAGTGAAAGGCCAAAGAACTAAATGCCATATGAAGTAAAATGGCAAATTAATTACAGTCATTTCTTGTGCTCATTGAAGCTTGGACCCATTCAAGAATGGTTACTATACATTCATGCCTCATCGTACATGTGAGACAAAACGATTATTGAAATTCAATTGATTATTAGTCATACTATGTTGACTAATAATCAATTGAACATGTTAATTATTTGTTTTACTTACGATTAGTAATGTTTGTATTTCAACCATTTTTGGATTGTCCAATGTTGTAGTTCAGGAAGTTGTATTTACATTGTTGTCATCGTTCACGCGCTATCAATTGCCATTATATATTTCAAGCGCGTCTCTACTTGTGTTCTCTATGTGGATAGTGGGATGTCTGACAATTTGTTAGTGATGGAAAACTAGCAACATGTTCACTTCCCCCATCTCGTGTACTTGGAGAGCCATAGGGAGATGCTGCTGAAATTTATAATGACTATGACAAAGGAATTTAAGTGATCGATTGCTACATAAATGAAACATGCCTAAATGGGATAGGATCTGTAGGCTTTATACGGAAGGTGCTTGATAATAGGATTCATGATGCATGCATCATAAACAATATAAGAATGTAATCAATACCATTTACTTGAACATGTTATAGGGTAATTAATGAACATGGATAAGAGTTGGGTGAATGCTTGGGGTAGGTTTTTTCTAGAATAGGTGAAAGGGGTACATGATTTCATAGAGTTCGCGCGTCCTCGTGTAGAAAAAGCCAGTAGAATAAGGTGTCCTTACAAGAAATGCCAGAAGATAACATTCAAACACATCGATTTGGTTCATATACATTTATTAGACTTTGGAATGGAGAAAAGGTACACAATATGGGTGTTCCATGGTGAAGATTATGCAGTTCAGGGTAATGATGAATGGCGATGAAGATGAGGGGGCAAATATAGTAGGTGGTGATTCACGTTTGAAAGGGTTAATCGAAATGTTAGGTGACTTGCAAAGGGGGATTGCAGTGGACACAGACGATGTCGGTGTATCACATACTGGTGATGATTCTACTTCAGTAGGTACCATACCTTGCGATCCTAGTACGTTGAATTGAATAAGTAAACCATTTTCTAATTTCGTGAGGAATGCACGGGTGCCCCTATATCCAAACTATAAAAAGTTCTCGAAATTAGAGTTTTTGATAAAGTTGTTTCATGTAAGGACAATGCATGAGTTATCTTAGAGCGCATTTAACATGCATTTAAGCCTTATTAAGGTGGCACTGCCTAATGGTGAAACACTTACAAAGTCCTTTTATGAGGCGAAGACATACATGCGTAAATTGGGTTTTGGTTACATTCCAATACATGCTTATAGGTATGATTGTGCACTCTATTATGGTGAATATGAAAATGAGAACGATTGCCCAGAATGTGGTGAACCGAGATATACAACTAATCATAAGAAGAGTAAAAATATCTCCCAAAAAGTGTTGCAATATTGTCCATTAATCCTGCAATTGCAATGATTGTACATGTGTAGAAAGATTGTTGCCAATATGAGATGGCATTAAGAGAAATGTCTTCAAGATGGAAACACCCTTCGCCATCTAGCGAACTCTGAAGCTTGGGCTGATTTTGATAAAATGCATCCGTAATTTTCTAGTGATCCTTACAACATCAGACTTGGCCTTGCTTCAAATGGGTTCAATCCTTTTAGTAACATGAACAACCCGTATAGCATGTGGCCACTTATGATGATGTTATACAATATATGGCCATGGCGATGTATAAAAGAACCCTTCATTTATATGTCTCTACTTATTCTAGGACCGAGGGCACTTGGTAATGATATTGATGTGTACCTATATATGTTAATTGACAAGTTGAAATAACTATGGGAAAAAGGAGTGGAGACATTCGATGTGGAAACAGGGACAACATTTCTGTTGCATGCTGCAGTATCGTGGACAATTAATGATTTCCCTGCTTATGGCAACCTGTCAGGTTGGAGCACAAAAGGTTACTTAGCATGCCCAATCTGTAATAAGGATGCTAAGTCCTTATCCTTGAAGCATGGACGTAAGTTATGCTTTATGTGTTATCATCGTTTTCTACGACCTGGACATCCTTGGAGGACTCGTGGCATCAAAAGCTTTAATGGAAAACCTTAACGAAGGTTGCAACCAAAGTGACTAAGTAGGGAAGAGATATTAAACCAGCTCACGTTGATTGGAGTTGTAAAATTTGAAAAACCATCAACTAGTAGAAAAAGAAAACATGCTGAGTGGGAGTTGAATTGGATAGAGAGAAGCATCTTCTTCGAGTTGCCATACTGGAAAGATCTTCCACTATACCACAACTTGGATGTCATACACATCAAAAAGAACATTTGTGAGAATTTCATTTGTGCATTGCTGGATATGAATGGGAAGACAAAGGACATCGCAAATGCTCGCTGGGATATGGAAGATATGGGAATATGGCTTGAGCTGCACCTGTTTCATGATGGGGACAAACTTCTCATGCCATCACTTTGTTACACATTTTCGAAGGATGAGAAGAATAAATTCTTCGAATGGTTGAAATTAGTGAAGTTCCTTGATGGATATGCATCGAACATAGCTTGATGCATAAACACAAAGGAAGGGAAGATGTTAGGAATGAAAAGTCATGACTGTCATGTCCTTCTACAATGGGTTCTACCCGTTTTCCTTCGTGGACACTTCACCAAAGATGTTCGCTCGGTGCTGATTGAGCTAGGGGATCTTTTTTTGACAGTTGTGCTCCAAAAAAATGAGTGTAAATGTGCTTGAATGGTTAGAGGATGACATCGTCGTCATACTATGCAAGATGAAGAAAATATTTTCGCCAGCATTCTTCAATGAGAGGGTCCACCTAATCGTCTATTTACCAAGGGAGGCCATAATTAGAGGACCAGTCCAATATCATTGGATGTATCCTATTGAGAGGTAAGTTATAAAGTCATTCTATAATGGTCATGTGATTTCCTCATTTTTTTTTTTCCTTTTTGTGTTTACAAGTCAATGCTATATAAAATGCACTAGTTCTTGTCCACTTTGAAGGGGTATGTACATAATAAGGCACGACTAGAAGGTCCAATCATTGAGGCATACATTGACAGTGAATTTCTTGAATTTTTCTCAATGTATCTATATGATATTGACACAAGGTTCACTCATAAGGAGAGAACTACAGACGTTCATGCTATTAATGCTAAAGATAAAGAACTGAGGAGCTCTATATTTCGAGAAAATGTTCGGCCGTTCAGTGCACGAGTTTACGATTTCATTGATATGGATGACCTACAAAAGACCTATTTTTATGTCCTCAATAATTGTGATGAAACTATTCCATATATCGAGTACGTGGTTCGAAACTCCTTACTTTGCATTGTATTTACATATGCATAATTATTTATATACTTACTTGACATTAACATGTACTATTGTTGCATATAGCAAACATAAAAATGAACTTCTGGCCCAAAATGAAATGAATGTAGACGAAAGACATAAGAAGGAATTTGTCAATTGGTTTGGGAGTCGTGTAAGTAACAAATACTACCTGAATACGAAGCAATGTACATTTTCAATATTGACGGTTTCTTATCTAAACTCTTGTTTACTTAGTAGATGAAAGTCATGTATTAATAAAGAACCAATGGTAGGTAAAGATTTGTATGGGTTGGCATATGGCATCGATCAATGAGTTAACCGCTACAGTGGTTGCATTGTCAACGGGTTACGATTTAAGACAAATTCCCTAGAACTGAATAGAAGAACCCAAAATTGTAGGGTTGCGGTGCTAGACACAGAAGGAGATGAAGAAATTGACTACTTTGGTGTCTTGGATGACATTATAGAGCTTAACTATGGAGCCAACATACTTGTCAACCTGTTCAAGTGTACCTCGTGGGACATTGACAATAAAAATACTGGGATAAACACGGAGGCCTACTTTACCATTTTCAATTTAGCAAGACATGGTATCAAAATGACCCTTTTGTGCTTGAGACGCAGGCAAAACAAGTGTTTTACCTTAAAGACACAAAATTGAAGGATCAATGGCATGTGGCTCAAAAGATTCCTCCATGAAGTTTGTATGCTATTACAAAATTTGAAGATGGGGGGAAGAGTGCCAGTGAGGCCGCATTCCAAGAAGATGAGTCATATGTCAGTGCATCAACGCAATCTGCTTTCAATGTTGTTGAAGAAGGAGCCTGTCAGAATTGGTGTATTCCCAAGAGGGGGGTGAATTGGAATTTTTAAAACTTAATCCTAGGTTAAACCAGATGTTAGCAGAATATCACAACATAGGGTCTGTCTATACAGTTCCAAATGCTCAGACAAATATAATGTGCAAAAATTAAAATCATGCGCAACATTCACCAACTATAACATACATGTGCAGAAATGTAAATTGTAGAAAGATAAACAGTGCACACAACATATGTTATCGGGGTTCAGCTAACTGTGCCTACGTCCCCGCCGCTAGTTCACAAGCCCGAGGATTCCACTAATAGATCACTTAACAGGTGGAGCAGCACCTAATACAACCACGTAAATTAGCATAGGGCTGACCTCAACCTTTACAACCAGGTCAATTAGCGGGGTTGACCTCAACCAACATGCCTTAACAGGATGGCGCACCTGGCTTTCCTAATCGGGTCTAAGAAAATCTGAGACTATTTCATAGGGTTAGTCTCCCTTTTCAAGCCCGTGCCTAGAAATACAAAAGTATGTTCACAATCAATGAAATGATACCGTGATTATGCTTTCAAGTAAAGCAGATATGTACCCAGTTACGCGCAATCACATACACCACAAATGAGATATAACATGTAAGCTCAATGTGGTTTAATATATCTACTCTCAAATATATTTGTAGTCGATGTAATCAATGTGTGAAAGTGCAAACCAGTATAATCTTTGTATCACAAAATGTATTCAGTATAAATGCTCAAACAAAGATATCAATCAACCCTCATATATTTCATCCAGCAGATCTTCTCAATCGTATAAAACTCAAGTAATGTATATGCTTGATTTGCAAAACAAGTTTAATCTTTATATTCAACAAATGATATATAGATCAATGAATATTGCAACAAAGATTTTTATCACATAAAAAAAATATCTTTTCAAGGGTATGTCAAGATAAATCACACAAGATATTTGAAAATGTTTTGAAAAGATTTTGCAACCAAAATAAAATGCGAGCTTCTTAGGATGTTGCAGTGAAGGTGTAATCTCAGAAGATCTAACAAAATCTTCTTAGGATAGACTTATTAACAAAGTCCTCTAAGAATACTTAAGGTTTTCCTCTCAAGAAAAATTATATCATACAATCACAAACCAAAGGTGAGCAAACCCTCTTAGAGCAAACAATCACTCAAAGCAAACTTACGAAGGATGTAGGTAATAGTAGAAGGTAAGTATGAGTGAATGGAGCTTAGATATGAGTATTATGGATTTTGGGAATTTTAGAGAATTTCTCTTAATCAAGATTTTTAATCCCACACTAATTATTCCAAATGAGGGGGTATTTATAGACTTCCCCTGAAATATAACCGTTAGGGACATGGTTGGAATAATTTGAAAAGTTTTAATAATTTTTAATTACTTTAACCCCGTTTGACCGAGTTAACCATGGTAAAAAATAAATCCAACCTGAGAGCACTGGTCGGTTAGGACAAGTTCAGTCGACCCAAGTTCTTGGCGTTCAATCGACCGAACCAAAAATGAACTACCTGTTCGGTCGATCGGAGATATATGTTCGAGGCAATTTTTCAATATTTTCGAGGTTCGATCGACCAGGGTCAATTTGACCTAGACTGGTCGGTCAACCAGACCATTGGGTGGGAACTCGGTCGACCAGGTTGGTGCAATACAATTTTCTCTCAGTCGACCAGGAGGTCAATAAAGTTGACTTAATGGAGGTTCGGTCAACTAAGGTCAATTGAACTATATATGTTCAGTCGACCAGGTTATGGTCAACTTGTTGACCTGAACCGGGTTCGATCGACTAGAGCCATAATGAACTACATAGGTCGGTTGACCGAAGGTGCATATTTTGTGCATTTCGGTCCTATTTCATCCAATAATCGCCCTATTCAAGTGTCTAACACATACACGTGAGTGTGTGAGTGTCCTAGGGTCTTTTCTAAGTCTAGTTTTATTTATGATTCAGTATTAGCTTACCTATTAGACCATGCATATGATGTGCGTGAGATTGTTACAGACCAAAAGCCCTGATTACTATTACAGACCCTTTACATGAATGAAATATATTACAACATAAAAATTAGGTCTTCAATCTTCACTTTCTTCCATATGCATTAAGATCTTTCATTTTAAGTTCCTGCACATAACCTCAAACACCCATTAGATATAATAAGTATTTGTCATAAACAAAACCGGGCGTGACCTATAAGGTCAATATTCTCCCTCTTTTTGATGATGACAAATACAACCACAAAAAATTTGGGTATAAGCCTAAGGAGGCTCCCCCTTATCAATATGCATCCAATTATTTTAACCAAATTACTTCACCCAATTATTTTTGTCTCTCCACATCTCCCCTTTTGGCAACAGCAAAAAGGGCCATAAGAATTATAAACTCTAGGCAATGGGTAAAGACAATATTTATACATTATAAATTTTGAAAAGTTTTTGGAAAATTTCGGTAGAGTGCCATTTGAAAATGGGACTTTCCAAAATAAATCTTGTATAAATAACGACATGTTTGAGTTTATAAGTCCTAAAAATTTATCCACAACTACTCAAACAATTGTAGTATAATTAAAAACAGTAAATAAGAGTATAACTATCAACATGCAAGAGATATGATAGTCATGCATTTCAAAACATAAACAAATTCACAAAGCATGAAATATAGCAATGAGGCACACAAACTGTATAACTGGTCATTAAAAGGTTCAAATGACATAGCAAACATTATTAGATAAAAAAATATACACAAACCATTGCAATTGAAACATATTATAAGACCCGTGAAAGATTTAAGTTAAAAGCATACGACATATGCTACCAAATAGTAGGTTTGAGCATACAAACGATCTAACTAGTACGCATGCATTTTCATGTAAGATCCATGAACCAGTTATGCAACATCATTTGTAAATTTTTTAAAAACAAACAAAGAATAACTTCATGACTTCAAATTTTAAAGCATAGATAACACAAGTCATGAAAGCCTTTAGCACACAAGCAAGAACTAAAACATGTTTAGTTTAAAAGCATTTCTTGCTATAATATAGTATATGTATATATATATATATATATATATATATATATATATACTAGTATTAAAAATATATCCCGTTTGATATTTGCAAAAAGTACCAGGGGCTGCTTGCAGGAAAAATAAGATTTTAATTTAAAGCAAGCAAGTACAAGTTTTCTAGTTTGTCCACACATACTAAAATATAACCAGAAAATCACAACCACAATGATCCAAAAGATGTCAAACAATTTAAAGAAAGGATCACATGGGTTGGGAAGATTCTTGTCGAAATTTCGGCAACATGCCGTCTGTAAATCGGACTTTTCCCAAATTTTCATGCATCAAAAACTGATAGATTCAAGCAATCAATTCAAAATAGTTCAATTTGAGCATGCGAGAACCTATAATCCACTACCAGCATGCAATTCTCATCAACTGCATCCACCATGCAGGAGGCATTCTATACTAAGCATGCATTTGAGGTAGCAATCAACAAAAGATAAACTATCTATTAGAAGATATACTCATTTAATGCATAATGAATAGTAGGAATTCAGTGCTTTTTATATGAAGGCATATGGGCATAAAAGGTAAAAATCATGAGAGCATTTAATGTATAAATATATATATGAAGAAAAATGCTCCCTCTGAGTTATGCACTTATTCAATTTATGCCCTTTTATTTTCTAATTACTTAGCCAAGTGTTTAGATTATTCGTGATTTAATCTTGCTTAAACATGCTTAGGTTTAGAGGACCAAAGATTCATATGCAATACTTCTTCAGGGTCATAAGCCAATGTATGCCTCTTTACTTATGAATTTCAATATATGATAGAGGCCCAAGTTCAAATGACTTTTCTTTCTTATCATTCATGCATAGGTTTCTTAGCTATTGCATTTCCATATATGTTGAAACCTATGTCCATCGTATTAGTCATTTAACTTATTTCTAAGGATATGAAGCTCTAAAGGATATGACTTAATGTTTTGAGAGCTACGTGTGTAAAGTAGATTAAATACTCTTAGAGATTATAATTCTTGTTATGTTCAAAGAGTATTCAATATAAGTGGACATGATTCAATATATTTTCATGGAAAGGGATATGTTCACCCGCTTAGGCAAAGAGCATTTATGAGTATTTGAATTTTCTTGAACAATACTCTTCAGAGAATGGAAAGTATCCTATAGATATGATCACATAGAGGAGCAAGGATATGAACCAAGGAATGGGTAAAACCTCATCGAATATGATCGTGGTTTGGTAAGGATTTCCTATGGATGAGGTAAACCAAAATTAAAGAATTTTTTATCTTTTTGGTTCAAAGGGAATATTTTGATTTAATCAATAAAATTTGAATCCCTTAGTGGTTGCCTCTAATCTTGATTAAAGCAAGATGTCTTATGAAGAGCACATTTAATATATATTAAACATTTATAATCAATTGTGCTTTAAGCCTATAGTGATGACTAAATTTTGATCCAGGCTTTGACTAACAAGATTAGGGTTAAAAATATATAGAATAGGATGGATCCCTATAACTCATTTATGTGCAATGGACAACAGTTGCTTAACTTTGTGATTTTCATGTTAGCATGGGTTAAGCATTAAGAATTTTATTACAAACAAGGATGCTTTAGTCCATTTGAAGTGGATTTTATTCAATTTTTAAATTGGCTTGCTAATATTATGATTCTTAGTATGGGAATTGGGCAATTGTTGGGGAATTGGGCTTATTCCCAGAAAGGAGACTATTTCCATTCAAAGGGGAGCACTTGGAATTCATAAGTGAGGGGGAAGAGAAGTGAAATTGATCATTGTTGCTATGTTAAGTTCTTTGGTGATTCTTACATCATTCTACTGTTGTATGTTGACGATATGCTCATTGCAGGGTCTAGCATCGAGGATATTAATAATCTGAAGAAACAATTGTCAAAGCAGTTTGCAATGAAGGATTTGGGAGCCGCAAAGCAAATCCTTGGAATGAGGATCATTAGAGACAAGGTTAATGGTACATTAAAGCTTTCACAGTTAGAGTATGTGAAGAAAGTTCTTAGCATATTCAATATGAATGAAGCTAAACCAGTGAGTGCACCCTTGGGTAGTCATTTCAAACTAAGCAAAGAAAAGTCACTGAAGATAGAAGAAGAAAGGGATCATATGAGTAAGGTGCCCTATGCCTCAGCTATTGGCAGCTTAATGTATGCTATGGTGTGTACAAGGCCACACATTGCACATGTAGTGGGAGTTGTGAGCAGATTCATGAGTATGCCTAGAAAGTAGCATTGGGAGGTAGTCAAGTGGATTCTAAGATATCTGAGGGGTACATCAGATACATGTCTTTGCTTCACAGGTGCAAGTTTGAAACTGCAGGGTTATGTAGATGCTGATTTTTTTTGTGATACTGATAGTAGAAAGAGTACTACTGAGTTTGTATTTACTCTGGGTGGTACAAGTATAACTTGGGCTTCAAATTTACGAATGATTGTTACTTTGTCTACTATAGAAGCTAAATATGTTGTAGCAACTAAAGCTGGAAAGGAGATTGAAACCTAAGGTGTAGTTCCAAGAGAGGGGGGGGTGAATTGGGTTTATTAAAAATTTCTTTGGTCCTCTTTATGAGCTCTTGTCTCTTTTTACAATCTCTTAAGGTCTTCTCGTATTTTCATTAATTAGGCAATACACACTAACTCCTATTTCCTTTTAATCAATTCACAACCAATAAACACAATCAATTAATTTGCCATTCACACACAACAACCACAAGACAAGAAATCAACTCGGAATATTTAAAGGTCCTGCAAATGAATGTTCAATTCTTGTTGTTGATTTATGAATTTGAATATTACAATTACAATCAAACACCTTTTCAATATCAGAACTTAATTAAACCTTCAGCTAACAAGTTTTGGGTGTTAACCAATCAACGTACTTCCTTTCGGTTTCCGCAAAAGATCGATTAACCAAGGCACTCCCTTTCGGTTTCTGCAAGCCCAAAAACAAATTAGGCCTTTTTGGGTTTACTTAAATTCTAATAAGTATTACTTTATGATTTCAAGTATTAAAACATTCACGCCAGTTATATTGTTGCTGAAATTAAAAGGAGAGTAAGGAGAAGAGAATAACACCACCACTTTTTACGAGGTTCGACTTACCCCAGCCTATGTCCTCGCCTTAGGTCAACCACCTAAGGAGTTAACTAAATCTTGTTCCTTCCAGGTGGAACAAAAAACTTTACACAATTTACCCTCTTTTTCAGGAAGAGAAAAACCTCTCCAAGCACCAGCCTGTGCTTGGTCCAACAATCCAATCAATCCTTTGAATTATTCAAAGTACAAGAAGATGGAAAATAAATCTATGTACAAAAAATACTCTCAAAATTTAAAGCAGTTAGTGCAAATTGAGATCTAAATTGTACTTCTAAAAACCAAAGCAAAATAGAATATATAAAGCTCTAAAGTTTTAGAAGTCACAGATGGTTCCTAAAAAAAAATTGAATTGCAACCCGAAACTGAGTTTTGATATTTTCAATATACCAAAATGGTAGAATTCCTCTCCAGCAAAAGATGTGAGCAAATTGAACTCAAGGAGAATTTCTTTTTCTCCAATAAAATGATATGGGCAGATTTAACTCAAGGAGAATTTTAGCACAAGAAGAGTTTCAGCAAAAGGCTTATTAATCTCTCTTCTTTTGTATTATATCTTATGTATATTTTTCATTACCTAAGGTGGTATTTATAGGCTTTTTCAAAGATTAATGTCCCCATCAAGTTAGGTAATATTTGAAAAAAAAAATGTTGACTTAATTTTGAATTTAAAAATTTTTCATTGCCCAAGGAGGTATTTATATACTTTTTCAAAGATCAATATCCCTATCAAGTTAGGTAATATTTGAAAAAGAATTGTTGACTTAATTTTAAAATTCAAAATTTTTCATTACCCAAGGAGGTATTTATATGCTTTTTCAAAGATCAATATCCCCATCAAATTAGGTAATATTTGAAAAAGAATTGTTGAATTAATTTTAAATTTCAAAATTTTTCATTACCCAAGGAGGTATTTATATGTTTTTTCAAAGATTAATATTCCCATCAAGATATGTAATATTTGAAAGAAAAATTGTTGACTTAATTTTAAAATTCAAAATTTTAAAAGAGAACTTCCCGTTTGAGATCTGAAATATGCTCCGCGTGGCAGTCGTCTGCCACGACATGGCAATCATCTGCCATGGTTAAATTTAAAACTCAGAATGCTGGCAGTCGTCTATCATGATTAAATTTTAAACCCAGAATACTAGCAGTTGTCTACCAGGACACTATCTTCAATTTAAAAAACTCAAATTTTTCCAGTCGTCTGTCCATAGACACACAATCGTCTGTCAAGTGCCCGACTTCTTTTTATTTTTGAAAACTTTCCTTCTTTTAAGACCTTCGTTACTTTGATTTTAAAATATATTTTAAGCTCTTTTAACAAGGTGTTTCTTAGTTTCTTTTGATTTATGAGAGCTTCACATATTTAAATGGCATTTGGTTTAGAAATACTTAAAACAGTCCTTCTAATTATGATCTCCTTAAATGAGTAGGTCCTTCAGCCTTCTTCAACCTCTTGAGGTTCACTTTTGACTTTGGGTTTGCTTGCCCTTAACTTCTTTATTTGTTGTCCATTGTTTTGATATTCTGAGGAGCTTCCACTAGATTAGCATTGAGCTTTTAATTTATCAACCTTGAGAGTCCTTTTACGTAAAAACATATTACTCAATACCACATGTTAGAGCATGCTTCATTTTGTTATCATCACAACAAGATTGAAAAGCCTAGTTAGGCCAATAATCTCACCCTTTTTGATGATGACAAATGAGAAGCAAAAAAATATATATATATATATATATATATATATATATATATATGAATACGCGTTAAAAAAAATCTCCCCCTTACAACTAGCATCATTCTACTCTCCCTTACAATAAGCATTACTTTAACAATTTGTAGATTCAAGATCGATCATGCTTATTGCTTAAAGACGCTCAACATGCTCAAATAGTATTTTTGCTCAAATACTACTCCTCCTTTTGACATCAATAAAGGTGAACATTAAAATGTACATATGACCACATACTCCTCACTCATGCTAAGATTCAACATCATATCTCAAACATCCACATGAAGCAAACTGCATCTCATTTATCATGAGCCTATGTTTCAAGAAATAAGGAAAGCAATTCAAGCTAAGTGTTGCATTATACAACACATCAAAGTACATGCCAAAATAAATTTTGATCACTCAAAAGAGACAAATCCTATGTGACCCTAGAGACAGTTTATTGACTGTGGATTTTTCTTTAAGCCTTGTTCTTTTAGTTTACTTCTCTACTATGTAGTAGGTCAAGTTCTCTTCTTATGGTTATAAATCTATCTTCTGAGAGTGGTTTAGTAAAGATATCAGCCCATTGGTCATTTGTATTGATGAATTCTAGATTTATGTCTTCTTTTTTAACATGATCTCTTAGGAAGTGGTGTCTTATGTCAATGTGCTTTGTTCTTGAGTGTGAAATATGATTTTTAGATATGTTAATCGTACTCATGTTATCACACTTAATTGGTACAATTGTGTAGTTTAAATTGAAATCTCTTAATTGTTGTTTCATATAAAGAGTTTGTGCACAACAACTACCAGCTGCTACATATTTGGCCTCAGCAGTTGACAAAGCCACAAAATTTTTTTTCTTAGAAGACCAAGAAACTAAAGATCTTCCTAAGAAGTGGCATGTGCCACTTGTGCTTTTTTATCTATCTTACAACCGGCACAGTCCACATCTGAATAACTAATCATTTCAAAACCGGTGTCTTTAGGATACCATAGTCCTAAGTCCATTGTGCCTATTAAGTATCTTAGGATTCTTTTAACAATAATTTGGTGTGATTCCTTAGGTTCTAATTGAAAATGTGCACACATACACATACTAAACATTACATCGGGTCTATTGGCCGTTAGATATAATAGACTTCCAATCATGCCTCTATAGTGCTTTGTGTCTATGGATTTTCCCTTTTCATCTTTGTCTAGGTTGATGGATGTACTCATAGGTGTACCTATGGGTTTACTATTTTCCATACTAAATTTTTGTATCATATCTTTTACGTATTTTGTTTGACTTATAAAAGTCCCATTTTTTGCTTGTATACTTTGTAGTTCAAGAAAATAGTTTAATTCCCCCATCATGCTCATTTCAAATTCTTCTTGCTTATATTTTGCAAATTCTTTATATAGATGTTCATTTGTAGAACCAAATATTATATCATCTACGTAGATTTGAACTAAAAGTATATTATTTTTCTTATTTTTAATGAACAAGGTGCTATCAATTTTTTCTCTTAGAAATCCTTTCTCAATTAGAATCTACTAAGTCTTTCATACCAAGCCCTAGGGGTCTTTTTTAGTCCATACAAAGCCTTAATTAGTCTAAATACATGGTTAGGATTTTCAATATCCTCAAAACCTGGGAGTTGTTCAATATATACCTCTTCATTAATATACCCATTCAAGAATGCACTTTTGACATCCATTTGATATAACTTAAATTCTTTATAGGAAGCATAAGCTAACAACATTCTAATAGCTTCCATTCTAGTTACGGGGGCAAAGGTTTCATCATAATCTATTCCTTCTTCTGGATTGTACCCCTTTGCTACAAGTCTAGCTTTGTTTCTAGTAATTATACCATTTTCATCCATTTTATTCCTAAATACCCATTTAGTTCCTATGATCAAATGCTTTTCCGATTTGAGTACTAATTTCCATACTTTACTTCTTTCAAATTGGTTTAATTCTTCTTGCATTGCAACTATCCAAGATTCATCCTTAAGGGCTTCTTCAATATCTTTAGGTTCATTTTGGGATAGGAATGCATAATGATTGCAAAGGTTCTTTAGTAAAGATCTAGTGGTCGCACCTCTAGATGGTTCACCTATAATTTGTTCTTGAGGATGATCTTTCTTATATTTCCATTCTTTTGGTAATTCCATTATTTCTATGAGTTCATCTTTTGACTTTTCTTTGTTTAATTCATTTTCCTCTTTGATTTCTATCTTATCCTCCTTTTTGAACATATAATCTTTTTCTTCATTTTTAACTTCTCTTGAAAAAGAGCTAGATTCATCAAAGTCTACGTGAATTGATTCAACTATGGTGAGTGTTCTTTTATTGTAGACTCCATAGGCTTTACTATTTGTGGAGTATCCTAGTAAAATGGCTTCATCTGATTTAGCATCAAATTTTCCTAAGTTGTCTTTGTTATTTTGAACGAAACACTTACACCCAAAGACATGAAAGTAATTTATTAAGGCCTTCTTCCTTTCCACAACTCATAGGGTGTCTTGTTTAGGTTTGATCTAATGGAGACCCTATTAACTATATAGCTAGCTATATTTACAGCTTCAGCCCAAAAATATTTAGGTAGGTCATTTTCATTAAGCATGGTTCTTACCATTTCTTGGAGAGTTCTATTTTTCCTTTCCACAACTCCATTTTGTTGTGGGGTTCTAGGTGCTGAAAAGTTGTGATTTATGCCATGTTCATTAAAAAAAATTTCAACATTTTGATTCTTAAATTCTCTTCCTTGGTCACTTCTAATATTTGAGACATTATACCCTTTCTGATTTTGAAGCTTCTTACATAAAGTGATCAATGAGTTGCAAGCTTTTTCTTTGTTTTCTAGGAACAACACCCATGTTTATCTTGAGTAATAATCAATAATTACAAAGGCGTATTGTTTTCCTCCTAAACTTTGGGTTCTAGTAGGACCAAACAAGTCTAAGTGTATAAGTTCTAGGGGTCTACTAGTTGATATATGTTTCTTCTTTTTGAAACTTTTCTCGGTTTGTTTTCCTAATTGACAAGCATCACACACTTTATCTTTGACAAATTTTGTTTTAGGCAAGCCTTTAACTAAATTCTTTTTGGAGAGTTTGGATATAAGATCCATGCTAGTATGTCCTAACCTCCTATGTCAAAGCCAACTATTTTCACTCATGGCTGCTAGGCAAGTTATGTCTTGAGCGATTAAACTATTAAGATTTATACAATAAACATTGTTCAGTCTAAGTGCAGTGAATAATGTATTTTGATTCTTAGAATATCGTATTATGCATTTGTCTCTCTTAAACATTATTTCACATCCTTTATCACTAAGTTGACTAATACTTAGTAGAGTATGCTTTAGACCATCTACTAATAAGACATCATCTATAGAAAGTGAGGAGTCTTTACCTATTTTACCTATTATGATGATCTTGCCTTTTGCATTGTCACCAAAGGTTACAAATCCTCCATCCTTTGGAGTGAGAGTGGTGAATTTAGATTTATCTTCCGCTATATGCCTTGAACATCCACTGTCCAAGTACCATTTATCCTTAAACGGAGTGGTCCTAAAGCAAACCTACAAGAAAGGATTCAAGTTGTTACTTTTGGAATCCAAACCTTCTTAATTTTCTTTAGATTTTTCCTATTTTTAGCATTTATCTTCCACTCAACTTTTACTTTTGTATACTTTTTCTTAAGTGGACAATTAAACATTATGTGTCCTTTATTTTTGCACATGTAGCATGTGGTGTGCTCATGAATATTTGTTGATGAAGTACTTGCATAATATTTATATTGATTTACAAAATATCCCATATACAAGTTTTTCTTTCTTTTGCTTAAGGCTCCATTATAACAAATTCCTTCTTTGTTGTTTGTCATCCTTTGTTGTCCTATCATCTTTTCAAAGTTATCCTTACCTTTGGTAAAGTTATAGATGACCTTTTCTTTCTTTTGAATTTTATTTTTGAGATTATTTATTTCTTACATAATCTTGCTATCTTCATTCACTTGAGACTCGATTAATTTTTGAGATAAGTTATCTACTTTCTTCTCAAGTTCTTCAATCTTTAAATCTTTTTATTCTTCAACAAGTTTTGCAGATTCAAGTTGATTTTTAAGTGCTTCATTTTGTTCTTTCAAGTTTGTGTTCCTCTTCGAGATTTTAATGAACTCGTTATGTAGAAAGAGTAATTCATCTTGAAGTTCTTTATAAGATGGCATACTTTCACATGAATTACTGCAAGGCTCATTACATGAATCTTCAGAGAGGGAATAATAAGAGTTTACCTCTTTGTTATGCGCTATGAAGCACATGTTCGCTACTTCTCGATCACTTGGCTCACTTTCCGATTCACTCAAACTAGTGTCATCCCAAGTTGCCTTTATTGCAGGCTTCTCTTTCTTCTTTTCCTTCTTGAGTTGTGGGCATTCCATTTTGATGTGCCCAACCTTTTTACAGTGATAGCAAGTGGGAGGATCATTTTTTATTTTTGTATTCCTTTTTGTTGCTTTCTCCTTTTTCAGCTTTTGATCCATTAAATTTTCTAGTAAATTTTTTATTTCTTCTTAAGAATTTCCCAAGCCTTTTAGTTATGAGAGCTAAGTGATCATCTTCTAATTCACTAGATTCATTATCTTCCTCACTTGAATATTCTTTCAAAGCTTTTAGAGCTATAGACTTCTTATTTTTGTTTTTTGTGTTTCTTTCTTTTAACATTATTTCATAGGTTAGAAGAGATCCTATGAGTTCATATAAAGAAGTTGTTTTAAGATTTCTTCCTTCTGTAATGGCTGTGGCTTTTGGTTCCCAAATAGATGGGAGTGCTCTTAGAATTTTACGGATCATCTAATAGGTGGAATAAGTTTTTCCTAAGGCACTAAGTGAATTTATGATATGGGTGAACCTAGTGTACATGCTTGTCATACTTTCATCGGAGTTCATCCTAAAGGCTTCATATTCACTGGTTAACATATCGATTCTACTTTCCCTAACATCTACTGTGCCTTCATAGGTTACTTCTAATTTATCCCAAATCTATTTGGCTATTTTACATGCCATTACTCTATTGAAATCATTTGCATCAAGTGCACAATATAAAGCGTTTATTGCACTTGAGTTAGTTTGCAACATTTCATAATCTGAGTCATTTAGTTCTTTATCTTCTTTAGGTACTTATTTTCCATCAACTAGCTTTGTGGGGATTAAATTTCCATTTGTTACAAAGTTCCATGCCTTCCAGTCCATAGTTTGAAGGTAGATTCTCATTCATTGCTTCCAGAAGGTATAATTTAATCCATAAAAAATAGGTGGCCTAGTTGAGGATTAACCCTCACCAAAGGAAGCTACTCCTATTTGTGCCATTTAGATCTTTATATAGCTTATTAGGTTTTGCTATAACCTTACTTTGATACCAATTGAAACTTAAGGTGTAGTTCCAAGAGGGGGGGGGGGGTTGAATTGGGTTTATTAAAAATTTCTTTGATCCTCTTTATGAGCTCTTGTCTCTTTTTACAATCTCTTAAGGTTTTCTTGTATTTTAATTAATTAGGAAATACACACTAACTCCTATTTCCTTTTAATCAATAAACACTATCAATTAATTTACCATTCACACACAACAACCACAAGACAAGAAATCAATTCGGAATATTTAAAGGTCCTGCAAATGAATGTTCAATTCTTGTTGTTGATTTATGAATTTGAATATTGCAATGACAATGAAACACCTTTTCAATATCAGAACTTAATTAAACCTTCAGCTAACAAGTTTTGGGTATTAACCAATCAACATACTTCCTTTCGGTTTCTGCAAGAGATCGATTAACCAACATACTCCCTTTTGGTTGCCGCAAGCCTAAGAACAAATTAGGTCTTTTGGGGTTTACTTAAATTCTAATAAGTATTACTTTATGATTTCAAGTATTAAAACATTCACGCAAGTTATATTGTTGCTGAAATTAAAAGGAGAGTAAGGAGAAGAGAATAACACCACCACTTTTTACGAGGTTGGGCTTACCCCAGCCTACGTCCTCGCCTTAGGTCAATCACCTAAGGAGTTAACTAAATCTTGTTCCATCTGCGTGGAATAAAAAACCTTACACAATTTACCCTCTTTTTCATGAAGAGAAAAACCTCTCCAAGAACCAGCTTGTGCTTGGTCCAACGATCCAATCAATCCTTTGAACCATTCAAAGTACAAGAAGATAGAAAATAAATTCGAGTACAAAAAATACTCTCAAAATTTAGAGCAGGTTTTACAAATTGAAATCTAAATAGCACTTCTAAAAACCAAGGCAAAATAGAATATATGAAGTTTTAAAGTTTTAGAAGTCACCGATGGTTCCTAAAAAAATTGAATTGCAACCCAGAACCAAGCTTTGATATTTTCAATCTACCAAAATGATAGAATTCCTCTCCAGCAAAAGATGTGAGCAAATTAAACTCAAGGAGAATTTCTTTCTCTCCAACAAAATGATGTGGGCAGATGAAACTCAAGGAAAATTTCAGCACAAGAAGAGTTTCAGCAAAATACTTATTAATCTCTCTTCTTTTGTATTCTATCTTATGTATATTTTTCATTACCTAAGGTGGTATTTATAGGCTTTTTCAAAGATCAATGTCCCCATCAAGTTAAGTAATATTTGAAAAGAAAATGTTGACTTAATTTTGAATTTAAAATTTTTTCATTACCCAAGGAGGTATTTATATGCTTTTTCAAAGATCAATATCTCCATCAAGTTAGGAAATATTTGAAAAAGAATTGTTGGCTTAATTTTAAAATTCAAAATTTTTCATTACCCAAGGAGGTATTTATATGCTTTTTCAAAGATCAATATCCCTATCAAGTTAGGTAATATTTGAAAAAGAATTGTTAACTTAATTTTAAAATTCAAAATTTTTTATTACCCAATGAGGTATTTATATGCTTTTTCAAATATCAATATCCCCATCAAGTTAGGTAATATTTGAAAAAAAATTGTTGACTTAATTTTAAAATTCAAAATTTTAAAAGAGAACTTCCCGTTTGAGATCTGAAATCTGCTCTGTGTGGTAGTCGTCTACCACGACATCGCAGTCATTTGCCATGGTTAAATTTGAAACTCAGAATGTTGGCAGTCATCTATCATGATTAAATTTTAAACCTAGAATACTGGCAGTCGTCTGTTAGGACGCTGTCTTTAGTTTAAAACACTCAAATTTTTCCAGTCGTCTGTCCATAGACAGACAATCGTCTGTCAGGTGTCTGGCTTCTTTTTATTTTTGAAAACTTTCCTTCCTTTTAGACCTTTGTTGCTTTGATTTTAAAAATATATTTTAAGCTCTTTTAACAAGGTGTTTCTTAGTTTCTTTTGATTTATTAGAGCTTCACATATCTAAACGGCATTTGGTTTAGAAGTACTTACAACAGTCCTTTTAATTATGATCTCTTTAAATCAGTAGGTCCTTCAGCCTTCTTCAACCTCTTAAGGTTCACTTTTGAATTTGGGTTTGCTTGTCTTTAACTTCTTCATTTGTCGTCCATTGCCTTTGATATTCTGAGGAGCTTCCACTAGATTAGCACTGAACTTTTAGTTTATCAACCTTAAGAGTCCTTTTACCTAAAAACACATTACTCAACACCACATGTTAAAGCATCCTTCATTTTGTTATCATCAAAACAAGATTGAAAAGCCTAGTTAGGCCAACAGAGATGATTTAGCAACATGGTTTCTTAGATGAATTGGCTAAGAAATAGAAGATGGGCATTCTACACAGTGACAGTCAAAGTGTAATCTTGCTTTTCATTCAAAGTCGAAGCATATACAGACAAAATACCACTTTATTCGGTACCTTATTGAAGATAAACTAATAATACTTGAGAAGATCTGTGGATCTAAGAACCTGACAGACCTATTGACTAAAGGTGTCACTATTGAGAAGTTGAAGTTGTGTGCAGTTTCAGTTGGCCTTCTAGCTTGAGGACAGGAGGATGAGTTGGAGCGATGAGGGATTATTCTTTCGGAGAATTGCGGTTGATGTTGGTGATTGAACTAGTCTCCAAGTGGGAGATTTGGTTGGCTTTGTGGAGCCTAGTTATGTTTAATTTATGGAGCGAAGGTCTGGGCCAATAGGCCCAGCCCTAGCTAGAAATACTGAGAGTCTCACCCAAGTGCTCGACCAGGAAGAGCCTGAAGGGCAACCAAGTTGAGATTCTGAGATGTCCTGAAGGATGAGATCCTAAGAGGCTCGACCATCATGTCGACCAACAAGACTTAATGGTGCAACTAAGTCAAGGATGCTGAAGTTCATGATTCTTGATTTCCTACAAGGCTTGACCAGGTTTCAACCATGGGGAACAGGGGTGCGACTAGGTTGACGGCGACAATCTTTTGTGTGAGATTTCGGCAGAACTTTCCTATTTTGAAAGTTCTGATCTTGTAAAACCTATAATATATATTTCTAATGTTTGACTACATGCAATGAGAAGTATAGAGTGGTGTAGTAGCATGGAGAGAGTGTGAGACTCCTGTGTGCACGATCCAAAGGTGTTCATTTTGGTGTTTAGGGTGTGTGCATGTTATTTTTTCCTTGTTGAGAGGGAGAGAAACTATAATTGCTACACTCTGTATACTTCCCTGATAATAGTGAAATTCTTGCAACTCTATGGATGTAGGAAAAATTTCCGAACCATGTAAATATTGTCTTGTGCGTGCTTGTGGTTATTTTCTTTGGTGTGTGCTTGTCTCCATCTTGTTTCTCACAGGTTTTGTGTTATAGGAATTTTCCTCCGTTTGTTTATTCCCTCACAAAAGGGGATGGTGATGCCTCCATAACCAGCACGGTTTAAGTAAATCTATCCTAATATATGAAGATTAAATTAAAAGAGTACTCATAAAGTCCTAAACTCATCTTGAAACCTAGTTGATTGATCAAACACTGAAAGAAGTTCAAAAGTGAAAACCTGAAATTCAATTAGTTAAGTTTTAAACAAGTAATACAAGGATATTTGATCAAGTTGAAATGAGTTATATCAATCTTAAAGAATAACATCCAAGCTCAGTAATGACATTAGTGTCGGAATCCTTAGTAAATATAAAAATGGCATTGTTGGCTGCAATCAAGAAAGATTGGACTGTACAAGGCTTAACTTAGAAAGCATTGAATTCAAAGAAGTCATATGCTTTATTAAAAAATTTAGAATGCAATATGAATTTTGGATAATCCATATGCACAAGGAAAGGAGTTTAAATAAAAAAAGACAGAATCTGAAGCAAATTAAGGACGATGGCAAGAAAGGTCAGGCGACTGTACATGAATCCATAGTCGATTGAGCACTCTGTGTCTTACTGAAATTCTCAGGATCAGTAAGGTCAAGTGACTGACTCCTTGACTTCAGTCGACTGACTCACTACTATTTGGAAAATATTCAAATAATCAAAATTGTCAAGTGACTAACGCCTTGATTTCATTCAACTTACTGACAACGGTTTAAAACCCATCAACTACTTCTCTCGCATTCAAGACTTCTTCCTCATTTATTGCTTATTAGTAGGAGATGACTAATTTCCGTAATGAAGTATGTGCTATTTTATCTGCTCTTAAACGGAGTCTTGGCTGAATTGAACAAAATAGGGTTGCATCATCTTCTTCCCATGGTAAGGATGTTGTGGAAACAAGCTCAGGAGTGACTTATAATGAATAAGAAGAAGAAGAAGAAGAGGATGGTGATGAGAAAGGAACTGGATCTGATGGAAATATAGATGCATGAATATTTTCTTAAACCCAACACTAATATGGGTTGTAACATTTGACACTGCTATTCTGTTTTGCCTAGCTCTTTTATTTGTTTTCTATTCCTTTTGACCCATCTTAGTTCGCATGCTGATGCTGGATTATGCTATATATCTTTTGCATGTTGACTGATGGATGACTATGTTATGATTGAATTATATACTGGCTTATGGATTTTGTTATTGTAAATGCGAAATTTTTTTGGGGTCCTTAGTACCTTTGTATAATGTTAATTTCAGTTTATCTTTTTTGTTGATGTCAAAAGGGGGATAAAATTTTGCAAAACTGAGTGCGAGCAAATTGAGCATGAGCATGGCATGATAAAAGCATGATTGATAATGATGATAGCTCCATATGATATTTACACTCGTACTATACATGAATATATAGTTTATACTTCATGAATGAAATTCTAAATTTATTGAATATGGAATATATTTCATCCAGGGGGAGCTATACTTTTTAAGTGATGATATCATGATTTACGTCCATTACTGAGAATTATTGAAAATTCTGATGTGCAATCTTACTGTTCTTCAAATTTTGTTAAAATGATGCTTATTGTAAGGGGAAGTCTTATTAAGGCTTTCTCATTTTTGCTTCTTATTTTTCATCATCAAATAGGGGGAGATTGTGTGCCTTACAAGGCTTAATCTCTTTTTGATGATAACAAATTAAGGGTATTTAACATGATTGTTAAAGCATATTTTAGGACCACAAAAGAGCTTATGAGATCAAGATTATGTGCTTGAAGAGCTTGATGAAGTATGTACGTAAGTCAATGGGCTACGAAGGAAGTTAAAGTATATTGATGGAAGAAGTTCAAGATTGGACATAACATGGAAGTTGGAGCATGGAGACTTAGTGTTTAAGATAGTTATATCATATACAAGTCTTATGTAAGTACTTCACACAATTCAATATTGATGTATGAAGCTCTTAGGAATTATGTTTAACCTAGAGACCTTATTTTAAAATCATGGAAAAAGTTTTTAAAGCCTTGTTTATGTTTTTCCAAGATCCAAGTAAAGTTTTGAAATCAAAATTTGAAAAACACATAAGCTAAATGAAGGACAGGCGACTCATGAACTATCGTCAGGCGACTGACATTTTATGTGTTTTTAAGAAAAACAAACAAAATTGAGACAGGTGACTGACCCTTCAAGATTAGTCGACCGACCCCATTCTGTGTTTGAAAAATACGTTGAATTGTAAAGGATCAGGTGACTGACCTCAAGTCACAGTCCATTGACCTTCGGGATTTTAAACTCTAAACAGCGAGGGAAAGCTTCCAAAATTCATTTCTTCGCCTCCAAACTTTTTGAAAACTTGGGGAATATAAAATTTTACTTTTTATATATAGATATACATGTTAATATGAAGAATTAAATACAACAACTATTAGCATTCAAGAAAATTCTTTCTACTCTTCAAAGCTATCTTGCTAATACTTTTGCTGAAGTACTTGCTGTGTTCTTGCTGATACTACTCATGGTTTCTAATCATTTTCTAATGAGAATTTCAATCCTAAATCAGAATTTATATGATAATCATCTGAGCTTCATCTTTTTATATTGATTCGCATATTGATATTCAAATGTACTAGTCTGCTCTTATTTAGAGTTCAACTTGTACACAAGATTGTTTCTTGTTTCTCTTGTTATAATTTGAAAATTTAGGGTTGTTGGATCATTGCCTAACGAGAAGGGGTATTCTTTTTAGATAGGGATCTCCTCCTAATATGGAGAGGTTGTAACTTAACTTGGAAATAAGTTAGAAAGGAAAATCCTCACAGTGGTTGCTTAAGGCAAGGACGTAGGCCGCTGGCCGAACCTTGTAAAAAATCTAGTGTTCTTCTCTTCTTCCCTTAATCTCTTTAAATTATTGCAAACATATTAACTTTGTGATTCTTAAATATTTACTGAGAACTTGATGAAATTTGGGATATTGTTGAATATTGATTTGAATCAAGGAAATTGATAGGATTGAATATTTAGTTAAAGCTTTGAAATCTGAACTGTTGAATGAACAGCCGACATAAATCTTGGAAAATTATATTACAAGACACTTCGTAATGGTCTACTGAGATTATCTATTGAAGTTATTATTGTTCATTATTGAGAAGAATAATTGGTTCTAAAATTTGGTTATGTATTGAAGTGTTGGATTTGAATATTGAATTGTTGAGTATTATAACTAAATTTAATCTTGTGAAATAAATTATTCTATTAAAGCAAAATTGCGAGTACCTAAGATAAATTTATGAAACTAATATTGTCTTTCATATATATTGAAAAGAAAATCTAATATGAAATTTTTATCCATTGAAGTACTGAAAGTTGAATTGGTTACATCATCTTTACATTACACTAATTATAGGTAAGGTTGTTGATAAGAACTGTGCTGTTGGTTGGTTAGTGTGATTGTAACTAACTTGGATTGTAAAAGGGTTATACTAGAATAAAAGTTTTGTAATGAAATTTTAAACCTAATTCACCCCCCGCTTGGGATTACACCTTTATTCTCAATTGGTATCAGAGCCAAGTTGTAGTAATTCTTAATTTAGAAGCTACATAAAGATTCCTATGGCACACCTAAGTGTATCTCCCTTTGCTGAGGGTCAATCCTCATATTGACCACCTATCTTTTGCTGTGTTAATTATACCTTTTGGAAACAGCGAATAAAAATCTATATGCAAACTATGGATTGGAAAGCTTGGAAAGTAGTCACACATGGTGACCTCGTTCCGACTAAAACCATGGATAAGAAATACCTAAGGAAGAAAAAGAGATGGTCGATAAAGATCTAAAGATGATGCAAGTAAATTCAAGTGCTATGAATGGACTATATTGTGCTCTAGATTTGAATGAGTTCAATAGAATTATGGGATGCAAATCAGCCAAAGAAATATGGGATAAACTTGAAGTAACCTATAAAGGAACGGTTGATGTAAAAGATAGTAGAATTGACATGCTTACTAGTGAGTATGAGGCATTTAGGATGAACCCTGATGAAACCATCACTAGTTTGTACACTAGGTTCACCCACATAATAAACGCTCTCAATGCCTTAGGGAAAAACTACTCAACATACAAGATGATCTAGAAAATCCTTAGAGGACTTTATCCAATTTGGGAACCTAAGGCCACTGCAATAACAAAAGGAAGAAATTTGAAAAATACCTCCTTAGATGAATTTATTAGATCTCTCCTGACTTATGAGATGGCAATAAACAAAAAAACTAGAGGAAAATCTAAAATCAAGGAATCCATAGCAATTTAAAGCCTCAAAAGAAAGCTTTAGCGATGAAAATGAAGAGATAATGGGTGTTAATGATATAGTTTTCATAATCAAGAAACTTGCAAAATTCCTTAAAAAGAATAAAATTACAAGAAAATTCTGGGACTCTAGAACAAATAAAGGAAAACCCAATAAAAAGGAAACAAAGGTTGAATATCCTACATGCTATAATTGCAAGAAAGTTGGACGCATAAAACCAGATTGTCAACAACTTAAGAAGGATTCTAACAAGAAGAAGAAAAAGGCAATGAAGTCCACTACATGGGACAATACATGTATCAGTAGTTCAGAAAGTAAATCAAGCGACCAAGAGGTTGCTAATGCATGTCTTATGGCATGGGATGATGATGAAGAACAAAGTTCTTCATCCAAATCTTTTGATAATTCATGTAATGAATCTCGTGACTATTCAAATGATGAATCCAATGATGAGAGTATGCCATCTTATGAAGAACTACAAAGTGAACTATTCAAGGTTCATAAGATTTTAGTTAAAGTAACTAAACGATACTCTTCATTGAAAAATAAGAATGGGGCAATAATGAAAGAATTAGAATCTAAAAATCTTGCTGAAAGAGAAATGAATTTAAAAATTAAGAGATTAGAAAGTAAGAATGAAAAAGTGATAAAAGAATTGGAAGATTTAAGATCTTAAACTTCTTTTGAAAAAGAAAAGGATCTAGTCATGGATGAACTTGAAAGCAAAATAAATCATATGACTAACAAACTAGTGAAGTTACAAGCAAATTGCAAGGATCCAATAGATTCAAAAATACTCAGTCTTGAAAGACAGATTAAGGATCAATCTAAAATAATTTCAAATTTACTAGAGGAAAGGAGAACATTGATAAAATGATTGGAGCACAAAGACTGTCCTTGAATAAAGAAGGTATAGGATTTAATGGAGTTGAAAACAAAACAAAAAAGAACCTCTGCATAGGGTACTTTGTAAAAGCCTCCAAAGATTATGCTAGCACCTCCTCAAATCCCTACACACACACCACATGTTTCTTATGTATGGAGAAAGGACACATAAAGTTTGAATGCCCATTAAAGAGAAAGGGTGTGAAAACTAAACAAGTTTGAAAAGTAAAAGAAACATTTTTTGTCAAATCATTAAGACTCAAGAAGGAATGGGTACCTAAAATGAAAACCTAGTTCTCAAACTAAAGCCTCCATAGATCTTAGGAATAGTCATTCCCATTTTAGGAATTAAGAAAGCGAAATTGGTACTAAAATAAAAGAGGATGTTGATGCCTCCATAACCTATAGAGTTTAAGTAAGTATATCCTAATATATGAAGATTAAATTAAAAGAGTACTCATAAGGTCCTAAACTCATGAAACCTAGTTGATTGATCAAACACTGGAAGAAGTTCAAGGTTTCCAACATTTGGTGAGTTGTAATATACCAAAGTAACATAACCGTCCTTCTTAATTACCCTTTTTAAAAAAAAAAAAAAATGGAGTCACCACTTTATTTTATTTTTCAAAATGGTAACATAAAGGAAAAACATTTTTCTTTCCAAAGTTCCAATTTGGAAGTACCATGTTAAATTGGGAAGGTAGGCTTTTAAATCTCTTTAATTTGAGATTTGAAAGACCTAGCACCCTAAAGCACACATTTTAAGAATGATTACAACACTTACCCTATGTGCTTGTGTGTATGTTCCACTTTAAAAATAAGGATTCTGAAGAAAAAGGTTTAAAAATAGCCCAAACTCTAGCTTGTGGCATCAGGCAGTTGATCGCTCGTAGAGAGCAGTCTCTAGAGAGTGGTCATTTGACCTTTACTGATTTGGTTTTCTTTCATTTGCAACAACCTTGAGATTCTGACCCCTTTCCTCCATTTGAAAAGAATTTCATGGGACTTATACAGAGGCATAAGCGTTATAGGAATCCCATAACTTTGTTGCCTTAACAAATCCTCAAGAAAAATAAAACATAAAACCAAAAAAAAAAAATATCAAATAAGCAAAGAAAATAAAGATTTTTTAGTTATGGCTAAATCTACCAAAGTAGATTGCCTGCATATCTTCCATTGGAGGAACCAAGCCACTTATAGTTCCAAAAATATTTTCAAAATAAGTTTTAGAAAAAAATTTTGGTAATTTTGTTGGAATTGGTGTGATCCCAAGGGGGATGAATTGGAGATTTAAAACCTTTTAGCTAATTTAAACTTTTACCAATTCACCACAGTTTATATCACATTCAATATTGAAAGCGTGTATGTAAAACGATTAATCCATCAGTGCAGACATACACGTGTATCTCATTTAAAATAAATTTCTATGCAAATAATTATAATGATAAATGAAAACATACACATGCAAAAATTTAAGTGCAGAAATATGAATGAGATAGAGAGAGAGCGACACAAGATTTGTTATCGAGGTTCAGTCAAACCAGCCTAAGTCCCTGCCTTTATCATAGCCCCCATGGATTCCACTATCCCTGCACACTTAAACGAGCGAAGTAGAACCCATTACAACTTTTCCTTATGTTAGTTTTGGTGCAACCCCAAGAGGGGGGGGGTGAATTGGGTATTTAAAATTTATCGCCTAGGTCAATCGGTTTAACAGCAGTATTACACAACCTAGGGTCAGTCTATGGGATCAATAAACAAACATACACATGCAATAAATGTAAAGTGCATAAAAGTAAACAATACATGCGATATGTTATTGGGGTTCGGCTGATACTACCTATGTCCCTGCCTTGGCCACACCAACACAAGGATTCCACTACTGCTCACTTAACAGGTGGAGCGACACTGATTACAACTAGGTCAATTCAATGGGCTGACCTCAACCAACACGCCATACCAGGAAGGCGCATCTAGCTTTCCTAACTGGATCTAAGCAAGTTCGGGACTATTCAACAGAGCTAGTCTCCCTCTTCAGGCCCATGCCTGGAATACAACAAATGGTATAAAATTTTTGTACACGAAAATATGCTTCTTCACAAGCGGAAATGTACACTAGTATAGCTCAAGCAATATTGCAAGCACGTATGATATGTAAATATGCTCAGCCTCTAATGTGTGCTAAACACTCAAATAAGTATAGATTATCAGTCCATATCTAGAGTGTATATCAAAACAAGATTTGAAACACAATATGTGAATAACATAAGATCATATCAGGGTTTCAAATATGCTAAGCAAGTTGATTCAAGCAAACTCAACAAGATATTTCAATATACAAAGCACAATGGGGTGTTTGAAAACTAGCTTTTGAAAAGGATTTTGCACACAAAAATATAGGCTTGGCTATCTTGCAACGACAATGCAAGAATCACAACCCTCAAATTCTTCCCATACGCGATTCATCAAATGAAATCGGTGGAAGAACTTTAATACTAAACTCTCAAAGAAAATCAATCAAGCAATAATGCAAGTGAGAGTTCTAGTTAGTAAGATTAAGCACAATAGCCTTAGAGATACTCACAACACTTAAAAAGATCAAAGAGAGTGGACTATGTGAGTGATTGGAAGTAGTATTGGCTAATATAGGGTTTTGGATGTTGAGAGAATTTCGCCCTAATCAAGTTTGCTAATCCTTGCTAATTATGACATATGAATAGGTATTTATAGGCAAGGAGAAATTTTCTACCGTTAGGGACTCAATGGGGATAATTAAATTTTTTTTAAAATCCATTAAGAAAATTAACCCAGTTTAGCCCATTTAAAAATCAGTAAAAAATATTTTAACCTAAGAGGTTCAGGTGTTCGCCTTGAGGTTCGAGTGCCCGAACAGACTCAGTCACAAAATCATTTTGAAAGGGTTCAGTGCCCAAAATTATGCTTGGGTGGTTGAATCAAAGTCAGTAATCAAATTTTCGTAGGTTTGGGTCCCCGAGGCTACATTCGGTTAACCGAACCAAGCAATTCGGTCGCCTGAGTCCTTTTTGAATGTGATCGTTCGGTTGCCTGAGTATTTGAAAAGTGTTCTGACACTGGTTCAGGTGCCCGAGGGAGATATGCTCAAAAAAGGTTCGGGTGCTCGAAACATGAAGTCAACATGTTGACTTGTTCAGTCGCCCGAGCCGTTTTACACGGCTTGGGTTTGGTCGCCTGAACCCTCTCAACATTTTCAATTAGGTTCATTTTAGCCAATTTTAATTCCCCTGATATGAAAAGTGATGTTGGGGACTTTGTGTACTAAAATTAGGTACCTAAGGTCCAACTAAGGTCTGTATGAGCATACCTAACTACCATGCACGATGCAAATTGTTACAAGCTGTAGAGTGTATAGTCCATAACAATATTACATCCAAATGAAGAAATGAAATAATAATTACAAATACAACACATAATTCTTCATTTTGTGGCACGAACACTACATGTCATCATGGTATGTCTTTCAGTACGAATACGCATGCCCAGTGAACCTGCATGCAAGCCTTAATACAATCATCGATACCAAGAGTATTTGTCATGATTAAAACTAGGCATGACCTATCAAGTCAACAATCTCCCCCTTTTTGATGATGACAAATACTTAATGCAAAAGTGGGTACAGCCAAGAAAGGGCTCACCCTGACTTTATGCGTAAAGACAATTTAAGCTCAAATTAAATGATTTATGAGTGGGTAATTAAATTAAGCATTTAGCAAAGTATCCAGTTTTGTCTTTTCTCCCCATTTTGGCAATAGAAAAAAGCGCTAAGCAATCGAACATGAAGGCAAAGACATTAATTAGATACAAAAGGTATATGGGAAGATTTAAAAAAAAAAATTCGGCAGCATGCCGTTTGAAAGTAGACCATTCCCAATCATAACTTTGTACTTAAGTGACCTGTGTTGAGTTTCAATCAATAGTATATAGCTCATATTCATCAATCAACTTAACTAGTACAGTATGATCAAGAATTATGACTTTTAGCATCCAAAAAGATAATATAATCATACAATGCATAATGAATGACAAAGTATGAAGTATAACAATTTGATCACACAAACTATATAACTGGTCATTTAAATGATTTAAATGACATGAAAACAAGGTTAGACCATAAACATACACAAACCATTACAATTGAAACATATCATAAGACCTGTGGAAGATTTGAGTTAAAGGCACACGACATATGATACCAAAAAGAAGGTTTGAGCATAAACACAGTCTAACTAGTTCGCATGCATTTTTATGTGTAATTACAGAACCAGGTATGCGACTTTAACACCATATATGTATATACTAATAATAATAATAATAATAATAATAATAATAATAATAAGGCAAGAGAAAAAAGAAATTTAGTTCTGAAATTAGTTCCTGCCATAAAGTATTACAATAAATAAAATATATATATATATATATATCCCCTTATTATGTTTGCAAAATGGTGCTGAGGGTTGCTTGCTGAAAAGAGACTAATTTAATGCAAGCAAGCAAAAATTTTCTAGTTTGACAATGAAGCATATACTAAAATATAACCACCAACCATAAAGATCCTAAAGATATCAGGCAATTCAAAACAAGGATCATACGGCTACACACCTGACTGTGGCAAAACAACATATTTCAACTTAAAAATTTTCAATGTAACCATTTTGTTCAAGCACATGCCACATTTGATTCAACACCATATCTAAGTTAAAAATTTTGTGAGCATAATACAATAGGAATTTTAATTTTAGAAGCTCCCCCTATCAATTTGAAATATAACTTAGATGTAATAAGTTGCTTATACCAAATAGAGAGTTATTTCATTATGCCTAGTTGCATAAGCCATCATTTTAAAACTTTTAACATAACTAATCTGGATATTCGCTGATTTATTTCAAACATGGCAACCAGTATAATCTTCGTAGAATCTTTAAAATGCATCAGAGAATATATATTAAGGCATGAAATAAAGCATATAGCCGAGAACAATCCATATCTAAATATATAGCTTTAAGAGCTGGATATGATGTTCAAGATTCTTAGAAGAGCCTCAATATTCAAAATTCAAAGCATGATGCAAGTGAGTTCTTTATGCTCCTTTTCTAGGGATGAATCTTAGCCTTTCTAAATATTTGATGATTATGTTAGGATGAAGTTTAATTTGTTTAATTAATTTTCACTCATCCTTTCAAAAATATTTTAACATTTTTATTATCATAATCATCTTTATACAAAGTTTTATTGTGGGAAAAAATCTACCAAAATTTCGGCAGCATTCCGTCTGTAAATTGAATGTTTTCCCATAAAACCTCTACTTGATAATGGGTTGTTTTCAACAGATAAATTATATAAAGCAAGCAACAACCTAATATCCACAACTAACATGCAAGTTATATCACTACATCCGCCATGCAGGAGGCTTTCAACACAAGCATGCTTTCCAGTAGTTCAATCAACAACTCATAAAAGAAATGAACAATCCAACAAATGACATGACCAGTAACTAACAATGGATAGTTATGAGATTAGTGCAAAGTTGTTCTCACAAGAGCATACAGACATATAAGCATAAAAAATTGAAAGCATTTTAATATATATAATCATGAAAGAATATATGCTCCCCCTGAGTTATGCACTCAACTCATTTTATGCCTTTTCTTTCATCTTCAAGTTCAATAACCAAGAGTTATAATAATTTCAATAATTCTAGCTTGGCTTTGAGTTATTAGGCTTAATGGACCGAAAAGTCACAATGATTATTTCTTTGAGAATTTTAAGCCTATATTTGCCTCTATTGATATGAATTTTAATGCGTGTGTGAGGCACCAAGTTGGAATGGCTTTTGATTTAAACTGCAAGTGCATAGGTCTACTTGAATTTTATACATTCATCTAGACTGAGACCAAGGCGATTTTATTAGTCATTCAACTCATCTCTAAGTGTATAAAGCTCTAATGGGTTTGACTTAGAGTATAAAGCTCTAATGGGTTTGACTTAGAGTTTGAGAGTTTTGTGTGAGAAGTAAAGAATGAATACTCTTAAAGATTAAACATTTTATTTAATTTCAAAAGAGTATTCAAAAGTATGACATTGTTCAAAAAGTATTCGTGCTAGTTAATATGCTCTAGAGTGATGACTTGATTATGATTTCAGCTTTTAAGTTCAATGATGGGTTTAGGATTCAATGATATATAGTGTGAGATGGATTCTCTAAACCACAAGCTAGTGCAATGGACAAAAGGTATGCTTAACTTTAGATAATCATATTTGAGTGCGAGTTAAGCACTTTGGAATAATATGCCAAGTACAATTGCCTTGTATATTTGGAAGTGGATTTTTATTCAAACAACCAATAATTTCATATTTCAACTAATGAATATATGCATTAAGTTCAGATTGGTTATATACTTGGATTTGCAGATTGGCTTGATTTTTCAAAATACTTATTATGTAAAATTTTAAATAGTGGACATATACTAAGATTTTACATTTTCAGCTCGAACCACTTCCTAAGCCTTTTGTCAACACTACCCCCTATGGCTAATCCTAAATGCTAAAGAAGAATTATGTGATGATGTAATTCCCGTTTGAGTAAATTCTTCCTTGAATTTCATGAGGTTTGATTTCTTAATAAATCATACCATTTTTCTATCTTTTATTCTTGATGGGTTAGGAGTCGATGATTCTTTGAATTTCCATACTTGTTTGGGTTTCACACCTTTTATTTTAAACAGACAATCAAATTTTATGTGCCCCTTCTTTTTACACAAGACACATGAGGTGTGAGTGTATGGACTGGAGGAGGTACTAGCATAATGTTTCGATTCTTTTACAAAGTACCCCATGTATAAGTTCTTCCTTTTCTTATTTTCAATTTCATTAAAACCTATACCTTCCTTATCCAAGGTCATCTTTTGTGAACCTAAGAATTTGTCAAAATTTTCTTTACCTTTAGTGAATGTATGGATGATCTTAGACAAGTCTTCTATTTTCTTTTCTAGATCTTGAATTTTTGAGTTTTTCAAGTCTTTGCAAACACTTTGTAATTTTATGAATTCATTGGACATTGTGTTTGCTTTACACTTAAGTTCTAAAATGAGAAGATCCTTATTATTATCACTTGAAATTTGAGATCTTACAACATTCAAATCTTTTTCTAATTTTTCATTCTTGTTTACTAACTGTTTGATTTTTAAATCATTTTCCCTTTCAACGAGAACTTTTGATTCACATTCTTTCAAAGATGTCTCATACCTGTTTTTCAAAGCAGTATATCTTTTGTTAGCTTTAACAAGTGACTTATGAATTTTAATATATTCAATTTGCAGTTCTTCATAAGTAGGCATGCTTTCATCACTAGTGCTATCATATGATTCACAACCAGAGACATCATTCAAATCAGCACATGAATCATTTTCAATTTTATCTTCTAAAACAGAAGGAATAGAGATAACTTCATTATCAGTTAAAGCAACAAAACAGTGGTTACCTCCCTCAAGATCAATGGAGCTTGAGTCGCACAGAGAGATGACTTCCTTTTGCATAGATGCTCCATATCTCCTCTCAAGTTCATCCCAGATTTGCTTAGCATTACTACATGCCATAACCTTACAAAAAATATTAGAATCCAAAGGATGTAGTAAGGTATTCATGGCATCAAAATTTACCTGCACTAAGTTCCTATCATGATCATTCAATTCATACTCAGATTTAGGAACACTACTACAACCAATGGATTTAACAGACACACTATCACCCTAATCAATGACATTCCAAAATTTCACATTTAAAGCTTTCACATACACAGTCATTTTGAATTTCCATACAACATAGTTATTACCACAGAATACTAGTGGGTGTGTGACCAATCTTCCATCACATAAAGGGGATGCACTAACACAAGCCATCACGATCTTTTACTAAATGACGTTTAAGTCTAAGTTACGAGGCTCTGATACCAATTGTTAGTTTTGGTACAACCCCAAGAGGGGGGGTGAATTGGGTATTTAAAATTTATCACCTAGGTCAATCAGTTTAATAGCAGTATTACACAACCTAGGATCAGTCTATGTGATCAATAAACAAACATACAGGTGCAATAAAAGTAAAGTGTGAAAAAGTAAACAATACACGCGATATGTTATCGAGGTTTGACCAATACTGCCTATGTCCCTGCCTTGGCCACACCAGCACAAGGATTCCACTACTGCTCACTTAACGGGTGGAGTGGCATCGATTACAACTAGGTCAATTCAAGGGGCTGACCTCAACCAACACGCCTTACTAGAATGATGCACCTAGCTTTCCTAACCGGGTCTAAGCCAATCCGAGACTATTCAATAGGGCTTGTCTCCCTCTTCAGGCCCACACCTGGAATACAACAAATGGTATAAAATTTTTGTAAACGAAAATACGCTTCTTCACAAGTAGATATGTACACTAGTATAGCTCAAGCAATATTGCAAGCATGTATGATATGTAAATATGCTCAGTGCTCTAATATGTGCTAAACACTCAAATAGGTATAGATTATTAGTCCAGTTCTAGAGTGTATATCAAAGCAAGATTTGAAACACAATATGTGAATAACACAAGATCATATCAGGGTTTCAAATATGCTAAGCAAGTTGATTCAAACAAACTCAACAAGATATTTCAATATACAAAGTACAATGGAGTGTTTGAAAACTAGCTTTTGAAAAGGATTTTGCACACAAAAATATAGGCTTGGGTATCTTGCATTGACAATGCAAGAACCACAACCCTAAAAGTCTTCCCACACATGATTTATCAAATGAAATCGGTGGAATAAATTTAATGCTAAATTCTCAAAGAAAATCAATCAAGCAATAATGCAAGTGAGAGTTCTAGTTGGTAAGATTAAGCACAATAGCTTTAGGGATACTCACAATACTTAAAAAGATCAAAGAGAGTGGAGTATGTGAGTGTTTGGAAGTAGTATTGGCTAATATAGGGTTTTGGATGTTGAGAGAATTTCACCCTAATCAAGTTTTCTAATCCTTGCTAATTATGACAAATGAACAGGTATTTATAGGCAAGGAGAATTTTTTTACGGTTGAGGACTCAATGGGGATAATTAAATTTGTTTTAAAATCCATTAAGAAAATTAACCCAGTTTAGTCCATTTAAAAATCAGTAAAAAATATTTTAACCCGACAGGTTCGAGTGTCGGGCCTGAGGTTCGAGTGCCCAAATAGACTCAGTCATAAAATCATTTTAAAAGGGTTTGGGTGCTCAAAATTATGCTCGGGTGGCTGAATCAAAGTCAGTAGCCAAATGCTCATAGGTTCGGGTGCCTGAGGCTACATTCGGTTAACCAAACCAAGAAATTGGTTGGTTCGGTTGCCTGAGCCCCTTTTGAACGTGATTGTTCGATCGCTCGAGTAGTTGAAAAGTGTTCTAACACAGGTTCGGATGCCCGAGGCAGGTACTATAACGACCTCTTTATTTATTTATTTATTTATTTATATATTAACTGTTCTGATACCCCCTGCTATGGAACTCGAGCCTCGGAAGGCACTGAGGTGAATCTGAATATAAAATCATACCTATACAGTGAAAATGTAATCCATACATCCATACACATCATACAATACCAGAAATCTGTATTTCTAAACCATAACTATATAATACATCTCTCTCCAAAATATCTGTCCCAAAATACAAAACCCTACACAAACTTACCCTCTAAACCAGGGTAATCAATATACTCTCTATCTGTGAGCCTGATCTGCTCGCCCAACTGACTCACTTGAAAAATGTTAAAGTCAAGGGGTGAGTCGATGCTCAGTAAGTGGAAATATGCTATTACTAGTGTGTGGCAACTAAGTTAGGACTGTTTAAATAACAACTGAACTATAATACAATAGTAAATTTGTAAAGCATATCTTTCTTTTCACAATTTAAAATATAACTGTATCATCTGTGTTTTCTAATTTTCATACTGCGAATATCATACTATACTCATCATATACTGAAAAACTGTATACATATACATAACTGTACTTTATCCCTGAAACTATGTATGTCATGATTTGACCCCTCATGATAGGGTTGTGCGGCCCGTAGGTGGGATTTAATCTGGTCGGCCCTCTAGATAAGTCAATATACTCTACACCACCTTAGCCTGACAAAATTGCATCCACTCCTAGGCTCGGGATTGGCTACTACCTCATCAAACTGGCTCCCTCCACCCAGCGAACTGGGGAGCTGCATACTCTCTGAGCACGGTCGACGGTACCCACACACTATCTGAGATATGTGGTTGTACTCTATTTGTATCTAGCAACGGTACCGTGCTCTATATTCTTTATCTATATCTGTCTGTAATCTTTCCTTAGGGATATGATACTATATATATATATATATATATACATATATACTCTTTTATTATTTTCATTATGTTTCCAAAATTACCATAACGTTATCTTTCTGTACTCTAAATACCGTAATCTCTGTATGTTGTATCTGTAGCATCTTGATGCTATCTCTGTATATCTGTCTGTATACTCTGTATGTTATGGTAATAAGAAACATGGTATACTATAAACACTTTATATACTGGTATGAATAAAGCTGTAATATACTGATTTGAGTAAAACTATATACATGTACATGTATATATATCTGTTTTATGAAACTATTCGAATAAAAGCTGTATATGCATGTATATCTTTCTGCATAATCTCTGTGAATGTATAACTATATCTATATATTCTGTATAACTCCATATACTGGGAAAAACTATATAAACTGTATATACTGTCTATATCTGTGTATTCAGTATAGTATGATATACTGTAAAAACTATATAAGTTCTTCATCACATAAATATCTACTCAGGCCACACAAGCATTTAAAACTCATATCCTGTAAAACTAGGTAATAAGTTGGTATACACATATACGTAAAATCTCTGTTAACATTATAAGAATTCCTAACATAGCATATTTCCCTTACCTTAGCTCTGAAAAGCCCCTACTAAATTCTGGCCCTATACCCGTAGAGTTCTCCACTCAACACCCTAAAAATCAAATCCCCTGGAACAAAACATCAGTATTTCTTCATGTATAGTATTTCTTATAACTGAGGGAAAGGCAAATACTGAATAAAATGTCTTACCCTAAGATTGGGATGAAATCCAAACCAACTCCACCAACGATTAGCTCCAACAGACTTGCAAAGAACTTCGCCAGGAGCGTCGTGGTGGCTTCAGATCTTCAATCCGACGTAAAACGGACCCGAAATCGAAGAGAAAAGGAGAGAGGGATGTAGAGAGAGAGAGGAGAGGGTTTCTTGTGCCAATTTTCATAATAAATCCAAGTTTTCGCTATTTATAGAGCCAGATTCGTCGATGAGACACATCACCTCGCCGATGAGTCCTTTAATAATTTTGTCAACGAACTTCCTCCCTCGTCAACGAATTTCAGACTATCCCAAAAACCCTTCTCGGTATCTTCTCGTCAACGAGGCGTGGCTTCGTCGATGAGGTCTCCTTATGCACTCGTCGAAGAACTCCTTGTGTTCGTTGACGAGGCCCTATGTTTTACTTCCGGGTTATTCCATCCAAAATGTAATGTCGTCAATGAATGCTTAGCATTCGTCAAGGAAGCCTGTTGCCTCCTTCTGTTTCCGTTTCCATTTCCCTCTCTTTCTATTATTTAAATACCATTATTTTTTGGGTCGTTACAAATATGCTCAAAAAAGGTTCAGGTGCCCAAAACATGAAGTCAACGTGTTGACTTATTAGGTCGCCTGAGCCATTTTACATGGCTTGACCGAACCCTCTCAACATTTTCAATTAAGTTCATTTTAGCCAATTTTAATTCCCCTAATATGAAGAATGATGTTGGGGACTTTGTGTACTAAAAGTAGGTACCTAAAGTCCAACTAAGGTCTGTATGCTACCTACCTACCATACATGATGCAAATTATTACAAGTCGTAGAGTGTACAGTCCATAACAATATTACATCCAGAATGAAGAAATTAAATAATAATACAAATATAACACAAATTTCTTTATTCTTTGGCACGAACATTGCACGCCATCATGGTATGTCTTTTAGTATAAAAATGCGTGCACAGTGAACCTGCATGCAAGCCTTAGTATAATCATCAGTACCAAGAGAATTTGTCATGATCAAAACTGGGTGTGACCTATCAGGTCAACACCTTATAGGGCAAGGTAAATCCCAACTCAATTGTCAGGTTGAGTTCAACTAGTCTCTCGTACGAGGCGGAGACACCCCAGTTCAATTAACAAGCTGAACTTAACCGGTCTCAATTACGGGGCTGAGACTCCCCATGTTCAATTTTCGAACTGAACTGAACTAAATCGATACATGAAAAAAAAATTTCGTACATATAAACATGCTTCTGAATACAAGCAAAGATGTACACAATAAAAGCTCAAATACATGCACTCTCTTATATGATATGATTTATGCTCAGTAGAGAAAGGGTGTTTATCAAATAATATTTGCACAAATAAAATATATGTGTATGTATAAAAGATATATTCTCCAATCAAAAATTTTTGCAGATAAAAACGTTTGGAGAATTTGGAGTTTAAGCTCGAGAAAAATATTTGTGCAATAAATAATTTCTTCCAATAATATTTATCATGAAAATAACCGAGAGAACCTTTAATCCAACTCTCAAAAATGATTTTATGAAAAACAAAGCTTATGTAAGAGTGGATAATCTAGAGTAAAGGCCCACATGAAAATTTCTCTTTCAAAGATGATTTTGCAAAAGTTAATAAGTGAAAGAGATTTTGAGGGAGTATAAAAACAATTGCCCCAAAGAAAGAATTTTATAATGAAAAATAAGTTTGGGGGAACTTTGATAAAATTAGCCCAAAAGATTAGAGAGAAAAATTTGGCTAATCAAAGTTGTTAATTAAAGCAAATGAAGGGGTATTTATAGTTTTTTAGGAAATTATGACCATTAGGGACACGCTCGGTATTTTAAAAAATATTTAATTAAAATTAATACATGATTAGCGCTGAAAAAATAACCCAACTCGAGAAGTTTGGTCACCCGGTGCATAGGGTCGGTCGCCCGAACACTCACAAAGAGTAAAAGTGATTTTTTCAGGTTCGATTGACCATGGGCAACGACAAGTCGGCTAAGCCAAACGATTTTCCTTTCCTTCATGATTTTGGCCGCCCATCCTACGGTTCGGTTTGTCGGTCTTTTAGGTTCGATCGATCGAGATGTTTTTGAACTACAAGTTTGGTCACCCAGGGATAACGGAAAAGTCAAATTCCATGGTTCGGTCGACCATGGAAGGTAAGCTCATTTTATTGTCGGTCGCTCGAGGCATGGTCAACAAGTTGACTTTTGGCCTACAATGTGTTCAGTCGATCGAGTTGTTTGGAACTGAAATAGGTCGGTCGACCTAGGCTTTTTAACTAATCCAAAAATCTAAGGCTTTTTTTGTTTTTGCCCCAATTTTGACCCTAACCAATTTAAACTTTTGTGTATGGTTTAGTTGTTAAGAAAAAGGTTTTGTGTGAAGTGTGTTGGTCCCTAGGGTCTATCTAGAGTCATCTGAGCTTTCAAACATATAATGTAGATGCATGCATTATTATAGATCAAAATAATAAAAATTAAATGCAATACAAGTAGAATCAAAATGTCTTCTTCTTTTGCTCTTGATTTTCCATGGAATTTGCAAGGAGAGTGTGAGGTTTATGTTCCTGCTAGCATCCATTTTTCGGTATCTTATGTTCGTGTTAAAATGAAAACTTGTTCACACACTAAATGCACACATAAGATACGGGTACTTTGTCAGCATCAAAACAGGGATCAGACTTAAAAAGTCAACATTTCTTTCTTGAGAAAATCTCTTTCTACACCTTTAAAGATGTAACGTGAAGGTCGATGTCACACGACACACGAGAAGTCAACATGCATTGAGTCACTAGCGTGACCTTAAGACATGAAGACATATTCACTTAGTCATACAAATATTGCCCAATCATCGACCGATAAAAGGTTGCCCAAACGAGCACTGGGCATGACTAGTGATTGTCTTTGTACAAAATCCATGACATGAGGATTTGTAATCCCTTTAACGTTTGTAAATGTCTCAAATTTATGACTAAAACTAATGTTTAGAAACATCTTGAATTTATGATTGTAAATTATGTTTTAAATCTACAATTTGAGTTATTTGTAGTCGTTTGATTGAGCTTGACCTATAATGAGTATAAGTAATCTATATGAGGATTTTGTAAACACCTTGAGCTGAACATATCAAATAGCCCCAATAGAAATGACCTTAATGCCTCTCTCTCTCTCGCACACACACATACGCACGCACTATTATATTTCTACCTTTTTTTTTTGCTCTCCTTTTTTTATTCCTTCTAATCAGAATCAATTTATATCTCTCCTTCCTTCTTCCCTTTCACGAATTTTTAAAGCTTCTATAACTCTTAACCCTCATTGCATTGGACATATATCCCCGACATATTAAGGCATTGTTTTCCTAACTTGACCCTAGGAATGGAGATCATGATGGATAGGTGGCTTAATTAATTGAATCCAATATAAATTGTAATATATTTATTCGATAACTTGTCTAAATCATTATGAATTATTGGACCTGATTCTTCGCTTTCCCAAATTTACCTGCGTGCATGCATGCATCCCTCTACATGACAAAGTCCCAACCCAAACTAAGCAAACCGGGTTTTCTTGCACTAATAATTGTTGACGTGCAAGTATGGGGATATAGAAAATGAAATAGACCAATTAATAAAAGGGAAATCCATATTTGATACGATACGGTTTTATGATCGTTGGCCCCACACTGTACGTCTGTTTCCTCGCACGTGCACACCACCCGCCCACTTCGCTCTCATATAAAGTTCAGTGCTGTAGGGTAGATGCAGCCTCCTTTGTAGACCCCCGAATACCTACCAACCAATAGAACAGAACAAAATAAAAATAATATAAAACAAAACGCAAGAAAGCACTATTGTGTCGGCCAGAGAGAGAGAGAGAGAGAGGTGGGGGTCCATTTTGCCGACGGATCAAGAAGCTGAACGACGCCCACGCGCCAGAAAGATACCCCATCAACGGGAAGGACGGCCCCCGCACGCAAGTCCTTCTCATAATAATAATAATAATATGAATTTTTTAATTTTAATAAAATAAAAATATGTCACATCAATTCATGGAAATTTAATTTTACACCTTCTCGGTATTTGAATTTTCTTTATTTTTAATTATATTTTAATAATTTTATTATAGAAAAAGTGCATGAAAAATGATTTGAAGTTTTTTTTTTTTTTTTTTCTCAATTATATTTGTTTTATCTAAACAAACCCTTTTATACAACAGCTGTCCCTAGGAGGGATAGCGCGCATGAGTATAAGTTTATAAATTATATTTTGTATTATATGTATATGTGTGTGCACCTTTATTTTTTATTAAAAAAATTACTTTTTTTACAACTCGAGAACTCCAGTCACCATTGTGCCACTTTTGACACTATAGTGCGGCACCAAACCTGAGTTCTGAAGGATTATTGACCCACAACCTAACAGGTTAAATTTTTAAGTAAAGTGGTATTCTAATATGGTATGAGAGTGATTTTCAGGAGATTCTTGATCGTGCTGTAGGATTGCACGTACGGGAAAGTGTTAAATTTTGATATATATTGTTAGTCCCCAACCTAACCGTTTAAACTTTTAGTTAAAATAATATTTAAAAAAAAAAAATCAATTGTTCTCTTTACACCCTTATTATCTAGTGAATCAGTTGTGAATGTGAGTTTAGTTTAGAATTTGCATTATGAATTCTTAAAGATTTTGCATATTTTTATACATGATAATGTGAGCGAGTCTTACAAAGAATAATGAGTATAATGGCTTATTTGATTTTATCTTATTTTATCTTCTTTTTTTAAAAAAAAATGGAACACAAAACAAGACGTATCCAACGAACGACAAAAGATCATTATGTTCATTTTAATTTAATTTTTACAATTTTAATTTTAATTTTAAACTATACTCTATTAGTTAAAATAATTTATATGCTTAAATATAATTTTCTATAATACTGTCCATTCTTTTTTATTTTCTTTCCACTGCAGTAGACACGATTTTCTTAGATAAAAAATTAAAATTTATTGAATCCCAACCAAAGATGTACGTACACTGCTAAAGATATAGTAACACAGTACAAAGGTAAAGTACAATTCTACCATAGGGATAATTAATGAGTAAGACCTTTTATTTCATTTTTACTTGAATCTCAACATCCTAATCTTTTTAAATCTCTTGATCCCTAACCCAATCATTAAACTTCTTTTTAATTTATCAATATTCATGTAATCTATAATGTACGTGATAACATGTGAATAATTTTGTGTAATATGTATGTTAAAAAATATATTTTTTTATTTATTTATTGTGACTTTTATCAAAGCCGTTGGATCGTCTCCAAATCCAACAGTTATGTGGTGTCATATATATGTTTGTAAGTCCTTGAAAAAAGAGTGTATTACTTGTCATTTGTGCAAGGAGAGCTAAGGGACTTTCTCTCTAGGAAGATTTTTTCCTTCACTGGTTTGATAGGTGAATGGGTGTACAAGGGATCTAGGATCGGGAAGAGTCTGATCAGATCTTGTACTGCCATCGTTTCAAAGTGGATTTTTCTCCAGGTGCACGCTCTGTGGACGTAGGCAATCTTGCTGAACCACGTAAAATCTCTCGTCTACATTTTTTTTGTGAATGTTCTTTGTTCTATTTATTTTGTTGATTGGAAGATTAAAAGTGCTGCGTGTCAATAAGTGGTATCAGAGCACAGTTTCGATTAAGTGCAAATCTTATACATCAGATCAGATCGAAAGAAATTTTTTGGATAGTTTTTCCGCGGGAGTGCTCAAGATCAGAACGGTTCGTTCAGATCGGATTGAGGTATGCAGATTCAAGTCAGGTGCTGGAAAATTATTCCGAAAATTTTCAATTGAAAAATCAGATTAAGGTACATGGATTCAAATCAGGTGTCGGAAATTTAATTTGGGATTTTTTCAATTAAGGAGGATCATTTTTCAATTAAAGCTGTGAAAAAAAAATTGGAAGGAAATTTTTTTTTTTTTCGCGAATGAAGAACCAAAATTGGGTGACAGACCCGAATTTAGAATCAGGTCAGATTTAGAACGCAATAGGTTGAGACGGGTCAAAAGGCTAGCTTGCGGGTCGGATCTATGTGGAACTCGCCGAATCAAGGCGCAGGTCAACATCCAAGTCGACTAGAACACGTGCGGGTCGCACGTGTAGTGGATCAGGGGTCCTGGTCGAGCGGAATGGGTTGGGTTGAGGCGCGGATCCTCCTCGTGGAACGCTGATGTCATGCTGACATCATCCTGATAGGTGCTAACATTAGAGGAGAGAGAAAAAAAAAGGAGAAAAAATAAAATAAATGACAAGTACTTCAACGGCCAAGTTCAAGGTGGAGTCCTTTATTGGAAAAAATAATTTCAATTTGTAACAAAGCACTGTGAAGGATGTGTTGGTCCAAAAAGGACTGATTAAGGCACTGTATGGGAAAGATAAGAAGTCAGAGACCATGTCAGATGATTAGTGGGAGGGGTTGGAAATGAAAACTGTAAGTACCATTCGCTTAAGTTTAGCTCCGGAAATTAAATACAGTGCGTTGAATGAAACATCACCAGCTGAGCTTTGGAAAAAAATGGAGAATATTTATATGTCCAAGTCCTTAGTTAATAGACTGTATTTGAAGAAACAGTTGTATCAGTTGAGGATGATCGAGGGCACAAAAGTCAGAGACCACCTCAATTATTTCAATAAGATAATCACATAGTTGTTAAGTATTAAGGTAAAAATTGAGGAGGAAGATAAAGCACTGATTCTGTTGTATTTGCTTCCCAGTTCACTTGATACTTTGAAAACCACACTACTGCTAGGTAAGGAGACTCTTATAGTCAAATGAGGTGACTACTGTCATTCTGGAGAGTGAGAATTTTCACAAACCAGATTATCCAGGACATGGAGAAGGGTTGGTGGCTAAGGGTGAGTCTAGCCAATAGCGGGGCAGGAGTTCTAGCAGGGGTAACTAGAATTAAGGAAAATCTCGATCCAAGTCCAGGGGTAAGAATGGGAACTGGAGGAGTTGTTGTTTTTATTGTGGAAAAGAAGGGCATATGAAGAAAGACTATCCAAGGAGGAAAATAGATTTAGAAGAAAAGAATAGGAAGAAGACTGAGCAGGCTACTGTAGTGGAGAGTAGTTCATCAGTTTTTGATGGGGATCTTTTGGTTGTTACTATAGGTTCCATTTACTTAGTCGATACCTAGACTTTGGATTCGGCGTGCTCATATCATATGTGTCCATATAGGGACTGGTTTGACTCCTATGAACCAATCTCTGGAGGGACGATGTTGATGGGTAATGATGCTTCCTGTGGTATTCTTGGTATTGGAATGGTCAAAATTAGGATATTTAATGGTGTGGTTAGAACCATCAGGGATGTGAGGCATGTTCCATATATGAAAAGGAATCTAATTTCCTTGGGCTCTTTGGACAATAATGACTCTTTGGACAATAATGGTTTCTTTTTTTGAGCTAAGGATGGTGTGCTAAAAGTGGTTAGAGGTTCACTGGTAGTAATGAAGGGTCATCTGAGGAACAATTTGTACACTCTAGTGGGTAGCATAGTGACAGGTGGAGCTGCATCTAGTACCTCTTTAGATATAAATATAGATGATACTACTCTATGACATATGAGGCTGGGTCACATGAGTGAGCGTGGTTTGTAAGAGCTGCACAGGAAGAACTTACTAGGAGGTAATTCTTGTTGTAAGCTTAAGTTCTGTAAATACTGTTTGTTTGGTAAACAGCACAGGGTGAGTTTTAGAACATGAAAGCATACGAGTAAGGAGGTGCTGGAGTACAATCATTCAGATGTATAGGGTCCAGTACAGGTACAGTCTCGTAGTGGTGCTATTTATTTTGTCTCATTTATTAATGACTTTTTCAAGAAAGTCTGGGTGTATTTTCTAAAGCACAAGAGTAAGGTATTCATTAAGTTCAGGGAATGGAAAACTCAGGTTAGAGAAACAAATAGGGAAACAAGTGAAGTTTCTGAGATCTGACAATGGGCTGGAGTACAAAAATAGTCAGTTAATTATCTTCTGTAAGGAAGAGGGGATCACTAGGCACTATAGAGTTCCACATGGGCCATAGAAGAATGGGGTGGCTAAAAGGATGAACAAAACATATTTAGAGAGGGCCGGATGTCTGAGGATTTAGGCTAATTTTCCTAAGTCATTCTGGGCAAAAGTAATGCATATGACATGCTACCTAGTAAACAAGTCTCCTTCTATAGCTATTGACACAAAGATTCCTGAGGAGGTATGGACAGGTAGACCAGTAAATTACTCTGTGTTGAGAATATTTGGTTGTCCATCGTATGTGCATGTGTAGGAATAGGAAAGATCAAAGTTAGACTCTAGGTCCAAACCGTGCATATTTCTTGGTTTCCAAGAAGGACTGAAGGGATACCATTTGTGGGACCCTATAACACAAAAGGTGGTCATTAGCAGGAATGTGATCTTCGATGAGGAAGCCATATTAAAGGAGAATGCTGATAAGAAGGCGGAGTCTGATTCAGTGGGAGTACCTATTCAAGTGGAGTTGGACAGTATTCAAAATTTAGGTATAAATAATACTCAGACTACTGTTGTTGATTCTATTGCATAGGATACAGTGAGATAGGCTACAGTTCCTTAGGAAATTTCTCAGACAGATGATACACATGAGCCTATAGGAATAACCATCGGCAGAGAAAAGAAGAATGTTAAGCCTCCAGTTAGGTATGTTTTTAAGGACTTAGTTGCATTTTCTCTGATTAATTGTAGTGGAGATCCTTTTGATTTTCAAGAAGCAGTTCAGAGTTCTGAACGAGATAGTTGGCTTGAAGCCATGGTTGAGGAGATGGAGTCTCTTCATATGAATAACACTTGGGTGTTGGTTCAGAAGCCCAAGGACATGAAGATGATTGGTCGTAAGTAGGTTTTCAGAAAGAAAAAACCTACTTCAGAATCAAAAGGGATAAAATATAAGGTCAGGTTAGTAGAAAAAGGATACAAACAGGAAGAAGGTATAAATTATAATGAAATATTTTCTCCTGTTAAGTATGCTTCTACTAGATCCTTGTTAGCATTGATTGCCATGCATGATTTAGATCTAGAACAGATGGATGTAAAGACAACTTTCCTTCATGGTGAGTTGGAGGAAGATATCTTTATGCAGAACCTGAAGGGGTTTGTGGAATAAGGTAAAGAACACCTGGTATGTAAGTTGAATTGGTCTCTTTATGATTAAAAGCAATCCCCTAGGTAATGGTATAAGAGGTTTGATTCTTATAAGTTGAGGATTAGGTATGTTAGAAGCAGTTATGACAGTTGTGTTTACTTCATATTGCTTAACAGTGGTGTATATTTTATCCTTATGCTATATGTGGATGATATGCTGATTGCCTCTAACAGTGTGATGAGTTGAATGTGTTGAAAGTCGGTTTACAGGATGAGTTTGAGATGAAGGACCTTGGTGCAGCTAAAAAGATCCTTGACATGGAAATCAAAAGGGATAGACAACATAAAAAGTCGTGGTTGTCACAGTGTAAGTATATTGAGAAGGTATTGGAAAGGTTTAATATGGATAAGGCTAAACCGGTAAGTACACCTCTAGCTTCTCATTTTCTGTTGTCTGCTAAACTGTGTCCTTCTATTGATGAGGATAAGTTAGATATGGTTTGTAAGAAACCAACCCAAGATAAGTGTATTAAATAAATAAGGAAAGAGAAGGAAAATTAAGAAGGGTAAAATCACCAGGGCTCATAGATGGGGCTTCTCTTCTCGTCAACAAAGTTCCTTGTGCACCTTGGCGACGAGTCTCAGTGGTTCGTTGATGAAAAGATGCCGAGGGATTTTGGGAAATCCTGAAATCTCAAGCTCATTGACGAGTTCACCATGACGTCGACGAACTTCCTTCTGAGGCCCATCAACGAGGACGTCGTCTCGTTGATGAGTCTAGCCAGGTCAACTTGTTTATAAATATCCTTGGCTATGCTTAATGGTTAAGAAACCAAAAATCTCTCTCTCTTTGGAACTCAAACACACACACTCTCTCTCTCTCTAGGATTTCAGGCTGTCAGTTGTTAGAATCAACGATCCGACATTGCTTCGTGGATTAAGAGGAAAATCTCTACGTTTATAGCGGGTCAAAAATTCATTTCGAGGATTTTTGAGTTTTGACCAAAAACCAAGGTAAAGCTCCGAATCCATTTTCATTTCGGTAGATCTGTATAGAATAGTATTGTAAGTGTTAGAATTGGTGTATTCCCAAGAGGAGGGGAGGGTGAATTGGATATTTAAAAATTACTTCCTAAGTTAAACTAGATCAGTAGTATTATGCAACCTAGGGTCTGTTTATGTAATAATAAATCCAATCATTCACAATAAAACATACATGTGCAATAAATATAAATTGCAGAAATATAAGCAGTGCACACACGATATGTTATCGGGGTTCGGCCAAATGTGCCTACGTCCCCGCCTCTGGCTTGTAAGCCTGAGGATTCCACTAATGGCTCACTTTACGGGTGGAGCGGCACCGGTTACAACCACGTCAATTCATGGGGTTGACCTCAACCAACACGCCTTACCAGGATGACGCACCTAACTTTCCTAACCAGGTCTAAGCCAGTCCAGGACTATTTACTAGAGCTAGTCTTCCTCTTCAGGCCAGTGCTTGGAATACAACATATTTACAATATAATTTTCATGTACAATTTCAGTGCTTCTCCAACAAGCAGATTTGTACCACTACGCACAGTCACTAAACAATACACATTAACATGATAGGAACTATAAGCTTAGTGATGTGAATGTGTGCAATCTACACTCACTATAATGTGTGTTCTCAAATAAGCACAAGAGTGTATACTAGAACTATCTTTGAAACTTTATATCAATATATCTCAATCATAAGTCTACGGTTTCCAAGATTTCTACCAAGAGTATTTTAAATATTTCAAAACAATATTTTCTCAATTCAAGCACAAGGAGATATTCAAAAATAAGTTTGTAAAATATTTTTGCACACAAAAATATAAGCCCAAATGAGTCTTGCAATAACAATGAAAAGAACCACTTAGCTATAGGATTTTTCCCACACAAGATTTATCAAATTAAATCATTGGAAAAATCATTGCTTAACCTTCAATATGAAAATCAAATATCTCAAACAAGATTTTCAAAAGCTCAAGCACAAGAGATATTTTTGAAAAACAAGCTTTGTCAAAAATATTTTTCTTCACAACACAAGACAAACTTTTGAGTCTTGCAATGAGAATGCAAAGACTCACTAGCTTAAGAAGGCTTTGACTCACTCGAAAAATGAGCAGCTCGGAAGTTATCCCAAGTATAGGAGTTCTGTCGTGTAATATTAAGCCCAAGGGCTAGATTGTCTCCTCAGGAAATGCATTTTAATTTTAATTTCACATTCTTCCAATCAAAATTAAATTGCACTGAACTTGGTTCAGATTCGAGATTTCAAGATTGTTTGATTTCATTCTTAACAAATTAAATAACATGCACATTAAACACTAAAAACTAGCATTCATTACATTAAAAAGAAAAAATGGAAACCCTAGGCGACTTAAGGAAATACCGGAATACGCACTAATTAAAGATGGTAACTTTGGACACGAAATTAAAACACGCAGGAATGAAAACTTAATCAGACACAATTCAAGAATTCAAACCAAAACTTAGTACTTTAAACACTTCAACAATATCCAAACGATATAAAAACACGAACTTTAACATGAAAGAGCCTAAACTAAATCAAACCGCAATAAAAAAACTAAATTTTTAAGAAAAGAAGACAACTAGTTTAATAAAAACATTTTTTTTTTTTGCAAAAAATTAAAACAGAATTTAAATTAAAAGAAAAATAAATAAAAGACAAACAATTTAAATCCTTTGCTTCAGAGCAAGATAAATAAAAAAAACAAAATTAACCCTCAATAAAATTACTTAAACAAGGATCCAATACTAAAGCGTTTTAACAACTTTAATGAAAAAATAATCTAAAACAAAAAAACATTAACCAGTTGTAATAAAGTAGAGAAATTAAAAGAAAGAGAAAGAGAAAGAGAAAGAGAAAGAATGTTGGAGGGAGCCTCGGGTGGATGAAACAGCGGTTGGAGGAGGAAGCCTCTAATTTGCTGGTGCTCGGGCATGGCAGATGGAACTCTGGTGCAGTGGAGTTCTCAGAATGATGTTGGAGGTTCTCGATGGTCTGGAAGAACCAGAGAAGGCTGGCTGTGCAGAGGCTAAAAGGCTTGCTGTGATGCTGGAGTGGTCGAGGAGAACTCTTGGGTGTTCTTGTGGGGAGCTCTGTTGCAGCTGCTATGGCTTCGGGAGGTTGCAGAGGGTAGAGCAGAGGTTGAAGAAGGAAAGAGAAGCTACAAGGGGGTAAAAAAATAGAGGAGGGATGGAGATGGAGAGGGAAGAAGGATGAGAGATCAGAGAAGGAGCAAGGTAGAATTGAAAAGAACAAAGAAACAAACTAAAGAAGAAGAAGAAGAAGAAGAAGAAGAAGAAGAGGAAGAAGGAGAAGAGGAGAATGGGGAGCCCCGGGGGCTGCCTGCACAGGGGGAGGAAGAGAATGGAATTTAAGGATAGGGGGGAAAGCCTTAGACCCGGATCCGGATAGGAGACCCGACCCGGATTGTTATATTTTTTTCATTTTTTTTATTCTCTGTTCATCGCAAATCTGACTCTTCTGGAGCCCGTATCTCATAAAAATTAAAACACAAAAGTTGTAGATAATCCTTTCTTCTTTCTCTAGAAATTTGAATCATCTGGATCAGAGCTCAGACGGAAAAGTTATGTACAAAATACGAACAGGTGTCGGTTTTGGTTCCCGGGAATTTTCCTGCGACAAAAAATTACCAAAACTTCATAAATAGTGCAATAAAGTTCAAGAATGATGATTTTGGCACTTTATTAAAATATTGGACAATTTTAGACATTTAATTAAAAATATAAACCGTAAAACCTGGGTTAAGATGCCCAATTACGCAGTTTTGACGTGTAATCACACCCCCCAACTAACGTTTTGCTAGTCTCTAACAAATGACGTGAATGAATTTCAGGGTGGTGTCTATAACTACATACTCCGGTGATCATGAAATCAATGCACATGCGACATAATTATACCACTTCACATACAAGAACATAACTGAATTTCACACAAACTCATTCATATTCAATACACACGACTCCAAAGCACGTCACTCATGCAAGTTTCATCGTTTATATATGATTTGAGAGCAGTATACTCACATGAAGTTAATCAGTGACACATTCAGAGTTAATGCAATCATATAAGTTCGAGTATAAACAGGTAAACTCTCGAGGTGTGTGTGATGTGTGTGACTCAGTACACCTAGGACGCCAGTGGACACCTACAGAACGGTCGCTTTGACTCAGCCTAACTGGTATACCCTTAAGAACACTCAAAGAAAATGAGTTCACTCATCATATGTGAGGAGGAGTGTCACGATCAAACATCCCACATATTAAAAGGAACAACGCTAAGTATATGGAGTGGACTAGTCTGGAAAGGATCTAACCTATCTATGAGGTGTTGGGTCCTTCATCCTAACATCTTCTCACCTGCTCGCCATATCCAACCGAGACCACCCTAGATCAACTCATTTACAAACTTGTCGTGAATACATCTGAGGCACTAACCAGTTGAAGAATCTTCATACGTGGAAAATGTGTCGTCCTTGACTTTTTGTGATATGTATTTGGGCCGGCATTGACATTTCATTTCATGTGCATGTGTATTGCTTATTCTTTTTTCCTGCTCATTCTTTATTTTCTGTCTTTTCTTGAACAAAAGGACAATATTAACACTTCTTTTGTAATCTTCATACCATCAATGGGAATTGAGCTCGAATAGTGGTCCATGAACTAAGTCTATCTCTAAGGGTGGCTCAGCCTTCACATCTTGAGTAGGCTACAAGACCTAGGTTTCTATCTCCCCACTAGGTGTCGCCTCTAGGCTAGAAAATCAAAACATAGACTAGTGTACAAGGAATCATCCAGAAAAAGAGAATTGAGTTCTATGAATTCTGATTTGATATTAATGCTCAAAAGGACAATAATAGCTCAAGAATATCTCATAAAGGTGTCATAGTCACCACGGGTGCTCTCTTAGTGCTCACAGGAAACCCTAAGTGCAATGAATCATGTGAGTGTGTATTCAACCTCATGAGATGCTGTGTAAATACAGGAAATTATATAGTCAAATTAACACGAATGTACTACCAATCAATTCTTCATGGAGTCATAAAATCATATAGAGAGAAACTATGCATGATTGACTCAAGTGTGTCATTCTTAAGTTATACGCAAGTATGTGAAGGGTATACACAGTGTTAAGCATGACATAGTGCAATGTAATTATTCAGTGCTCCTCCTTTCTTTCTCTCTCTTTTTGATTTTTTGATTTTTTTTTAAACCCAGTACGTATACGTGCACAGTGTCACATTCGAATGCTCATCCCCTCCAACTAAAGTGGAACATTGTCCTCAATGTGAAAGTATAGGGGAAATAGAAAATACTGTGCACGGGAAAAGTAAGGCGTACCTGAGTGGCGAAATAATGGAAAACAAAGATCGAGCTACGAGAAAATAGACCTGAAAACTAACTAAAAATAAAATAAGATAAAATAAAAGGAAAATAAGGGAAAGAAAAACATCACAATTGTCTTGGCGGAGGCTCTGGAGGAATTTCGTCTGGTGGCCGCAGGTCTATAAATTGCATCGGCGGTTCTCCAAATTTGAGCCACCACAATCGATCAGTCATCATACCTGCCCGAAAATCAACCTCAAACGAATTAATGCGTGTCAAAATACCAAACAATTTGTGTGCAAGTCGACCCTCGTGTGTGGATAAGAAAGGGTTTTTATTCAACATTGTTTCTAGGAAATGTGCTTCTTTACAAACTAACGTGTGATGAGAAGTTATTGGAGCAATTACCTGTAGTTCTTCAAAAACATTAACATTAAAAGTTTTACCTGGTTCTTTGAAAATTATATGCTCACCAGACTGATCACCCTCTTTATCGGGTGTACATATCATCATACCACTGCAAGAGTCTGCCTCCACATTAGGCTCCTTAACATTTGATTCAGGTAGGAGTGACGATTTCATGGTTTCTGAGCTCAGAGTATGAGGTACCATAGGTTGGTACTCCATATGAGTATCAGTCTCATCATCAACTAAATGCTCCACTTTTGGGCTCGTTTCCTCTTATTTTTCTTTGAATTCATCTATTTCAGCTGTAACTTTCGGTGCTGGGACAATTGTTTGCCCAGCGATGAGCATTTCAGATTGGGGAAATTCTTTCTCACTTCTCGAAGTAGTGGTGGCCTCTGCTGTCTCAAGAGAAACATCGTGTATTTGTTGGTGTGGCTGCTGGTACTCTTGAGGAATAGGCTGAGGTTCCACGGGCAATTCTTCATTTTCTAAGATGTCCAGCTGCGTGCTTATCGCATTAATGGTGTCCCGCAATTCATTATTATGATCAACTTGTGTTTGTATGAATTGCTGGAGCATGTTCGCCATATGTGTTATGCTATCGCCGAAAAGGTCTGACGACGTACAGCTCGGAGGGATATGTTGTGGCTGATATTGAAGCAGATGGTTGTTTTGAAAGTTTTGTGGCTCGTATACATCTCTACCACTAATTGTGCTGATAGGGTGTGTAGTCATGGGTGCCTGAGCAGCTCGGAAGCTATCCCAAGTATAGGAGTTCTGTCGTGTAATATTAAACCCAAGGGCAAGATCGTCTCCTCTTGGAATGCGTTTTAATTTCAATTTCACGTTCTTCCAATCAAAATTAAATTGCACTGAACTTGGTTCAGATTCGGGATTTCAAGATTGTTTGATTTCATTCTTAACAAATTAAATAACATGCACATTAAACCCTTAAAACTAGCATTCATTACATTAAAAAGCAAAAATGGAAACCCTAACCAACTTAAGGAAATACCGGAATATACACTAATTAAAGAAGGTAAGTTTGGACACGAAATTAAAACACGCAGGAATGGAAACTTAATCAGACACAAACATGCACTAAAAACCATAACTTTAACACAATTCAAGAATTCAAACCAAAACTTAGTACTTTAAACACTTCAACAATATCCAAACGATATAAAAACACGAACTATAACATGAAAGAACCTAAACTAAATCAAACCGCAAAAAAAAACTAAATTTTTAAGAAAAGAAGACAACTAGTTTAATAAAAACATTTTTTTTTCTTTTGCAAAAAATTAAAACAAAATGTAAATTAAAAGAAAAATAAATAAAAGACAAACAATTTAAATCCTTTGCTTCAGAGCAAGATAAATAAAAAAAACAAAATTAACCCTCAATAAAATTACTTAAACAAGGATCCAATACTAAAGCGTTTTAACAACTTTAATGAAGAAATAATTTAAAACAAAAAAACATTAACCAGCTGTAATAAAGTAGAGAAATTAAAAGAAAGAGAAAGAGAAAGAATGTTGGAGGGAGCCTCGGGTGGATGAAATAGCGGTTGGAGGAGGAAGCCGCTAATCTGCTGGTGCTCGGGCATGGCAGATGGAACTCTGGTGCAGTGGAGTTCTCAGAATGATGTTGGAGGTTCTCGATGGTGTGGAAGAACCTGAGAAGGCTGGCTGTGCAGAGACTAAAAGGCTCACTGCGATGCTGGAGTGGTCGAGGAGAACTCTTGGGTGTTGCTGTGAGGAGCTCTGCTGCAGCTGCTGTGGCTTCGGGACTGCTATGGCTTGGGGAGGTTGCAGAGGGTAGAGTAGAGGTTGAAGAAGGAAAGAGAAGCTGCAAGGGGGTAAAAAAACAGAGGAGGGATGGAGATGGAGAGGGAAGAAGGATGAGAGATCAGAGAAGGAGTAAGGCAGAATTGAAAAGAACAAAGAAACAAACTAAAGAAGAAGAAGAAGAAGAAGAAGAGGAAGAAGGAGAAGAGGAGAATGGGGAGCCCCGGGGGCTGCCTGTGTAGTGGGAGGAAGAGAAGGGAATTTAAGGATAGGGGGGAAAGCCCTAGACTCGGATCCGGATAGGAGACCCGACCCGGATTGCTATATTTTTTTCATTTTTTTCATTCTTTGTTCATAACAAATCTGACTCTTCTGGAGCCTGTATCTCACAAAACTTAAAACACAAAGTTGTAGATAATCCTTTCCTCTTTCTCCAAAAATTTGAATCATCTCAATCGGAGCTCAGATGGAAAAGTTATACATGCAATACGAACAGGTATTGGTTTTGGTTCCCGGGAATTTTCCTACGACAAAAAATTACCAAAACTTCATAAAAGCGCAATAAAGTTCAAGAATGATGATTTTGGCACTTTATTAAAATATTGGACAAATTTAGACATTTAATTAAAAATATAAACCGTAAAGCCCGGGTTAAGATGCCCAATTACGCAGTTTTGACGCGTAATTAGGCTTCCAACAAATGAATTTATGAATTAAATCACTGGGAACACCTCTAGTCTTACTCTCACCAAAAACAAAATCAATGCAGTTATATGAGAGTATACGCATGTAGGAACTATATGGAACAACTCAAAATACTCTCTCTCCAAAGGGTTTTGCAATAGAATGATCAATGGAAGAGTATATGGCTTTGAGTATATAGAATATGGAAATAGAGAAGATTTTGGCCAATTAAATTTTCAAAGAATTTTTTGCTAATCTAAAATCCTAATCACTCCTTAATTTTGCAAGTGAAAGGTTATATATAGAGAAATGGGAAGAATTATTGCTGTTTGGGACATATAGGGTATTATTAGGATTGTTTTAAACTATTTTAACACAATTAACCTTGTTTAAAAAATTTAACTGCGGTAAAAATAATATGGCAACCTGAGAGCACCGGTTGACTGAAGGTGAGGTTCGGTTGACCAAGTGACCAAGTTTGGTCGACCTCTTAAAATTTGAATTGCATGTTCGATCGACTAGACTAGGGCCCCCAAAGGTGATTTTTCATTTCCGCGTGGTTCGATTGACCGTGTGGATTTGAACTAAGTGGTTCAATCGACTGTGCGATTGGCCAAACACACATGGGAACTTGGTCGACCAAGTGGTTGGCTTAAGCAATAAGTGCGGTCAACCGTATTGTCAAATGTTTGACCTAGAAAGAGTTCAATCGATCGGGTGACTTAAACTAGGCAGGGTTCAATCGACCGTGTAGTGGTCAAGCTGTTGACCCGGTGACTGGTTCAGTCGACCAACAGATTTATACTTGTAAAGTATGGTCGACCGGACATACATTTTTAATGCATTTGGGTTCTATTTCCTTATGCAATCACCCCATCATATAAGCATATATGTTTGTGCATGTATGAGTGTCCTATGGTTATTCTAGGTCCTTTTCATTTGAGCTTACCTATTATATCATACAAGTGATGCATATGATTATTACAACCCAGATCCTATTTACTATTACAGACCCGAATTGAATGATAATATAAATTACAACATCAACAAATCTTCAAGGTCTCCAGGCTTCAAGCTTTCACGTGCCATCAAATATGAACTTGCTAATAAAACCTGCACATAAACTTGAAAGCCATCAAATACTTGAGTATTTATCATTATCAAAACTGGGATATGACCCATGGGGTCAACAATCTCCATCTTTTTTATGATGACAAATACTTGCCTACTTCTCCCCCTTTTAGCAATAGTAAAAAAGGCTTAAATAAACATTTAAGTATATAGCCAAATAATCATCTGAATACAAGATATGTTTGGGAAAAGGTTTTTAGAAAATTCGGCAGCATGTCGTTTGAAAACAGAACATTTTTCCTAAAAATACCTGTATACAAGTGACCTGATTGAGTAATATACTGACTTTATACCCACAACTACTTACTGAAACAGTCCAATATTCTCAACACATAGAATAAAGGTATAATTTTCAGTCATTCAAGAAATATAATAGCTATACAATATAAAAAGAATGACAAAGATAACCTCAACAATTAATCACACAAACAATATAATTGGTTATTTAAAGATAACCTCAACAATTAATCACACAAACAATATAATTGGTTATTTAAATGGTTTAAATGACATGAAAATAAGGTTAGACCATAAGCAGACACAAACCATTGCAAAGGAAACATATCATAAGTCCCATGAAAGATTTGAGTTAAAGGCACATGACATATGATACCAAAAAGAGGATTTGAGAATAAAAATAGTCTAACCAGCTTGCATGCATTTTCATATGAAGTTAGGGAACTAGTTATGCAATTTTGAAAAACACATATGTATATAATAATAATGAGGCAAGAGGAAAAGATTTTGTTTTGAAATTTGATCTTGCCAAAAGTACATGTAAATATATATATATATATATATATATATATATGCATACGTATATAATTATAATATACATTCATTTTTTAATGTTTGCAAAAATGGTGCTGGGGGTTGCTTGCTGAAAAAGAAGCTTTAATTTAAAACAAGCAAGCAAAATTTTTCTGGTTTTTCAATTAAGCACATACTAAAATATAACCAGAAAATCACAACCATAATGATCTTGAAAATTTAACATGCAAGATCATATGGAAAGTACAAACAACTGTGGCAATATAAACAAAGTTTTTTAATAATATCATTTTAGTTAAGCACATGCCACACTTGATTCAAGATAGATCTAAGCTAAAAGGTATTGGTGAGCAAAACAAAATAGGATTTTATGTTTAGATGCTCCCCCTATCAATTTGAGTACGTCTTTTGATTCTTTAACTACTTATACTAACCAAAGATTAATTTCATTATACTTAGTAGTATAAGCCATCAATCCAAATCATTAAAATCAACTATATTGAGTATTTGTCAATTACATTTGTCACTTGATTAGTATAGTTATCCCTATAGACCATAGATGCATAAGAGAGTATATAGTAAAGCATGCAATAACGTTCATGACCCAAAAACATTCCATATCAAACCATAAAACTTTAAGCACAAGATATAATGTTTAGGGATTTCATAAGAGCCTCAATAATTCAGTAGATGAAAGTGATGCATATGGATCATTTATGCGCTTCCTATAGGGATGGATCTGAGCCTTTCTAAAGAGTTGATGATTATGTTAGAATGAAGTTCAATTATCTATTTGGTTTCACTCATCCTTTCAAAAATGTTTTAATATTAATTTTATCATAATCATCTTTAGCACAAGGTTTTATTTGAGAAAATTCCTATCGAAATTTCAACAGCACGTCGTCTATAAATCAGACATTTTAACATAAAACTTGTATCTAATAGGTTCAATTTAGTAATTTATAATTAAGTTCAAGGCACACGACAACCTATATCTACTACAAGCATGCAATTACACATCAATTGCATCCGCCATACAGGAGGCTTTCAATACTAGCATGCAATCCAGTAGTAATCAACAATTCATAAAATATAATCTATCCATTAGAGAATATAGAGAGCAAAGGATAGATTTTCGTTCAGTACAATGTAGTTATTCATTAAGGCATAAAGACATAAATGATATAAGAATATGAGAGCATTTTCATTTATATAGATATGAAGGATAAACGCTCCCCCTGAGTTATGCACACAACCAAATCATGCCTTTTCTATTTTTCAAATTCTTTAGCTAAGTGTTTTAAGATTTTCTGTTATTATATCTTAGTGGTAGATGCATAGTGTAACGACCAAAAATAAAATAAAATAAAAATAAAAAATTATTAATAATTAATTAATTATTATTAAGAAAATTAATTAAATTAAGAAATATGAGGATAATGTGTGTATATATATATACATGCTAAAATACATATATGAGGAATATATATATATATATATATATAAGTATATAAAATAATAATATTATAATATAAGATATCTAAATATATTATAATTGACATTTCCTGAAGCTTGTTCAAGCTTTAGGAAGATGTTTTCTTTCTTGCGAAGACAATAGAGAACCCCAGCCTGCATCTACTTTCTCTTTCTTACTCCTCCGTTCACTTCACTCTCTCTTCTCAATTTCTAAGCAAATATTCGCCTGATCGAAAATCGGAGAATTCCACTGGGCTCCACTCTCTTCCACCGACATTTCTACCGAAATGGATTTTTCATAGGAGCAACGTAGGCATATGTCCTGGGGTAAGACAAATTCTCACTCTTACCTCAATTTTTCCTGAGTTTTAAGCCAAATTGACGATCAGACACCACCACGAGAATCTAGGGATGATTCTCTACAAGTCTAGCGGAGTGGATTTCTCGTGGGGTCGTTGTAGGCATAGCCCCAAAAATAGGATAAATGAGTTATTTAGAAATTAATTGTTATTTAATTATTGTAAATTAGGAAAGGTTAAAATAATATTTTATTGGGGTTGATTTGATTGATTGAGGGTTCGGGTGAACGTCATGGGTATAATTTTGGGAACCCTGCAGGCGTGGTTCAAGAAATTAGGTAAGGGGGAATAAAATTATATAAGTATTTTATTAAGGTGAACTGGTTATTTACGAGCATATATAATTTATTATTTATCTGTATGATTTTTTTTAGAATAGCTTGAGTATTGGAAAATGATGATTTTGTTTAAGGTTTATATTTGAGATAATTGCATATGATATTAAATTCGTGTGACATGGGAACAATTTTTCCTAATAAATTGAATATAAATTACTGTGGTATTTGGGTTTGCATGTGGGGATGTTTGGGATGATTATGACATGATGAATAAATTGTTATGTTTGACTCTTGTGTGGAAATGTATTGATCTGTTGGATTACTATGTGGAAATGGATTGATTTGTTGGATACCTATGTGGTAATGCATTGATGCGTCTATATGAACTAACTGGTGTGGTTATTCGTATGCATCTCAATATAATGTTGGCATAAGGAGGTTGTTATATTGCCTAGATATAAATCATGATATGACGTTAGTAGGTTGAGGAGCTCGTCATATTGTCATTTATATAGGGTAGGACATTGGTAGGTCGAGGAGCTTATTCTACTGATGTACTACAGTTAGGTCATGGGGATTGGATACTGGTGAATAGTGGTGCCTGTGTGGGCCACATGTTGTGGAAGCCGGAGTGGTTCCTGTGTGAGCCACCTTATATCTTGTGTGGATAATGGCGCCTATGTGGGCCATGTTATGTATCCTATGTGGATGGTGGCGCCTATGTGGGCCATGTTATGTACCCTATGTGGGTAGTGGTGCCTATGTGGGCCACGTGTAGATAAGAAGTATGTAGGTTCCTGTGTGGGCCACGTATTGATATTTACGCAATTGCTCTATGTGGGCCACGTACTGAGGACATTGGAAGACGAAGTATAAGTTGTACGATTCCTGTGTGGATGTGTTGTGCATGTGAATTTAATTAAACATAATAATAATGGTATAGCATACTGTGAATGCATGTGTGTGCATGCAGCGAAGTAAACACACCGCCGGGGGCTTATTGAGAAATGCGAGTGCTCTTATAGGTAGTTTTTTGGTATCAATGCAAAGGGATGCTACTTGTATAGGCAGGTAGACATCCTGATCCTCGGAAACCTTCGCCTTTAAAATAATAAAGATGTGTATATTGACGACGAGATAATTCTCCACCTGCGGGCTTACTAAGTAAGGTGAGTGCTCTGGTAGGTATCTTTTAGGTACCAGAGCAGAGGGAAGCTTCTTGTATGGGCGGGTAATCTTCCCTATCCTTGGGGACTTTCGCCTATATAAAAATTATGTACTTGTGCATATTGGATGTGTGTATAATATTAGATGTCAGTAATGTTATTAATGATACGTTTTCTTAGTTGTTATTGATGTTATATGAGAAGCAATTTATTTTGATATATAAATATTCAAACTCATTTGTCACACACTGCTATAATTTATTCCACCCTTACCGAGAAGTGTCTCACCCTGGTGGATTAATAACTTTTCAGGTTCTTCTGGAGATCAGGCTTGAAGGCCTACACTGGGACTGTTTTTGGTGGTTTTTTTTTTTTAGTATTGTGAGATACTGGTATATATACACACACACATATATATATATATATATATATATTTGTAATGGGTTATGTTTTAAATGATGGTTGTGGATATGGATATCTGGATGTTGTAATGTTCATTTTTGGGTTGTTATATAGAACTCTGGTATTTATTTGAGTTTATTTATTTTTATTTTTCTACGTGCATGTTAATTATGGTATTAGATATAGGTGATTGGAACACGTGGCACCCGAGCCCCACTTGGTGGGTTTGGGGCTTCATACATAGGCTTTAAAGGATCAAAGAGTCACAATCAATATTCCTTCAATGAATAAAGTCTATAACTGCCTCTTTTCTTTTAATCTTCAAAATGTGAAAGACCCAAGTTCAAATGGCTTTCCATTTATAAAGTTCGTGCATAGGTTTCTTAATCATTTGCATTTCCATGTAAGTTGAAACCTATAGCAATTTTATTAGCCTTTTAACTTCATTTCAAAGTACATAAAGCTCTAAAGGATATGACTTAATGATTTGAGAGCTTGTGAAGGGAATATAAATAAATACTCTTTGAAAATTTAAATCACTAATGGGTACAGAAGAGTATTTAGGATAGACATGACATTTTTCAAAATATTTTTGTGATGGTAATCATGTCCATGCTTAGGCAAAGAGCATATAGGATATGTGAATGTTGTGAATAATGTTCTTTGGTGATTGGAAAGTATCCTTTGGATATTATCACAATTTGGAACAAGGATACAAACCAAGGAAAGGATGAATCTGTACCTGATATGATCATGGTTTGGTAAAGATTACCTATGGAGAGATTAAACCAAAATTAAAGGACTTACAATTTAAACTCAAAGGGACCAATTCCCTGATGGATGCCTCTAATTTGGTTATAGCTATGAGAAGCACTCAATATATATTAGTCATTTATTATCAATAGTACTTTAAGCCTAGAGTGATGACTTGATTTTGATTTTGACTTTTCATATTCAAAAGTGAGTTTAGGGTATAGTGATATATGATATAAGATGGAACCCTAACACTCAATTTTGTGCAATGGACAACAGTGGCTCAACTTAAAGTATTATATTTAAACATGGGTTAAGCATTTGGAAATATTTACCTAACAAAGATGCCTAGTCCATTTGGAAGTGAAATTTATCCAATTTTTGAATCAGCTTGCTAATGTTATGATTCTTAGTATGAAAAAAGTGCATAGTGAATACATATACTAATAATTTTCATTTTAAGCCCAAACCACTTCCTAAGCCCACAGTGATCACAACCCTTAAACCTAGGAACTAAGCAAGAATTAACTAGAAGATAATTTCAATTTGAATCCATTTTTCCTTAAGTCCTATGCGGTTTGCTTTGTTGATTATCCATTTCATTTCCTTTTCTTAGCCCTTGGCACTTCTAAGCAAGCAATTAAACCATACGTGCCACATAGTTTTGCAAAATAAGCAGGTATTGAATATACATAAAAGATTGCGCTTATTTATTCTATTTTTCTTCAGTGAGGCAAGACTATTGGCTTTATGCAAACAACTTGAATCCTTTTTGAAAATATTTTTTCTTTTTAAAGTCTAAAGGGGTTGTTTAGGTTATCTTTCTCACTTAAGGATTTGAAAAACATTATAGAATAATTTTTAATTTTTCTTTCTAAGCAAATGAATTTCAAAACCTTCTCTATTTTTCTCCTTTCTAGAGTGGCTTGATATTCTTCCAAATCATTCAAGTGCTTTGTCACATTTTCATTTTCTTTTTTCAAAAATGTTTTCTTCTTTGATATCTCAACTAGAATTCTATGCATTTTAAATGAAGTTTTTTCTAGTTTTCCATATGAAGGCATCTCCTCAAATGATTCATCACAGGATTTATCAAATTGAAAAACACATGAATCATTGCATGCATTCATACCATCATCATCACAAGAAATATTTGAAGATTCATCACAAAATATATTATAGGAATCAATAGAGGAATCATCACATGCAATATTAATAGAATTATCATTATGTTCAATAGATGATTCAGCATGTGACACAACGTAGCATTAAGCATAGGAATCATCAATCGATTTATCATTAGATTCAGTACATGTTATATAGTAGCATTCACAATAGGGGTCATCAAAAGAGATAGAGTGAGAATCATATACCTTACTGACTGTAAATGCTACATGCTCATGATTTACCTCCTCCTGATCATTTGAACTTAGAGCATCCAGAGGAGTGATCTCTTTCTCTTGGTTCTCTCAATATTTTCTTTTAAGTTCATCCCAGATATCCTTTGCACTTGCACTTACACATGCCAAAATCTCAAGTAAAATATTATACTCTAACGCACAGTATAAAATATCCATGGCATTAGAATTAATCATGTTAAAATCATTTTTATTTATTTGTGAACATCTTCCTTTAGAAGTCATAAGCCAGACCCTCTAGTCCATAGATTTTAAAAATATAGTCATTCTAATTTTCTAGGTGGTGTAATCGGCACCACAAAATAATGGAGGACTAGTAGGTGACTATCCCTCTCCAAATGGGGATACACTAATATGAGTCATCTCACATTTTTAGAAAAAACGTTTAAGTCAATACCACGAGGCTCTAACACCAATTCTTAGAATTGGTGTATTCCCGAGAGGGGGGTGAATTGGGTATAAAAAATTACTTCCTAGGTTAAATTAGATTAGCAGTATTACGCAACCTAGGGTCTGTCTATGCAATAATAAACCCAATCATTCACAATAAAATATACATGTGCAGTAAATATAAATTACAGAAATATAAGTAGTGCACACACGATATGTTATCGAGGTTCAGCCAACTATGCCTACGTTCCCGCCGCCTCTAGCTCACAAGCCCTAGGATTCCACTAATGGCTCACTTCACGGGTGGAGCGACACTGGTTACAACCAGGTCAATTCACGAGACTGACCTCAACCAACACACCTTACTAGGATGGCGCACCTAGCTTTCCTAACTAGGTCTAAGCCAGTCCAGAACTATTTACCAGGGCTAGTCTCCCTCTTCAGGCCCGTACCTGGAATACAATAGATTTACAATATAAATTTCATGTATAATTTCAGTGCTTCTCCAACAAGCAGATTTGTACCACTATGCACAGTCACTAAACAATGCACATAAACATGACAGGAATTATAAGCTTAGTAATGTGAAATTGTGCAATGTACACTCACTATGATGTGTGTTCTCAAATAAGCACAAGAGTGTATACTAGAACTATCTTTGAAACTTTATATCAATATATCTCAATCATAAGTCTAGCGTTTCAAAGATTTCTACCAAGAGTATATCTTAAAATAATATTTTCTCAATATTCAAGTACAAGGAGATATTCAAAAATAAGTTTGTAAAATATTTTTGCACACAAAAATATAAACCCAAATGAGTCTTGCAATAATAATGCAAAGACCAACTTAGCTATAGGAATTTTCCCACACAAGATTTATTAAATTAAATCGTTGGAAAAATCCTTGCTTAACCTTCAATAGGAACTATATGGAACAACTCAAAATACTCTCTGTCAAAATGGTTTTGCAATAGAATGATCAATGGAAGAGTATATGACTTTGAGTATGAAGAATATGGAAGTAGGGATGATTTTGGGCAGTAAAATTTTCAAAGAATTTTTTGCTAATCTAAAACGCTAATCACTCTTTAATTTTGCAATGAAAGGTTATATATAGAAATGGGAAGAATTATAGTCGTTGGGGACATATAGGGTATTATTAGGATTGTTTTAAACCATTTTAACACAATTAACCTTATTTAAAAAAATTATCTGCAGTAAAAATAATATGGCAATCTGAGAGCACCGGTCGACCGAAGGTGAGGTTCGGTTGATCAAGTGACCAAGTTTGGTCGACCGGGTAAAATTTGAACTGCATGTTCGGTTAACTAGACTAGGTCTCCTAAAGGCAAATTTTCATTTCTGCGCGTTTCGGTCGACCATGTGGATTTGAACTAAGTGGTTCGGTCGATCAGGCGGTTGGCCAAACACACGTGGGAACTCGGTCGACCAGGTGGTTGGCTTAAGCAATAGGTGCGGTTGACCGTATGGTCAAATGTTTGACCTAGAGGGAGTTCGGTCGACTGGGTGACTTGAACTGGGCAGGGTTCGGTCAACTGTGCAATGGTCAAACCGTTGACCCGATGACCGGTTCGATCGACCGAAAAATCTATACTTGTGAAGTGTGGTTGACCAAACATGCATTTTTAATGCATTTCGGTTCTATTTCCTTATGCAATCACCCTATCATATAAGCATATATGTTTGTGCATGTATGAGTATCCTAGGATCATTTTAGGTCTTTTTCGTTTGAGTTTACCTATCATATCATACAAGTGATGCATATGATTATTACAACCCAGATCCTATTTACTATTACAGACCCAAATTAAATGATAATATATATTACAACATCAACAAATCTTCAGGGTCTCCAGGCTTTAAGCTTTCACATGCCATCGAATATAAATTTGCTAATAAGAACCTACACACAAACTTGAAAGCCATCAAATACTTGAGTATTTGTCATTATCAAAACTGGGATATGACCTATAGGGTCAACAATAAGGAAGTATTGTTTTTTGTTTTTTAGATTTTGGGAACTTGGTTCGTAGTTTTGGAGCTGTAAAGTTTGTATTTTTGGTTTTCGGGTTAAGGTAAGGGGATTCTATTTATATTAGTTATTTTTGAAATCGAAATCGATAAACATGTAGTTTATGATTGTATGTATGTTTTGACTACTTATTTTGGAAAATCTATCAGGTGAAAATGCGGGATTTTTGAGTTACAATATTGGGGAAAATTGGAGGTTTCGGGTATCATCTCTATTTCTAGTTGAAAATCGTATGTTGAATAAACATGTAGTAATGAGATAACCGGACCTATATTTGTATTAAACTGTATTCTTGAATTGAAAATGATATGATTTGTTGTATACTCAAATAAATGTGTTATGAGCTTTGTATGTAAAATGTTCCAGGTTTTGTAAAATAGCTGTGACGACTAATTACCATAAGCTTATGGGTATAAGAACATGAGTTCTAAAATTGTTCTAGGTTTTGTAAAATTTTCAACATCTCAGCTAATTACCATAGGCAAACACCATGTCTCGGCTAAATACTGTGGGCAAGAGTGTCTGGCTCTATATCTGAGGGTGTGAAATATCTGCTGTTTGTTCTAGCGTGTCACCGATGGGTGTGAGTGAACACTATATTAGCAACGATATCGCTGTGAGGCTTCGGTTAATGCGGTGTATCGGGTGCTTGAGTGTGACGACATTGACCATTTGTTTGGTATCGTATGTACTAGAACTGGATTGTGAAAAATGCTATAAATGTATCATGTTATGTTTCATATCGAAATAACACTTGTATGCCACACACTGATATAACCTGGTTTCTTCCTTACTGAGAGGTGTTGCACCCCAAATATTCAAATGTTTTTCAGGTCCTTCAAGTAATTGAATCTAGCATCTTAGCGTTCGGGAGCGTGGGTGTTGATTAGATATGTATAGTACTTGAGTAAGTACTAATTTTTTTAATCGGGTTGTCATTGTTTGGTTTTGTAGACACCCGGGGTATGTACTGTATTTTAGAGTGTAGACTTTAGTCATGTGTAGACTTTGTTATGGTACATTGTATGTATTAGAAAGAATATTTCTGCTACATATTTAAGGTGTATGTATGTGTATGTGAATGTGTATAGGGTTTATGTGTACCCCATGGGGCTGGACCCTTATTCAGTGTAGTATCATGTATGTTTTAATTGATACAAAGATAGATTAGGTTACTAAATTCAAACATGGGGCCCATCTGCGGGTTCGGAGCGTGACAACTTGGTATAGCTAACCAGGTTGTTAGGTCTTGTAGACTTGGTTAGACATAGCTATGTGTACTTACTAGAGTATACGATGTAGGAAATGGGTAAATTAGGTCGAGGGTTGTTTTTTTGTTAAACAGGGACTCATTGGCAGTCTTCCGTATTTTTCCTAGAGTGACGATTTCAGCAAAACCACTGCAAACGATTAATGGTTTCGTGTCAATGTGGTAGGACAGACCTACACCTGTGAGAGTTGTAGTTAATATGATTAGCTTTCAATGATTGTGTTAAATGTATATGATATAGGAATTCTAACCGATTCCTATCCTATTTTTAGAATGGAGCCCAAGGATAACAACTTGGAAAGTGGTTCCGAGGGGACTGCGAGTGATGAGTCTCTTTCCATGCCTCGGGGTTTGACGAGGGAGGTTATACAGGAGATCAGGAGAAGTGTTAGGAGACGAGAGCACTCTCTTACTGCTACGGGTTGTACCATAGAGAGGTTCACTCGCATGCACTCTCTAACGTTCACGGGAGAACTCGATCTTATAGTAGCAGAGAACTGGGTGCAGAAGACTGAGAGGATATTGGAAGTTTAGCACTGCACTAACTAGCAGAAGGTTCTTTATTCTACTTTTTAGCCGGCAAGAGAAGCTAAAAGTTGGTGGACGGCTGTGAGTCTGCTTGAAAAGAAGAGAGCTGGTTCATCTGGTATGACGTGGAGCCGCTTCAAGGAGGTATTTTTCGAGAGATACTTCCTGACTTCCACTCGTGATGCGAAGGCTGATGAGTTCTCGAGCCTGACTCAGGGAACCCTAACTGTGCAGAGATATGCTACCAGATATATTGAGCTATCTCGTTTTGCGCCATATTTGATCTTGAATGAGTATGAGAAGACTCGGAGGTTCGAAAAGGGTCTGAGGAAGGATATTCGCAAGCTAGTAGGTATGCTATAGATTCGAGAGTTTTCTGTTTTGGTGGATAAAGCCACCATAGTTGAGGCTGACCTCTAGGGGGATGAGGTGGTATAGGAACAGAAGAAGAGGCCAGTATCTTCTGGTTCTTAGACTAGTCCTCGACAGGGATAGTGGAAGAAGAAGAAGAACTATGGTTTGCGTTATCGCCAGAATACTAAACGACAAGGTTCTCAGGTGGATCTATCTTTCACACCATGCACCAAGTGCCATAAATGGAACGATGGTGAATGTCAGTCGCTTTGGGGTAACTACTACAATTGTAGAAAATCAGGCCACATATCCCGAAACTGTCAGGCACAGAGTGATATGCCTGCACAGAGCTAGAATCATGGAAGTAATCAGATGCCTTGGGGGAACTATCAGGCAAACTCGGCTCTGGCGAGGGTGTACTCACTTACTCCAACAGATGTAGAACATGCTGGAAATGTGGTGACAGGTACTATGTTATTGCTTTCAAATAAAGCTGTTGTTTTGTTTGACTTGGGAGCAACTCATTCTTTTATATCTGTAAGATTTGTGAAACTATGTGGGGTTGAAACCCAAGTGATGGATGAGTGGTTGTCTGTGACTACACCGACTAAAAGTATAATGATCTGTTGTAAGATTTTAGGAAATTGCCCAATGGTTATTTAGAGAAGGCTACTACCAGGGAACCTAGTAGTGTATGACATGTGTGGATTTGACGTTATACTTGGGATGGATTGACTATTCTCTAGTTATGCAGTGATTGATTGTTGTAGGAAGGTAGTAGTATTCAGACCTCCTAGAGAGTAGGAGTATGAGTTCATAGGATTGTGTGTGCGTTCAACGCCATAGATTCTATCAGCTATACAAGTGAGAAGGTTACTTTTGGACGATTGTCAGGGGTACCTAACTTGTGTTTAGGAACCACCTTGGGATGATTTGAAACTTGAAGATATCCGAGTGGTTAATGAATTTTTGGATGTATTCTCGAAAGACTTACCCGGTTTACCTCCTAATCGGGAGGTGGAGTTCACTATTGATCTGCCACCAAGAAAGACACCGATTTATAAAGCTCCATACCGAATGGCTCCAGCTGAACTTAGAGAGTTGAAGGAGCAGTTGCAGGAACTACTGGACAAGGGCTTTATCTGACGTAGTGTTTCACCTTGGGGAGCTCCAGTGTTGTTCGTGAGGAAGAAGGATGGATTGATGTGAATGTACATTGATTATCGCAAGATCAACAAGATAACAGTGAAGAACCGATACCCATTGCCTCGTATAGATGATTTGTTTGACCAGCTGCAGAGAACGCAAGTCTTTTCGAAGATTAATCTACGGTCAGGGTATCATCAGGTTAGAGTTAGGACTAATGATGTTGCGAAGACTACTTTCCGAACCAAATCCGGTCACTACGAGTTTCTGGTCATGCCTTTTGGGTTGAGTAATGCTTCGGCAGTGTTTATGGATCTAATGAACAGAGTTTTCCATGAATATCTGGATCAGTTTGTAGTGGTGTTTATCGATGATATTTTGGTGTACTCTAGGAGTTCGCAAGAGCACGAAAACCATCTGAGGTTGGTACTTCAGGTTCTACGGGAGAAGATGTTGTATGCTAAGATAAAGAAATGTGAGTTCTTGTTGAATAAGGTCGTGTTTCTAGGCTATGTCGTGTCGAAGGGTGGTATCTCAGTTGATCCAGGTAAGATAGAAGCAATGGTTAACTGGGTGAAACCGAAGAGCATGCAGGATGTTTAGAGTTTCCTAGAACTGGCTGGGTATTATGGGCCGTTCGTGGAGGGATTCTCTAAGTTATTCGGCCCTCTTACACGGTTAACAAGGAAGGGTGTGAGATTTAATTGGACTAACGAGTGCAAGTAGAGTTTCCAAGAGTTGAAACACTAAATACTCACTACTCCGGTTTTAACCATTCCATCTAGGGACAGTGGTTTTGTGATTTACAGCGACACATCGCTGAAGGGGTTGGGATGTGTGCTAATGCAATAGGGGAAAGTGATTGCTTATGTTTCTCGACAACTCAAGGAGTGCGAGAAGAATTATCCCACGCACGATATAGAGTTGGCAACAGTAGTATATGCGTTGAAGATCTAAAGAAACTACTACGATGAACAGTGTGAGATCTTCACAGACCATAAGAGCCTCAGATACTTTTTTACGCAGAAGGAGTTGAATATGAGGTAGAGAAGGTGGCTTGAACTGATCAAGGACTACAATTGCACCATTGGCTATCACTCAGGAAAAACTAACGTGGTAGCTAATGCGTTGAGTTACAAGTCAAAGCTTGCGTTAATATTTGCAGTAGTGGGTCAACATCATATCAAAAAGGATCTAGAAAATCTTGGCTTGGAGTTGGTAGATGGTAATCAACAGGTTTTCATTACTAGCTAGGTGATCTAGCCGACATTATTTGAGAGGATTAAAGTCGTGCAGGCTAGTGATGTGGAGTTAGTTGAGACCATGGAGAAAGTGCAACAAGGGTTAGCTGTAAATTTTAACATCTCTGAGGGAGGTGTGTTGAGGTTTGGGACCAAGCTGTGTGTTCCAAATGATGAGGGGATAAAGAAGACGATCCTGATGGAGGGGCATCGTTCTTTGTATACGATACATTTGGGTAGTGCGAAGATGTATCGGGATTTGCATGAATCTTTTTGGTAAAGTGGCATGAAAAGGGAGATTGCTCAATTTGTGGAACAATGTCTGACGTGTCAGCAGGTAAAGGCTAAACATCAAAGGCCAGCAGGGCCGTTGCAGCCATTGAGTATTCTTGAGTGGAAATGGGAGCACATCCCTATGGACTTTGTCACCGAGTTACCACCAGCAATTCACAGATAGAATGCTATTTGGGTGATCGTGGATAGGTTGACAAAATCTGCTTACTTTGTACCGATGAAGGTTAGCTACTCTTTGAGTAGGCTAGCTGATTTGTAGATGCAAGAGATAGTTAGAATGCACGGGGTACTGATGTGCATTGTTTTAAATCGAGACCTGAGATTCACTTCTTGATTCTAGAAGAGCTTACAGGAAGCACTGGGGATGAAGCTTACTTTCGGTACAACTTCCACCCCTAGACTGATGGACAGTCAGAGAGGACGATACAGATCTTGAAGGATATGTTATGGGCTTGTGTGTTAGATTTCAGCGGTAGTTGAATTTAGTTTCTACCGTTAGTAGAATTTGCCTATAACAATAGTTTCCAAACTACTATCGGGCTGGCACCGTTCGAGGTATTGTGTGGTCGGAGGTGTTGATTTCCTCTGTATTGGGATGAGGTCCGTGAAGGATAGGTCTTGGGGCTCGAACTAATACAGCAGGCTTCTGAGAAGGTCAGACTGATTAGTGATAGGATTAAATCAGTTCAAAATCAGTAGAAGAGTTACGCGAATGTTCGCCGTCGTGAGTTGGGATTCGAGGTTGGGGGTTAAATGTAGTGATCCTAAAAACAAAAATAAATAAAAAATAAATAAATAATTTTAAAATTAAAATTAAATTAAAATTAATATTAGAATTAAAAAAGTAATTAAATAACTAATATTATTAATTAAATGATATAATATAATAATAATAACATAATATTATAATGCTATATATATATAGGATATATCCTGAAGGATTTAGAATCCTTCAGGCAGAAGTAAGCTGCCCCCTCCTTCGGCTCCTCCGCTCCTCTCTCCCACTCTCTTCCATCTCATCTCTGATTTTTGGTCGATCGGAAGTCCAAAAATACCGTTGGGTTTTACTCACCGCCACCGACACTTCTACTAGAGTGGATTTGTTGTGGGAGTGGCGTAGGCGTATCTCCTGGGATAAGGTCAATTTTCAAACTTACCTCAATTTCTCTTAAACTATAAGTACCATTAACGAACAGAAATTGTCAGGAGACTCGTGGGGAGATTCTCTACAATCTAGCCGGAGCGAGTTTTCGAATTGGAGCTCCGGAGTACTAATCCTAAATCGAGGGTAAGTTTGATAATTTAGACTTTTATTAGGTTATTTAGGGTATTCAGAACCTAGGGAAATTTTAGGGAAAGTTACTATAGGGATTGTGATGAATAATATGAAGAAATTTGAATGCGAGGGGCGTAGGCTGGGGTTTTATCGGGTTTTTTTTTTCACAAATCAGGTAAAGGGATTAAGTTAAGTCAATAATTTTATGAAAATTGAATCAATTTAATTATTATGTTTATATAAATTTATTTATTTAGTCATTTGGGAATTTAAAGGCTATTTTGAAAACCAACCGTTCAAAATGGATTTTACAAACCTAGGATATATGGTATGGTATTTTGGAATAAAATGAATGGTGGAAAGTTTGTTTATTTATGTGGATATGTTAAAATGTGTAAAATTATGTGGCAGATGATTTAATTTGTATGGACTATTGTATATCTAGATTTGGGATTTTGAAATACTGGAATTGTTGTGAAAAATACTGGAAATGCCTGCGAAAATAATGGAACTGTTTATGAAATGTAGGAGTTTGAACTAACGGCCAGTGGCTAGGTATTGTTTGATTGGCCAAGGGCTAGGATTATTATTTGATGGCCGAGGGCCGAGTTTTAATTGATGGCTATATGACGGATTGTATTTTGGCCGAGGGCTGGGTTCTTGAAATAACAAAAAATATATGTGAAATGATGTTTTAAATGGTATTTTTAATTATTTAAATTGCATGATATGCTTTAGGGACCATGGGGGCCAGTGTAATGTGAGCACGGTACCATTGCTAGAGATTTGTTATGTGGCTGTGTGTGCCCACACCTGTGATGAGAGGTGTAGGGTGGCCTTGTTCGATTTGCCTACGTGAGGTGAATGCACCCCCTGGGTGAAGGCAATCGAACCAGTAGTTAGAGCTACGTGTACCCGCGTAGTATGTTAGCAGAGAGTATAGATGACTACTGTCTGGGTGGATCCCCTAGGACATTAGTCTAACCTTCGAGCCTCACAACCCGTGCCATGGAGAAGTAAATTGCGTGTTTGTCACAAGGAGTGTCTTATATGCATATCTATTAATTTATGTGAATATGGTTAATTAATAAGATAACTTCGAGGGCTTACTGAGAAAGTTGAGCACCCTGGTAGTAGTAATGGTACTAGACCAGATGGAAACTACTTGTATGGGTGGGTAATCTTCCCTATCCATGGCTAATTGTGTATGTGAGTGTAAAATAAAAATGTTTTCATAAATGTGTTTATCTGCTTAGTGATCTGGTTATTTTCTGTACACTAATGCATGTTGGCCACACACTGACATTAACTTAGTCTTTCCCTTACTGAGTTGTGCCTTACCCCCACTTTACAAACTATCTTTTCAGGAAATCCTAGAGATCGGGTTTAGCGGGCTAGAGGTGTAAATTTATGTAAGTAGTGTGTAGATAGAGATTTTATTTTTGTTTAGTTTTATAGGATGTAATTAATTGAAAATGGATATATTTGTGTATAAAGATAGTTAGAACTCTGATAATGTAATTTGAGAATTTTATATTTTATTTTGGCTATGTATGTGTGTTTTGTATTTGATGAATAAGGTATCAGGTACACCGATGTCACTAAAGTAGCACTCCAGGCCCACGTGACGGGTCGGGGTCGTTACAAGTGGTATCAGAGACTAGGTTTGCTAGATTCTGCAGACTTTGAGGATTGATAATTACCAGAGTATAGGTTGAGATAAGATAGGGATAGGAGTGGGTAGGTTAAGATGGGTTTTAGTCTGGAAACTTGGAGGCAGAAATCTATTGACAGACTTTTGTGATTTTCTGAATCAGTCGCGAGTTTTAGAAAACTATAGTGAATCCATCGATGGTTTCATTTCTAGATTGAGGGACTAGAACTCAGAAAATTTAGGTTAGAATCTTAGGATGAGTGGGTATGTGTGTGAAGTTAATGTTATGATGGAGATTTTTACCTTAATGGTTTTGGTGATAGAATTGCAATATGAATTATTAAATTAGAACCTGTACAGTTCCATTATTCCATAGTTGCATTAATTATGTTAAATGTGAAATTTCTAAGTCGGGTTATATCCTATTTATATACTGTCAGATAGTGCCATTGTATTATTTGATTCAGGTGTAACCTACTCATTTGTGTCTCGGGAATTTGTTAAAGTATATGTGTTAGAGGCTCAATTGTTAGAGACTGAGTTAGGAGTGGGAACACTGACAAGGTCAATGTTAGTATGTAGCAAGGTGATTAGGGATTATCCAGTAAAAATTCAGGGGAAAGTGATGCCTTCTCATTTGATAGTTCTTGATATGCATGGTTTTGACATTATTCTGGACATGGACTGGCTAGTGTACAACTACACGAGCATTGATTGTCGTAGGAAGGAGGTGGTATTCAGACCTCATGGAGAGCAGGAGTTTGTATTTTGAGTCGTGTGTGCATTCGGTACCACGGATTCTTTGGGCTATCTAGGCAAAGAGGTTATTTTTAAAGGGATGCCAGGGTTACCTTGCAGTGGTGAAGGAAGCACCAAAGGAGGAACTCAAGTTGGAAGATATCCCAGTGATAAGGGAGTTCTCTGATGTTTTTCCAGAGGATTTACCGGGGTTGCCTCCTGATCTTGTGGTGGAATTTGCAATTGACCTGATCCCAGTGATAGCACCAATCTCCAAAGCCCCATGCAGAATGTCTCCAACTGAATTAAAGGAGTTAAAGGAGCAACTACAAGAGCTTCTAGAAAGGGGGTTTATCAGGCCGAGTGTATCGCTTTGGGGTGCACCAGTGTTGTTTGTGAAGAAGAAGGATGGGTCGATGAGGATGTGCATCAACTACTAGGAGATTAATAAAGTAACAGTGAAGTATAAGTATCCATTACCCCAAATTGAGGACCTATTCAATTAGGTTCAAGGTACGCAGATTTTCTCCAAAATTGATCTGCGATCTGGATATCATCAGGTAAAGGTTAGATAAGATGATGTATCGAAAACTACTTTTCAAACTCGGTATAGCGATTACAAGTTCTTGGTTATGTTGTTCGGATTGAGGAATGCTCCAACGGTATTTATGGATCTGATGAATCGGGTATTCCACGAGTACTTAGACCAGTTTGTTAATGTGTTCATATATGATATTTTGGTCTATTTGAGGAGCCCTGAGGAGCATGAAGCTCATATGAGACTAGTACTTTAGGTGCTCAGGAAAAAGAAGTTATTTGCTAAACTTAAGAAATGTGAATTCTGGCTAGAGCAGGTTGCATTTCTGGTTCATGTGGTATCCAAGGAAAGGATTTCAGTGGGTCCGAGCAAAGTAGAGGCTGTAGTTGATTGGGTGAGGCTGAAGAACGTGTAGGAAGTCAAAAGTTTTCTAGGTCTTGCTGGATACTACCACTGATTTTTCGAGGGGTTCTCTAGATTATCAGGGTCTTTGGTACGACTCACGAGGAAGAATGTGAAGTTTGACTGTACTGACGAGTGCAAGCAGAGCTTCCAGGGGTTGAAGCAGCGTCTAGTCACTACCCCAGTGTTAACGTTTCCATCAGGTGAGGGTGGATTTGTAATTTACAGTGACACATCGTAGAAGGGACTTGGTTGTGTTCTAATGTAGCAGGGGAAAGTCATTGTGTATGCGTCTCGCCAATTAAAAGAGTACGAAAAGAACTATCCTACGCACGACTTGGAGCTGGCAGCAGTTGTGTTTGCGTTGAAGATCTTGTGACACTACCTTTATGGTGTAAGGTGTGATATCTTTACTGACCATAAGAGTCTCAAGTATTTCTTCACCTAGAAGGAGTTGAATATAAGGCAGTGCAGATGGCTCGAGTTGATAAAGGATTACAACTGTACCATTAGCTATTATCTAGGAAAGGAGAACGTGGTAGTTGATGCATTGAGCCGAAAATCTGGGGGTACGTCAGCCTCAGCAGTTATGGCTTCTCATCATATCATGATGGACCTGGAGAGGTTGGGTGTAGAATCGGTAGAAAGGAATCATCAGGCATTCATTTCTAGTCTGGTGGTTCAACCGATTTTACGGGAGAGAATTAGAACTGCTTAGTTGAAAGATGCAAAGTTGATGAAGATTGTAGAGAAGTTACAGGATGAGCAGCACATAGAATTTAATGTTGCTGAGGATGGAGTTCTTAGATTTCACATTTGATTGTGTATGCCAGATGACGTAGAGATAAAGAGGGCGATTCTGGGGGAAGCTCACTGCTCTCTATATACTGTTCACCCAGGTAGCACGAAGATGTATAGAGACTTACGTGAAACATTATGGTGGAGTAACATGAAGAGGGAAATTGCTAAATTTGTGGGTTAGTGCTTGACATGTCAGTGGGTCAAGGCAGAACACCAGAGGCCAGTGGAACCATTTCAACCACTAGACAAGGCAGGCCTCTACAAAGGTTGAACTTATCGGGGAAAGGATCAAGGCAGCCTAGAGTCGGAAGAAGAGTTATGTGGATTCTCTCTGAAGGGAGCTAGAATTCGAAGTAGGTGATGTGATATTCTTGAGGATTGCTCCGATGAAGGGGGTGATGAGGTATGGAAAGAAGGGCAAGTTGAGCCCTAGATACATTGGACTATTCGAGATTCTGGAGAGGATTGGTTCGGCGGCGTACTACTCCTAGCGCTATCTAGGATACATGACGTGTTCCATGTGTCCATGTTGAGAAGGTACGTTCCAGACCCCTCACATGTGATCAATTATGAGTCGTTGGAGATCAGGGATACTCTGGCATATGGGGAGGTACTAGTTTAGATTCTGGATCAGAAAATATAGGAACTACGTACTAAGGATATACCATTAGTGAAGGTGCTGTGGCAAAATCATGCTGTTGAGGAGGCTTCTTGGGAGTTAGAAACGGAAATACACTAGAAGTACCTGCAACTGTTCAGCGAGGGCTAGTGCCAGACGGGTAAGGGTATGGTTGTATATAAAGGGATTAGAGTAGGTTGTGTGGTTAATTGTGTATAGTTTTAATTATGGATAGTCTTTGGGAAAATTTGTTATGGTTATTGTAATTTCCAAAAGATAGTATTGTAACCATGATATTCCTCCGCCATAAATGAGGGTAGTTAATAAACGTGGGACAGGACGGCTATGTGGGTAGCTACCGACTCTTCTGTAGACAGGGATTGTGAATTAAGGAGATAATTGGTAATAGTTAACAAATTTTGAGATTTAAATTTTTGTAAAGAGGGGAGAATGTAGTGATCCTAAAAAAAAAAATTAAAAATTAAAATTAAAATTAAAAATTTTAAAAAATTATTAATTAATTAATTAATTAATTTAATTAAATAATATAATATAATAATAATATAATATTATAATATATATATATATATATATATATATATATATATAGGATATATCCTGAAGGATTTAGAATCCTTCAGGCGGAAGTAAGCCCCCTTCCTTCGGCTCCTCCGCTCCTCTCTCCCACTCTCCTCCATCTCGTCTCCAATATTCAGTCGATCGGAAATCTAAAAATATCGTTGGGTTCTACTCCCCGCCACTGACACTTCTATTGGAGTGGATCTGTAGTGGGAGCGGTGTAGGCGTATCTCCTGGGGTAAGGCCAATTCTCAAACTTAACTCAATTTCTCTTAAACTATAAGCCATATTAATAAACGAAAATTGTCAGGAGACTCGTGGGGAGATTCTCTACAATCTAGCCAGAGCGAGTTTTTGAATTGGAGCTCCAGGGTACCAATCCTAAATCGGGGGTAAGTTTGATAATTTAGGATTTTATTAGGCTATTTAGGGTATTCAAAACCTAGGGGAATTTTAAGGAAAGTTACTATAGGGATTATGATGAATAATATGGTAAAATTTGAATTTCAGGGTTCAGGGGTTTTGAACGCCGTGGGGTGTAAGCTAGGGTTTTATCGGGCTTTTCAGAAATCAGGTAAGGGATTAAATTAAGTCAGTAATTTTATGAAAATTGAATCAATTTAATTGTTATGTTTATATAAATATATTTATTTGTTTATTCATTTGGGAATTTAAAGGATATTTTGAAAACCAACCGCTCGAAATTGATTTTACAAACCTAGGATATATGGTATGATATTTTTGAATAAAATGAATGATGGAAAGTTTGTTTATTTATATGGATATGTTAAAATGTGGAAAATTGTGTGGCAGATGATTTAATTTGTATGGATTATTGTATATCTGGATTTGGGATTTTGAAATACTGAAATTGTTTGAGAAATACTAGAATTGTTGTGAAAAATAATGGAAATGCTCGTGAAAATATTAAACTGTTTATGAAATGCAGGTGTTTGAACTAATGGCCAGTGGCCGGGTATTGTTTGATTGGCCAAGGGCCAGGATTATTATTTGACGGCCGAGGGCCGAGTTTTAATTGATGGCTATATGTTGGATTGTATTTTTGGCCAGGGGTCGGGTTTTTGGAATAGTAAGAAATATATGCGAAATGATGTTTTAAATGGTATTTTCTATTGTCTAAATTGCATTATATGCTTTAGGAACCCTCGGGACCTGTGTAGTGTGAGCATAGTACTATTGTTAGAGATTTGTTATGTGGCCGTGTGCGCCCACACCTGTGCTAAGAGGTGTAGGGTGGCCTTGTCTGATTTGCCTATGTAAGGTGAATGCACCCCCTGGGTGAGGGCAATCGGACCAGTAGTTGGAGCTGCGTGTACCCGCGGAGTATGTTAGTAGAGAGTATAGATGACTACTATTTGGGTGGATCCTCCAGGACATTAGTGCAGCTTTCGGGCCGCACAACCCATGCCATGGGGAAGTAAATGGTGTGTTTGTCACAGGGAGTGTCTTATATGCATATCTATTAATTTTGTAAATACGGTTAATTAATAAGGTAACTTCGAGGGCTTACTAAGAAGGTAAGTGCCCTGGTAGTAGTAATGGTACTAGAGCAAAGCGAAGCTACTTGTATGGGCGGGTAATCTTCCCTATCCTCGACTAATTGTGTGTGTGAGTGTAAAATAAAAATGTTTTCATAAATGTGTTTATCTATTTAGTGAACTAGTTATTTTCTGTATACTAATGCATACTGACGATACACCGACATTAACTTAATCTTTTCCTTACTGAGTTGTGCTTCACTTCTACTTTACAAACTATCTTTTCAAGAAATCCTAGAGATCGGATCTAGCAGGCTAGAGGAGTCGGGCTAGAGGTGTAAATTTATGTAGGTAGTGTGTAGATAGAGATTTTATTTTTGTTTAGTTTTATGGGATGTAATTATATGAAAATATATATATATATATATATTTGTGTATAAAGATTGTTAGAACTTTGGTAATGTAATTTGAGGATTTTATATTTTATTTTCGCTGCGTATGTGTGTTTTTTATTTGATGAATAAGGTATCAGGTACACTAACATCACTAAAGTAGCACTCCAGGCTCACGTGACGAGTCAGGGTCGTTACATAAGATATTCCTAAGAATCACTCTGATGAAAGGAGTGATAAAGTTCGGGAAGAAGCGCAAGCTGAGCCCAAGATATATCGGACCATTCGAGGTACTGAAATGAGTGGGTCCAGTGGCTTATAGGATTGCACTACCCCCAGCGCTCTCAGTGATCCATGATGTGTTCCACGTATCCATGTTGAGGAGGTACGTGTCAGATCCGTCGCATGTGATTAGTTACGAATCCTTAGAGATTGAGAATGTTTTGGCATATGAGGAGATACCCGTTCAGATTTTGGATCGTAAAGTTTATAAGTTGCATACCAAGGAGATACCGTTAGTGAAGGTACTGTGGCGGAATCAAGCAATTGAGGAAGCCTCTTGGCAGTTAGAGATGGAAATACCCCAGAAATATCCACAGTTGTGAGCTTCCGAGATGGTAAGTATGTAACTACGATATTCCTCTGCCATAAGTGAGGGTATGTATGTATTTGGGACAGGGTTGCTCCGTGGGTGGCCGCTAGCTCTTTTTAGAGTCGGGTATACGTTTGGGTATGTTGTTGAGTTGGTAAATGAGAGATTACAAATTTTGAGGACGAAATTTTTGTAATGATGGGAGGTTGTAAGAACCCGACCCGAGAAAAGTTGTTAGCCTAGCTAGGTTTTTCAATCTTGTTTTGACAAAACAAAGGATGTTTGAACATGTGTTGTTGAGTGGTTCTATTTCCGGTCTAAGTAAAAGGACACTCACAGTTAATCATGGGAGTAAGTTGGAGATCAACGTCAATTAAGTGAAACCCTCTCAGTATAATAAAGCAATGAACGACAAATGAAAAACTTAAAGGCCAAGCAGATCCTGAAGTAAAAAGTGAACCTCAAGAGGCTGCAAGATTTAGTGATTAAGGATATCATGCTTAGAAGGATATTTGTAAGTACTTCAAGTCATTACTATTTAAATATGTGAATCTCTTTAAGATACAAAGACTTAGAGACCAGCACTTGAAAAACTCTTGAAAATATTTTTGAAAAGTTATAATTAAGTTTTTCAAGTAAACTAGATTTTAAAGAGATCAAAAAAATAGAAAATATTTGAAAAGAGAATACTGCCCAGCCGACTGACTCAATGAACTAAAAGTACCCAGCCGACTGACCATATTTGATCATAGTTCAATCAGCCAACTGATAGGAAACTTTCAGTAAAGTTAACTGTCCAGCCGACTGACTCGATGAACTAAAAAAGCCCAGTCGACTGACAGTGCCCAGTCAACTAACAATTTTGAACGTGGTTCAGACAGCCAATTGACAATTTGTCACAATTATTTTTTGAGAGATAGAATGGTGTCAGTCACCTGTCCAGCCAACTGACTAGTGCAAAAAGTGATCCAGTTGAGTGAGTCAGCCGACTGACTCTATGGGGAATTTTTAAAATTCAAACCTACGGGAAGATTTTCTAAATTGATTCTCTGAATTAATATTTTTTAAAAAGTTACCTAACTGCTCTATGTTAAATGAGGAAACTTTTCTTTAAGAAGTCTATAAATACATCCTTTACTCAATGAAAAATACACTCATGCAACACACGATTTATATGTTAAAGCTCTTCTAAAGCTCATTCCTGCTCACAACTTTTGCTGGGGGGAAACTCTATGAAATTGCTAATTGAAAATAAGGGTTTGGTTCTGAGTTGCATCTAAATCTTTAAGAAAGAACCATTGGTGACTTATAAACCTTGAGCTTCACATTTTCTATTTAGTTGTGGTTTTGAAGTACGATTTGAGATTTAACTTGTACAACTTGCTCTATGTTTGAGAGTGTTTTTGTACGCAGATATCCATTCCTTTCTACTAGATCTTTGACGGTTTAAAGTATTGTTGAATCGTTGGACCAAGCATAGGTTGTTTCTTGGAGAGGTTTCTCTTCTTGAAAAAGAGGTTGGCTATTGTAAAGGTTTTTGTTCCACCCAAAAGGAACAAGGTATAGTGAAATCCTTAGGTGGTTGACCTAAGGCGAGGACGTAGGTTGGGGTAAGCCGAACCTCATAAAAACAATGGTGTCGCTCTCTTTCTCTTAATCTCTTTAAATTCTAGAAAAAGTATAAATTGTGTGGATGTTGTAATTATTTCAATTATAAAAACAATGCATATTGGAAGTTATATAAACTAAAGCTAAATTTGTTCTTGGGCCTGTAGAAACTGAAAGGGAGTACGTTGGTATCAGCAAGTTCCTTAACCTTATGCATCGCCTCCACATTTGACATATCACCTAGTTACGGCTCCTCAACTGCAGTATCAGTTGCAACATATTTCTCAGAACTACGCACCTCCGGGATTCCAACCAACTCTAGCTCCTATTCCAACAAAGAAATCTATTGATGATAACATGGCGTAGATGGCAAACATGCTCCAAAAATTCATGCAGCTTCAGTTTACGACCAATGGAGAATTAAAAGATGCTGTGAATAAGATAAGTATGCAGCTGAACACCATGGAAAAAGGGAAATTCCCTGCACAGCCTCAGCCTAATCCCCAGGTATATAGACAGCAACAGCAACCGGTGCACAATGTTCTTGGGGATGTTTTTGAGTCAGCTAAGGAAGTTATTACCTTGCGAAGCGGAAAAGAAGTTGCCCATTCTGAAATGCCCACTGATCAACAAACAGTCGCTCCAACACCTAAAGTGATGGATGAGACAGATGAGGGAAAAGAAAAATTAGATGAGGCTAGCTCAAGTTTAACAAAGTCAGATAATAAGGAGTATGAGCCAGTAAAGGAGTATCAACTTGTGGTACCCTACCCTAATTGGTTAACATCTGGTCAAAAGAATAAGTATCACACTAAGATCCAAGAAATATTCAAATAGGTGAAGATCAACATTCCACTTCTAGAAGCCATACAGTAAGTCCCTACATATGCAAAATTTTTGAAAGACCTATGTACAGTAAAAAGGAAATTCAACATGAAGAAAAAGGTTTTCTTGACTAAGCAAGTTAGCACGTTGATATTGAATCAGACTCCGCAGAAGCTTAGAGACCCTGGTTCTCCTATCATTTCAATAATGATTGGTGAATCTCGTATCAGGATTGCTCTACTTGATCTAGGGAGTAGTGTGAACTTGCTCCCATTTTCGATATATGAACAGTTCGGGTTAGGTGAGCTGAAGAAGACTACTATGATGCTGTAGTTAGTAGACAAATCCGTAAAAGCTTCACAACGCGTTGTTGAGGATGTATTTATTCAAGTCGACAAATTTTACTACCTAGTGGATTTCGTTGTTCTGGACATGTAACAACCTGTCTCCACCATATATCAGGCCCCTGTTATTCTTGGTTGACCATTCCTTGCTACTTCTAATGCCTTGATTAACTGTCAAAGTAGAGTACTCGAGCTCACATTTGGAAATATGACATTGGAGATGAATGTGTCTAATAAGACTTCGACTTGGTGTGATGATTCGGAAGTACACGCATTAGATGTGGTGGATGACTTGGACACGCTGGAGCTGTTTTCAGCATTTGGACCTAATGGTGCATTTGAGAATGAAGCTCCCAAACAACCTCAGGTGATTGATGAAAAGGTTCCCTTGATTAGCTCATTACTTGAATTGGAGGGGTAGTCCATAGAGATAGATGTAATACCGATCTGTGACGTGCGATGGAGACCATCGGAGTTAACCATGTTAGACATCATCTACCCTATCTCTGACATGCCATGCGGCCCTTGGGTTGATGATATTGTGAACTACTTTTCCACCAATGAAACACCAATGCAGGATAAGTGACAGTTCTTTTCAAAAGTCAAGATCATATTTGAGAAGACGGGTTGCCCTAACCGAAAAACCTAGTTCGAGAAATTGGTTGATGCGCACTGGGCTTACCAAACTGCAATCAAGAAAATTCAGGGATGACTCAATACAGGTTAATTTACGATAAGGCATGTTATATACCTGTTAAAATTCAGCATTATGTATTTTGGATCATAAAATAGATTGACTTTTTACTTGATAATGCCATAGGGTTGAGAAAGTTGCAGGTGGGTGTGCTTAAAGAATCCAAGGGGAAAGTCTATGACAAGCATCGCTTAGAGAAGAAGCAGATGAAGGTACTACATAAACTCAAGGATAAACAACCCTTCCCAAATCAGCAAGACCCTCTCTACAACTCTAGATACCGTCTGTTTCCTTGAAAGTTGTGATCCCGTTGTGGCTCATATATTGTTGAACATGCTCATTCCCACGGCACAATGGAATTGGTGGATCTAACGAATGATAACAGTGTCATGGTCAAGGAATAGCAGCTCAAGCCTCCCACGATCCCATTTGATCCCAATAAAGAGCTCTTGCTCCTGCAAGACCCTATGGGAGTCCTCTGACCTTTCTATTTACTATTTTCTTTTTCATTTTTTTTATTTTTGGTTTATTTTTTTTATTTGCATCTTTCTTTTCTTTTTCTATCACATTAGTTGGTAGTGATGTTCTATTAGTTTGTACACCTGTGCATAGTTTTTCTATTTCCTCTATGCTTTCATATTGAGGAAAATGTTCCACTTTAGTTGGGGGGAGGGATGAGCATTTGCATGTGACACTATGCACGTATACTTGCTGGGTTTTATATTAATTCGAACAAAAATAGAAATAATAATAATAATAATAATAATAATAATATAAAAAGAAGAAAAGAAAGGAAGGGTAGTGAGGAATTACACTACTATGCCATGATGAACACTGACTTATATATATCCTTCACATACTTGCATATAACCTAAGAATTACATACTTGAGTCATTTATGCGTAGTTTCTCTTTATATGACTTTGTAACTCCATAAAGAATTGATTGGTAGTACACTCATGTTAATCTGGTTAAATAATTTCTTGTATTTACACGGCATCTCACGAGCCTGAATAGACACATTCACGTGATTCATTGCACTAAGGGTTCCTTGTGAGCATTGAGAGAACACCCATGATGACTATGACACCTTGAAAGATATCCTTGAGCTATTTATTATCCTTTTGAGTGTTAACATCAAATTACAGTTCATGAAACCCAGTTCTCTTTTCTTCTGGACGATTCCTTGTACACTAGTTTTGTTTTTGGTTTGCTAACCTAGAGGTGACATCTAGTAGGGAGATAGAAACTTAGGTCTTGTAGCCTACTCAAGATGTGAAGGCTGAGCCACCCCTAAAAATAGACTTAGTTCTTAGACCACTGTTTGAGCTTAATTCTCGTTGATGGTATAAAGATAACAAAAGTAGTGTAATGAGTGTCCTAATTGATCAAGAAAAGACAGAAAATGGAGAATGAGCAAAAGAAAGAATAAGAAATAGAAATGCACATGAAATGAAATGCTAATGTATGCTCCAAAAATATACCACAAAAAAAGTCAAGGACACGACACATGTTCTCCATGTATGAAGATTCTTCAACCATTTAATGCCTCGGATGTATTCATGTCAAGTTTGTGAACAAGTTGATCTAGGGTGGTCTCGGTTGGATATGGCGAGTAGGTAAAAAGATGCGAGGGTGAAGGACCCGACACTTCATAGATAGGCTAGATCCTTCTCAAACTAGTCCACTCCATACACTTAGCGTTTGTTCCTTTCAATATGTGGGATGTTTGATTGCGACACTCCTCCTCACATATGACAAGTGAACCCATTCCTTTTGAGTCTTCTTAAGGGTATACTATTTAGACTAAGTCAAAACGACCGTTCTGTAAGTGTCCACTAGTATTCTAGGTGAAATTAGTCACACACATCACACACACCTCGATATTTTTCCTGTTTACACTCGAACTTATATGACCGCATTAACTTTGAATTGTACCATTGGTTAACTTCATGTGAGTATATTGTTCTTAAATGCTACATAGTGATGAAACTTGCATGAGTGACATGTTTCAGAGTTGTGTGCATTAAATATGAACGAGCTTGTGTGAAATTTAGTTATATTCCTGTATATGAAATGGTATGATTGTGTTGTATTGACATTAATTTCATGTTTACTAGAGTTAGTATTTGTGGATACTGCCCTGGAAATACATTCTTGTTATTTATTAGAGACTAGCAAAACGTTACTTGGGGGGGTGTGATTACACCCTTAGACTGCGTAATTAGGCATTTTAATTCATGCATTAGGGCTTCTATTTTTAATTAAATGCCTAATTACTCTTAATATTTTAACAAGGTGTCCTATTTATAATTTCTGGGTTTTATTGAGCAATTTATGAATTTTTGGTAATTTTTTATCGCAGAAAAATTATCGGGAGCTAAAACCAGCATCATATTGTAATTTGTTCATAACTTTTCCATCAAAACTCTGATCAAGATGATTCAAAATCCTAGAGAAAGATGAAAAGATTACCTACAACTTTTATGTTTCAATCTTTGAGAGATATGGGCTCTATGGGGGTCAAGATTGGCTTTATTTGTAAAGGAATAAAAAGAAGAAAGAAGAAAGAAGAAAGAAGAAAGAAGAAAGAAAAAGAAAAGAAAAGAAAATATACAAACCTTTTATGTGACCCGGCCATGCAGGCCGGGTTAGATCCCCTGGTCGGGTAATCTGTGCGTCAGGTCGTGCGCTAGGGCTGCTGCTCCCCCTCCACTTTATATTTTTTCTTCTTCCTCTTTCTTCTAACCTGCACCCCTTCTCCCTTCCTTTTGGCCTCTCCTTCTCTTCCCTCTCCCACTATCTCATTCTCTCCTTCTCCTTCTCTAAAACTCTCTCAGCCCCTCTCTTTTTTGCTAACCCCCTCTCTCCCATAGCTCCCTCTTCTTCTCTTTCTTTCCCTTCTCTTACTTTCTCTCTCGGCTCTCCCCTCCTCCCTCAGTCTCTCTCTCTCCCTCGGTCTCTCACTTTCCCTACTCTACTCCTCCCTTTCTTGCTTCCAGCCATAACCGTGAGCCACTCATCCTATAGAAGTTGTTCCATTTTCATCTGCTGCAACCACCAAGACCACAGAACTATAGTCCAGCTAGCAAAGCCTCTTTGAGACAACTGCTAAAGCTGAGAACTCCAGCCACGCACTAGATGTTGCACAGACCCGAGAAGCCATCCCCTGCTATTTTCTCATGCTACTCCAGCGAGCCTCCGAAGCACTTCTCTTGCAACTCCCCAGCCACAACTATCCTCCTACCTACTACCATCCCTACAGCCGAGAGCCACCTGCTCCAAGCCTCACCACTTCCAGACCACCAGCAGCACCCGAGAAGGCCAGCAACACCAGCCACTGCAACCTGCTGTGCTGCACAACCACACACAGTAATAGTGTAGTATTAGTGAAATATCAAAACTGTCACTAATACTTATTAGCCTTTGGTGAAGGATCATAAATCATCACTAATAGTGTAGTATTAGTGACGATTCCAAATTCATCACTAATAGTAGAGTATTAGTGAAGGATCAAAACCGTCACTAATACTTATTAGCCTTTAGTCAAGGTTAGTGACGATTTTAAATTCGTCACTAATAGTTTGGGTTTTAGTGAAGGATCAAAACCGTCACTAATACCTGACCTTTAGTGAATGATCAATATTCGTCATTAATAGAATAGTATTAGTGACGGTTTTGATCTTTCATTAATATCTATTGAAACCGCCACTAATAATTTAAAATTAATATATTTTTAAATCACTAATTCTTGTGAAAATCTATAATTACATTTTCGCATCGATAGCATGAAACCATAATTATTAAAAAGATTCATAAATTATTAAAAATTCTAATTCAAAATCAAATACAAATACATTATACAAATTTTGAATGTTTTATACATGAATTTCATATGTTCTGATAACAAAAAATAAATAAAAATTCAAAAAAAAAAAAATCAAAAGTTGTATCCTTCTGTAATGCAAGGCATCATGTTGATGGTGTGATAGCTGCAAATCCTACAAATTAAGAATTATAAAAAAAAAATCAATACACGATTTTTGACCATATACATACTATAAGTATCAACGATTTGATAGAAAAATAATTGGATATTCAGAAAAAGTTTTTTAAAAAATGATACTATTTTAAATAGCTAAGTTTTATCAGTTTTTAGAAATTTCGGTAGCATTTCCCCCGTAAATAGGACATTTTCCATAGAGATATGTTCGAAACCTGGGTGCATACACTAAACAGTTCACAATAATTCAACCAGTAATTAATGAATTTTATGAGTGCACAAGATCTTCATATAATCAGCATTAAATGATATAATGTGTTTATGTATCCCACAAACAATCTATATCAGATTATAGTTCTGTGAAAAAATAAAATGTGATGTTGATAATGGTTTACATGGCTTCTTTAGGACTCAAAAACAACTATAATAATCAAATAATGCAAATGAGTCCATTATTGACAGAATTTTCACTCAACATATGCAAAAGTAAATTTAGAGATGAAGTTTAAAATTTATTTGAACTTCACTCATCCTTTCAAATATGTTTCAACATTCAGCACACTATAATCATTCTTACAAATATGGTATATGGCTTTGATTATTTTGGGAGAAATTTAAAAAATTTTCGGTAGCATGCCATCAATAAATAGGACATTTCCCAAACCTATAAGTCACAAATGCATGAAATTCACAAGATTTCTGCATCATATAGATGCTCAATATGCTTAAGACAACCTTAGGACTCAAAAATAAAGTCAATGATATGCATGAAAATCCATAGGATTATGTTTTCCAAAAGCATAGAAGTTTTGAAAAATTTGGACAGTTTTTCCCTTGTAAATAGGACATTTTCCATAGAGATATGTTCCAAACCTAGTTGTTTACACTAAACAGTTCAGAATAATCCAACCAATGATGACTTCATCTTATAAGTGGTACAAGAAAAAAAAAAGGTAAGCTTTGAAACACTATGATCTATTTAAGTTTATATACACATACATACATACATACATACATACATACTGTTGGCCTAATATGGCTTTCAAATCTTATTTTGATGATAACAAATGAAAGATGATTTAACATGTGTTTGTTAGAATGATGATGTTTTAGGAAAGACAAAGTTCAAAAGAAAAGCAATGGAAAGCTCAAGATCACTAAGGACTCAAAAGCCACATTCATATGTAGAGTGATCCAAAGGAAGCTCAAACAACACCAACATGAGTAAAGTGTATGTGGAAACTTAAAGCTGACTCAAGCTCAAGTCAAAGGGGACATAAAGCAAAATACCATGGAAAACTTGAAAATTAGAATTTTAGGCTTTCAAATCAAGATGTAAGTACTTCATATCAAAATATCTCATGAAATATTTTGAAGCTCTTTTGGGGTATTTATGGACTTAGAGTATTTCAAAACCCAAAAAATGTTTTATGAGAACTTAAAGCAAGAAAGCAAATAATTTTTGAAAACTAAACTGAAAAATTAGAAAGTTTACTGCCCAGACGACTAAGTTGCAATTCTAGAAGACTAAAGAATTGCCTTAGAAGACTGAAGTTTAACTTCAGTCTACTAAAGAATTTCTTCAGAAGACTGAAGAATAAGTTCAGTCTGCTGAAGTATTTCCTATTGGAATACAGAAGAGGTTGTACACCCTCAAAAGACTAAACCCTTCAGCCCAGTCATCTGACCCTATATCCAAACTAAATTTTTCAATGTTTTAAAGTACTTCAGAAGACTGAACCCGGCACTTTAGTCTACTAAACAGTGTTAACAAGTATTTTTTTTTTTTGTTAAGTTTTAAAATTCAAATTAAGGTTTCTTGTGCTCCAAATTTTATGAAAACTTGGGAAACACTTTAAGTAATCTTGGGCAACACAAAAATACTTTCAAGAACCTATAAATACATGGTTTTAGCAAATAAAACTCACCAAGAAATTCAAAATTTGTTTCAAATCTAAAAGCACAGTCTTCCACTGCTTATAAAAGTCACGCCTTAGACCTCCATCTATTTAAAAACTATAGGCATCTTGCCCTCCCTTATAGGTTTGCTTCATGGAAAACCAACTAGGATTGTACCCTTAAGCACATTCATGGGCAAGCATATAATGTATACTTTTAAATTATTATTTTTCAATTTAATTTTTTTGAACCGGTTTGGACTTGGTTTAATTTGGTTTTTTACTTCATTTTGAAATTGAGATGAGCTTAAGCCACTAATATGAATTTCAAGCTAAGATTGAGCGTAATTTTTTAACTCAATTCAATTCAAGCCCAAGCTCAAGCCTCTCTCTCTCTCTCTCTCTCTCTCTCTCTCTCTCTCTCTCTCTCTCTCTCTCTCTCTTCCAAGTCAAGCTTGAACGTGTTGAAGCTCGACTTCATTCAACTCATTTGTAGCCCTATGTGTAATGGGGTTGTACCAAGGGTGGGGGGTAGGATATCATTATTAGCCTGACAATCACCATTTACCCATTTCACAACATAAGATTTCAAGGTTGGATGGAAGCAAAAAATAAAAAAATAAAAGAAAAAGGTGTCGCTCTATGGAGGTTTTATTCTTAAAGTGGATAAAGTAGAATTAGATATTTGGGTGGAGCCACCCAACCAAAAAAGCAAGAAAGAACATTATGGTCTATGAGAAATGAGAATTGGGTTCTATGTTTATGTTATGTAATGAATTTAGAAGTAAAGTGGGGCACTAATGCTTGTTTTTTTGAATTTAAAAGAAGTAGTTTTCTTTAATAAGGAAACAACAACTAAAGATATCCCCTATGTTCTCTGTTCCAAAAGAAGGGTAGCACATAAGGGGTGTGTGCTAGTGTGTGCAAGAGTGTGTGAGTTCTAGGGAGTATATGTAGAAGTGTTTATGCATGGATTATATGCATGCATGTGTATGAATGTATGTATGATAACATCACTTTGTAGGTAAGAGAGTAAGATTTTGGCAACTTGAACGTCAATGTCAAAGAAAATGAAAGCCAATAAACAATTGTTCTATTATTCATGTGCACTTGTTTGTAATCCTCCTAGCATATATTAAACTCCTTTTAACTAGCAAAACAAATTTTCATGCATGGTAGTACTCAATTGACAAATTTCATAATGCCTTATAGTACTTGAAATATTACTTCTAATTACATGCATATTCTTAACTCTTTCATTTCGTAAATGATCTCTCATTTTGAAAAATACTCATTTGATCTTACTCCTTTCGAACTAGCCATAATTTGTGCCATTCGATTCCAATACTCCATGAAATGCCTTGCCTTGCCTTGCCTTGAAAGTATGTTCTCTGGTGTTGTAACCAGCGTCACCCCCCACCACAAACCCCACCAATGCTTTGACCTCCTCTCTAGACAATAGCACCATAAGCGGCGATAATATAAAAATACGATCACCTTGAGTTCTTGCAAAAAGCTGAGATTTTCCAAAGAGCTTTGATATTATATTTTGATTGAGTGGTTGATTACTTTAGTTATTGATTGATTAGTTGATTATTTGAGTTTTGATTACTTGTGTTGTGTCTAAGTGTGTTTGTGGATTGATTGGGCAAACTAAGGTTTGGTTGTGTGATTGCTAAATTAACAAGAGGTTAAGAATTCATGAAAAGAATTAAAAGAATATTTTTAATATCCCAATTCACCCCCCCCCCCTCTTGGGACTAGACCTTAACTTTTACATACATACATAAAGATCTTTGTTTTGACTAGATTTTATGCATGCCTTTGGTCTTCGTTTCCTTAATTGGGTCTTAATTTGGGAGTTTAATGTTGTTAGATCTTTAGTTAATGAGTTGGGAGGCTCTTGTATTACTTGTAGGGTATAGTTTTTGGAAGATTTATTTGGGAGGAGGTTAAGAAAGCATTGGAATTTAATAAATTCTTGGCAGTAAATAGAACATTTCCCAAACTTGCAGGTCACAAAAGTTCTTTCTAGGTTTAGTTAAGTGAACAATAGTAGTACACAACCTAGGGTCTGTCTATGCATATATGAAATTGCAGAAAAGATAAATCAAGTCCTAACAGCACAAGCAATACAGTTTCAGTATCTCCCAACAATTCACAATTCAGCATATGAATAGAATTAAACAAGCAACAAAACTACCAGCATGCAGTTCAAACTACATTTTACATACCTTCTAATAAGAGGAGCCACCTGCATCATTTGGTCTAGAATGGCGCATCATTTCCTCGAACTACGCTTGCCTATTCAAAATTGCTGCGAGCGTGGCTTCAATGTTGGACACCTTGTCTTTCAAACTCTGGTTCTCCACTGTGACGTTAGATACCATGTCTTTCAATTGTTGGCTCTCCATTTCCATCGTATGCATCCGCTGAAGCATCTCATCCGCTTAAGACTCGGTGTCTCGATGTGCTCATTCCACCTCAGCATGAAACGCCACACCCATAGAAGATGATTCTATTGGGGCAATGTATCCACTTCCAAGACCTTTCACCCAACCCCCCACTCATTCCCAAAACACCTGAGTTGTTATCTGGTGATCCGTCATTTGCTGACTCCCCTCTGAAGCAGGTGCTTCCCTCAGCTCGACCATCTTCGCCTATTTTCAGTTGTGAAAATGATAAAAAGGAAGAAATAATAATACAACTTCGATGTTTTGAATCAAATTATAAAGTAAATATTTTCTTTGACTTACATGTTTGCCTTGCGCACTGTCACACCACTCCCCTAATCGCCTTTGGTGTGTTCTCTGATAAAGATCTGAAAGTGGCTCCTCAACGCCAGTCTCGGGATCACGATACATTATCATATAAAACATCATTAATATTAATTTAGGTAATGGTTAGATTGTTTTATATATAGTAATTACCCTTCGATGATTTACGAATAACCTCGACCCACCGCAATGCATCGTAGGGAGTTTGCTGCGGTTCACTGCATTTTTCACATGTAACCTACAAAAAAAGATATAATGACTTTTTATTAGACACATCAATGTAAAAAAGTAGTTATTATAATACAAACATATCACCTGATAGTGTGGGTTGCGGAAATGGCAACACACCACCTCCCAATCCCTTTGGGATATCTTATCATATGGGTGTGCTTTTGCTTGATCTCCTATCGCCAAAAAATATTCGTGCATTTTGGCATGATAGGTCTTAAATTTATTGCATAGTTGCACATCCACCACCCTCTTCACATGGTCTGCATGGAGAATGTCCATATTGAACTCCTCTTGTATAGGTAATAGAGTTAGAATGTTAGACAATTGTTTGGCAAGTATATTAAAAGTAAAAAAAGAAGGTTTGAGATTACTTACCAAGATGCGCATGTAAAGAACCATGCACTTTGCCTTAGTCACCTACGACCAGCTGAAGGCGGTGACTGGAGCATACTGTTGGCATATAATGCTGAGTTACCATGTCCACGCTGGGCACCAATCGTCAAGCAGGGCCATAGAGCCTGAAAGAATGTCGATCCAAATCCGCTACCCCATCTTATCCAGGTGCTTCTTAAGCACCCTATTCTTTGCTACACCACGGTCTGACCTCATCGTGGATTTTGATGCTGAAAGAAGAGTTAAATTAAGAACAATATTTTAATTATACACATGAATAACCATCAATAGTTTAAATCTAAATAAATTAATTGTAGCCTTACCAACGCTATTCATCATAGTAGGCAACTCACCCTACGTTTCATACCCAGCGGTGGTTTCCATGTCTGGCTTAGATCCCGATGGCTCAGACAATAATGGTGCGGCATCAGGACTGACATGCTCAGCCGGTCTCAAGGACGTTGGATCATCCTTATGCGAGGATGTAGCCAAGATCCTGGAAGGAAGTCGGCCACAACGACCTCCTGGTGCCATGTCTGCAAAATATTAGATAAGTAAATATAAGAAGTACGAATATTAGATGGATGCATAATAAATATATTTTTAGTTATTTACACATGTCAGATACATGGTGACAACATAACATGCTTACCCCCTATACGTCCTCAATATCGGTATCATCCTCACTTTCAAAAGTGTCTTCCTCTTCACTACAGTACTTGACCCCTGTTTTATCTTCCCCATTAGTTTCCTCATCGTCAATGAAGTGAATATCTACAAAAGGTTCAATTTTAATGTCAGCAGTCCCTATGTGTTTTGCCGTGGCGCCAATCCTATTCAGTGGTATATGATCGGCTCCTTCTTCGACAACATTGAAAGCAGATTGCGCCGTTGCACTGACATATGACTCATCCTCTTGGAATGCAGCCTCACTGGCACTCTTCTCCCCATCTGCAACTTCTGTAATAGCATACAAACTTTGGAGAGGAATCTTTTGGGCTACATGCCATTCACCCTTCAATTTTGAATCTTTAAGGTACAACATTTGTTCTGCCTGCATCGTTAGCACAAAAAAGTCATTTGATACCTTGTCTTGCTAAAATTGACACTGGTAAAGTAGGCATCCATGTTTATTCCAGTCTTTTTATTGCCAATGTCCCACCAGGTACACTTGAATAGGTGGACGAGTCTATTGGCTCCATAGTTAAGCTCTATAATGTCATCTAAGACACCAAAGCAGTCAATTTCTTCATCTCCTTCTGTTCCTAGCTCTGCAACCCCACAATTTTGGGTTCTTCTATTCAGTTCGAGGGACTTTGTATGAAATCATAACCCGTTGACAATGCAACCGCTGTAGCGGTTAACTTGTTGATCAGGGCCACATGTCAACACATACAAATTTTTACTTGTCGTTGTTTCTTTATTGTAATATATGACTTTCATCTATTAAATGAATAGGAGTTTAGATGAGTAAACCGTCAATATTGAAAATGTACATTACGTCATACTCAGGCAGTATTTGTTACTTACACGGCTCCTAAACCAATTGACAAATTCCTTCTTATGTCTTTCATCAACATTCCTTTCATTTTGGGCCAGAAGTTCAGCTTTATGTTCGCTATATTCAACAATAGTATATGTTAATGTCAATCAAGTATATAAATATGCATATGTAAATACAATGCAAAGTAAGGAGTTTGGAACCACATACTCGATATATGGAACAGTTTTATCACAATTATTGAGGACGTAAAAATGGGCCTTTTGTAGGTCGTCCATATAAATGAAATCGTAAACCCGCGCACCGAATGGCCAAACATTTTCTTGAAATATAGAGCTCCTCGGTTCTTCATCTTCAGCATTAATAGCATGAGCTTTTTCATTTCCCTCATCACGAGTGAACCTTGTGTCAATATCATGTAGATACATTGAGCAAAATGCAAGACACTTATTGTCATTGTATGCCTCAATGATTGAACCTTCCGGTCGTGCCTTATTGCGCACATACTCCTTCAAAGTGGATAAGAACCTGTGCATTTTACATAGCATTATTGACTAAGAGACACAAAAAAGAAAAAAAAAATGAGGAAATCACGTGACCATTATAAAAGGACTTTATAATTTACCTCTCAATAGGATACATCCAACGATATTGGACCACCCGTCCAATTATGGCCTCCCTTGGTAAATGGATGGCTAGGTGGACCATCACATTGAAGAATGCTGGCTAAAATATTTTTTCCAACTTGCATAGTATGATCACGATGTCATCCTCTAACCATTCAAGTACGTTTACGCTCAATTTTTTGGAGCACAATTTTTGAAAAAAGATCCCCAACTCAATCAACACCGAGCGAACATCTTTGGTCAAGTGTCCGTGAAGGAAAACAGGTAGAACCCATTATAGAAGGACAAAACAGTCATGACTTTTCATTCCTAACATCTTTCCTTCCTTCGTGTTTATGCATCGAGCTATGTTGCATATCCATAAGGGAATTTCACTGATTTCAACCATTCGAAGAATTTATTCTTCTCATTATTTGAAAATGTGTAACAAGCAGATGACATGAGAAGTTTGTCCCCATCACGAAACAGGTGAAACTCAAGCCATATTCCCATATCTTCCATATCCCGGCAAGCATTTGCATTGTTCTTTGTCTTCCTATTTATATCCAGCAATGTACAAATGACATTCTCACAAATGTTCTTTTCAATGTGCATGACATCCAAGTTGTGGCATAGTTGAAGATCTTTCCAATATGGTAATTCGAAGAAGATGCTTCTCTTTGTCCAATTCAACTCCCACTCAGCACGTTTTCTTTTTCTATTGGTTGGTGGTTTCCTAAATTTGACATTTTTGATCAACTTGAGCTGGTTTAATATCTCTTCCCCACTTAGTTGCTTTGGATGCAACCTTCATTCAGGTTTTCCATTAAATCTTTTGACCCCATGAGTCCTCCAAGGATGTCCAGGTCGTAGAAAACGATGATGACACATAAAGCATGACTTACGTCCATGCTTCAAGGATAAGGACCCAGCATCCTTATTACAGATTGGGCATGCTAAGTAACATTTTGTGCTCTAACTTGACATATTGCCATAAGTGGGGAAATCATCAATTGTCCACAACACTACAGCATGCATCCGAAATGCTGTCCCAATTTCCACATCGAATGTCTCCACTCCTTTTTCCCATAGTTCTTTCAACTTGTCAATTAATGAACGCAGATAAATATTAATATCATTACCAGGTGTTCCTGGTCCGGGAATAAGAAGAGACATATAAATGAAGGGTTCTTTCATACATTGTCATAGTAGCATATTGTATGACATCATCATAATTGGCCACATGCTAGATGAGTTGTTCATATTACTGAAAGGATTGAACCCATCTAAAGAAAGGCCAAGTCCGATGTTGCAAGGATCACTAGCAAACAACGAATGCATTTTATCAAAATCAGCCCAAGTTTTGGAGTTCGTTAGATGGCTAAGGGTGTTTCCATCTTGAAGACGTTTCTCTTGATGCAATCTCATATATGCAGTATTCTTTCTGCACATGTACAGCCATTGCAGTTGCGGGATTAATGGACAATATCGCAAAATTTTTTGGGGAATCTTTTTACCTTTCTTATGATTGTTTGTATACCTCGGTTTATTACATTTTGGGCACTCGTTAGTATTTTCATGTTGACCATAAAAGAATGCACAATCATACCTACACACATGTATTAGAGTGTAACCGAGACCCAATCACGCATGTATGTCTTCGCCTCATAAAAGGACTTCGGAAGTGTTTCACCATCAGGCAGTGCCGCCTTAATGAGGCTTATATGCATGTTGAATGCGCTCTGATATAACCCATGCATTGTCCTTGCATGAAGCAACTTTATTAGAAATTTTAATTTTTAGAACTTTTTACAGTTTGGATATAGGGGCACCCGTGCATCCCTCACAAGATTAGAAAATGGTTTACAAAGTCGATTTAATGTACTATGATCGCAAGGTATGGTAGATTATGAAGTAGATCCATCACTAGTATGCCCCACACTAACATCGCTTGTGTCCACTGTAATCCCCCTTTGCAAGTCACCTAACATTTCGATTAACCCGTCTATCACCACCTATTATATTTTTCCCCTCATCTTCATCGTCATCATCATCGCTCTGAACTAGGTAATCTTCATTGTGGAACACCCATGTTATGTACTTTTTCTCCATTCCAAAATCTAATAAATGTGAATGGACTAGATCAATGTATTTGAACGTTATGTTTTGACATTTCTTGCAAGGACACCTTATTCTACTGGCTTTGTCTGCAAGAAGACGTGCGAACTCTATGAAATCATATACCCCTTTCATGTATTCTAGGAAAAACCTACCCCGAGCATTCATCCAACTCTTATCCATGTTCATTAATTACCCTATAACATGTTCAAGTAAATGGTATTGATTACATTCTCATAATGTTTATAAGGCATGCATTGTGAATCCTAAAATCAAAAACCTTCCATCTAAAGGGTACGGATCCTATCCCATTCAGGAATGTTACATTTACATTGCAATCAATCACTCAAATTCCTTTGTCATAGTCATTAAAAATTTCGGCAGCATCTGTGCATGACTCTCCGAGTACACGAGATGGGGGAAGTGAAAGTGATGCTAGTTTTTCATCACCAACAAATTGTCACACCACCCCACATAGCACCTAGAGAACACAAGTAGAAATGCACTCGAAATATATAATGACAATGAACAAAGGGTGAACTATGACAACAATGTAAATACAACTTCCTAAATTGTCCACATTGGGCAATTCAAGAATGGATGAAATACAAACATCACTAATCTTAAATGGAACAAATAATTAACATGATCAATTGATTATTAGTCTACATAGTATGACTAATAATCAATTGAATTTTAACAATTGATTTGTCTCACATGTACGAATAGGCATGAATGTATAATAACCATTCTTGAACGGGTCTAAGTTTCAATGAACACATGAAATGACAGTAATTAATTTGACATTTTACTTCACATGACATTTAATTCTTGTCTTTTCACTAGTCTTTTATACATTGTTGTTCTGAAGATTTTCTAATCGTGCAAAATCTATAGCTAGAAAAACATAATGATATAGTGAAGCACAAATTATAGGATGAAACCAAAAGCACCATGTATTTTCATTAATTTCAGAGGCAATACAATGTAGATAGAAACATCAAAGCACGCGTACAGTCATTCAAAAGTATGGTAAAACAAAATACAGGGAAAAATAAATAAATGAAAATAATATAAAATAAAAGCAAAGGGTGCATGAGCACAGTACATAAGCAAAAGAGAAAGCGCATCAAAATATCCCAAAAATCTAGTCTATCCTAATGAGAGTCAAAATCAAAATCAAAACTGGCCGAGAAAGTTGTCCTGGCTACTACTCTAGTGGCGTTTTAGTCCCGTGCTATTTCCTCCAGAAGACAACGCAATTCAGGGGTAAGAGGGAAGGGTGGTGGTTTGTGTGGCAAGAGGATACGGTGTGGCACAAGCTCGTCAAGAATGTCTGTTGGAGGCCTCACTACAAAATCATGTGGCATGGTCGGCCTAATCATATGGAACAACACCAGATGAGCGGGCATGTCCTCTGTAAGCCCTGGGGTAACATTTGGGGACTGCTCTCTAATGGGTGACACAGTAGAACGTGTCAGAGGCAACTGCACATCCTCAAGAGTCACCCTTGGTGCTCTTGTCTCATTTGAAATCCATTCGTGCTCACTCAGGGCCACTCGACCCTTGGAAGAAGACTCTCCCCTTGGTTGGTCCTGGATCCTCTCCCACTTAGCAGTGCATCGTGGTGAGTAATTGTGCTTTGAGGTAGCTTGAGGCTTCGTTTGCAAAGGCATTGGCCAAGAAATATGAAACCCTAAGATTTATGTTGAAAAGAAATTTTTTTCAGAGTGGCATACTTAACAATAACATTGCAAGAAAATATTGGATTTGGATACATGCAACTAAAATTTATGTTTATAACCAGTTTATTCTTACCCAAGTGTGCTTAGTTTTTCCAGCCACCAACCAGCAACTCTAATAATTATTACAAATACACAAACTTGCACATGGACCTCTAAACCAAAGAAAATCAGTTCAATTTAAGATGACAATTCCATTTGCTAGGTAAGAAAATACAGCAAAAGAAAGAATCTCCAAGCAACTAATCATGGCTGTGTATTCTTAGAAACAGAATGATGAAAATGTTCATTTTCATTTTTCCTTTTTTTCTTCTCCCTTTCTAGTTGATAACATTAATTAAAGTGCCAATTAAAATAGATATATAGGAGAGACAACAACACATGAGCTTTGATGGGGAAAGATATGAGATATGGCATGAAAGTCATCTAGAGAGGGCCCAAATAAACAACCTAAACAAGTTGTTTATTTCCTATGGGAACCCAAGTAAAGGGAAGATATGGGAAGTGAAGGGGGTCAGGAGACCATTGGTCATTACATCAGTGGTTGTTGATTGATTCACATGTCATTGTGTGCTTCTGCTGCATGTATCCGGCTAACAAAACAACAACAAATTCCAAATAGCATTGAAGGTTCTTTATCAACTTCGGCTATCAGCATCTTAGGATGAGGTTTGAGTAGGATTCACAAAGCGAGAGAAATAATTCATTTTATACACATTAGTGATCAAATGCCAATTAGGATTGTAGATTTTTTTTTTTTTTTGGTCAACTTGGGATATTAGCATCTTAAAATGAGGTTTGAGTAAAATTTGTAGTGCTATCCTTGTTGAAATTTTTGGGTAATTTCAAATGAATGCAACAACAACAACCAAGAAAAAGAAATCAAAAACTTGGTCTAGGAAAATACAACTTCATTATTCTCCAACTCTCGGATAAGGGTGCATTATCATTGAGCAAGTGCTAAAACGACCTCTAGGTCAAAAGTGCTTCATAGTCAAACTTATCTGCCCACTTGACCTCTCTCCAAGCTACCCAATGTGCATGTTAGTCAGGTTCCCTTAGGATCTATTGGGAATTAGGGTTTCATTTGGGAAAAGAAAGGAAACTCATTTTTCATTATATTTTTTCTTCATATTAAGTACTATTAAAAATAAAAACTTATTTTTATATGATTATAAATTAAGAAACATAAAATGTTAATTATGTGTAAACTAAAATAATTAATCATTTAGTTTCTCCAATTCTTTTTTTCATTTTTCTTGACAAATAGACATGGAAAAAGGGTGGATTTGCTTTAAAGTTTCCTTGCTTTTTCTTAATATTTTCCAAATTCTACAGGGGGCCTTAGCAACTAGAAGGGAATTTTGGGACAAGGTCAAGTGCTGATTTTTTTTTTTTTTTGGTTCCTCAAGTGTTGGAGTTGTTCATAGTCATAGAGACTCATTGTAACTACCCAAGATTTGCTAGCCACTTGGAACTTAGAAAATATTTTTAGTTACTTTGTTTTTTTTTTTCACCAAAAAATTTCAACCTAGATGAGCTCTTTGGATCCTTTTAGGTGGCACCAAATTGGGGAAAGGCTTGACCAAAGCCACAACTCCCTAGAATTTAGAAATAATAAAAGAAAAAAAATATAAAATATTTCATTTTTTTATTTGGTTGTCAAGAAAATTAAAAATAAAATTCAAGAATCGAACATTTTCATATTGGCAGCAGTCTTTCTACTGTTTGGCACATTGCATATATATATATATATATATATATATATATATATATATATTAACAGAACATTTTTTTAAAAAAAATTTAAGAAACATACCTTGAAGGCTTGAAGGCTTCCGGTGATTGATCTCCTCTGCGTAGGTGACGGGGCGAATCCGGAGCATCAATGGCGGCGACGACGAAGAGAGATGGAGAGACTTTGTGTGTGTGTGTGTGTGTGTGTGTGTGTGTGTGTGTGAGAGAGAGAGAGAGAGAGAGAGAGAGAGAGAGAGAGAGAGATTGAGATATGGAGATATTGAGAGAAGTAAACATACCTTGAAGGCTTCCGGCGGTTGATCTCCTCGGCGAAGGCGACGGGGACGGATCCGGAGCGTCAGCGGCAGTGACGAAGAGAGATGGAGAGACTGAGAGAGAGTGACCAAAGAAATTGAGATATGGAGGGAAAGGAGGAGGATTGGAGGGAACAGAGGGAGATTGGGGGAACCCGCATGGCCTTTTCAATGCGAGACTATTAGTGACAAATTTTTGAAATTGTCACTAATAGTGTTTAATAAAATATTTTCATATATTTTAAATAAAAAACTAGTAGTGACGGTTCCTAAATCCGTCACTAATAACCGACTAATAGTGACAAATCTTCAAATTCGTCACTAATATTGTCAAATATATATATATATATATATATTTAAAATAAAAGAAGTATTAGTGACGGTTCCAAAATCCATCACTAATAAGGGGCTAATAGTGACGAACTTGAAGATTCATCACTAATATTTTGAAATAAATTTTTTTAAAGTAAAAGAAGTATTAGTGACTGTTCGCAAATCCGTCACTAATAAGGGCTAATAGCGATGAATCTTAATATTTGTCACTAATATTGTGAAATAATTTTTTTTTTAAATTTTTTTAATTAAAAGAAGTATTAGTGACAGTTCTCAAATTCGTCACTAATAAAGGGCTAACAGTGCAAAATTTTTATGTTCGTCAATAATATTGTCAAATGAATTTTTTTTTAATTTTTTTTAAATAAAAGAAGTATTAGTGATGGTTCCCAAATCTGTCACTAATAATGGACTAATAGTGAAGAATGTGAAGATTCGTCACTAATATTGTGAAATAAATTTTTTTTTAAAATAATAGTAGTGACAGTTATTTAATTGTCACTAATAAGACTCTTTTTAGTGACGAATTTAATTCGTCACTAATACCGTAAAAATCGTCGCTAATATTTTTCTGAGATAATTTCTGTACAAAAAATATTTTCCCGCGATATTTTTTGGTTTTTAGTGACGAAACTATTAGTGACAGTTGCAAATCCGCCACTAATAGTGTCGTCACTAAAAACCAATTTTTTTGTAGTGAGATCATGCATTTAAGACGAATTCCATGTAGAAGAGCAAAGAAGAAAGAAGACATTTGTTTATTTTCTTTGTAATTGCATTTGATTTTATATTTTGGTTTGTAATAATGCATTGCATGCATGGTAGGATTTAATGCTCAAAAAGACCATAGACTGACCACTATGCTCCACAACCCTTCAATTAATAATGTCATAACTCATTCTCATAGGGTTGAACAAGTTCAAGGGCGAAAATAGGGCAAACTACTTATGTTTGAAAGGCCCTGGTCGACCGACCCTTGAAGGCTTAAGCAGCCTTGACCGATCGACCCTATTTCCTGAATATTTTTATTGCTCGGTAAATCGACCAAAAATACACAAACCTTCCCCAGTTGACTGTCCATCAAACTTGAACATTTCCAGCGTCCTTGGTCGACCAGCCAATCAGTTCGAAAACGTCCAGGTTGACTAAATCTCATAGACAGTCAACCAGCCTTTTGCCTTGGTCGACCAATCCCACAAAGGGTTCAAAATTGCCTAGAGATAGTCGACCATCATGTTTCTATGGTCAACCAAGTTTCATTTGAAAACTTATAATTTACACAAGATGGTCGATTGGCCCTTGACCTTGGTCGACCAAAACTCTCGGGTTGCCAAATTTTTTACTACGATAAACCGAGGTTAATTTTAATTAACCCATATTTAACTTTATCTAAAATTACTTCTGTACCTCCAACAATCATAATTTGTTGAAAATCTATATATACCGCTTCATTTTCTTTGATTAGCAAGTTGATTAAGAAAAATTCTCTCAATTTTTTTATACTTTCATTGATCATACTCCATACTTTCGAGCATACTTTTTCATGCTCTCTCATTTTCTTATTTTCTAAAATCATTTTTTAGTAGAGAGTTTTAATCCCTTATACTCCTCATTTGCAAATCAATTGCAAGTTGAAGGGAGTTTAATTTTATTGTTGTGTGTGCATTATTCTAGATCATATCTCTTGGCATATACTCTCACATAATCATATACTTTTGAAAATATTTCTTAAGAGTTTGCTATTATGATTATTCCCATAGTATTTCATATATATTGATTTGGATAATCTATTCCTTGCTTCTGAGTCTTGGCATTCTAATTGTAAGACTTGAAAGCTTGCTTTCTTTTTATATAAATCTTCTGCAAGCTTAAACCCTAAATACTCGTAGTGCTAAATATTTGAAAAATATTGTTGTGATATTTTTTTAGGGTTGTAGAGATTCTTTGACTATTCATATCGTGAAAATTCCATATAGAATCAAAGATCTCACTCACTCACACATATACATATAGATATACATATTGTGGTGAGTAAATATATATTGTTTAACCATATCTCACTTAAGAATTAATTCCATATCATACGTGAGGGCATTTGTGCTTCTTTGTTGTACACATGTGATTGTATTAGAAGCATATTTTGTTGTACAAAATATTTTCATTATTGTATTTCTGACGGGTGGTCGAAAGAGCGAGACTAACCCAGTGAATAGTCCTGAAATTGCTCAAATTCAGTTAGGAGAGCACTGAATAGTTCAGACCTGATTAAGAAGACCAATGGCAAAGGTTGGGGTCAGCCCTTCAAATTTGACCTAAGGTATTCCCTCGCCCAGTAAGGAGAGGTGATTGTAATTGGTGTCGCTCCACCTGCAAGCGAGCAAAGTAGTGGAATCCTTTTACCTATTAGCTTCAGGTGGGGATGTAGTCAGTCTTAGCCGAACCCTAATAACAAATTTTGTGTCAACCCTCTATTTTCTTTTCGAACTTTAAGTTTCAGCGCATGTATGTTTTATGTTGGATTTATTATATGCTATGCATGTGTTTAATTGTTTGAATATTTGATTGAGTTTCTGATTATATGGAAATAACCTAGGTTTGTGTAATACTGTGTGTAGAATTTGAATTGACATAGGAGAAAATTTTTAAATACCCAATTCATCCCCCTCTTGGGAATACACCAATTCCAACAACTAATCTATTGACTTTTTGAGTCCTACCCTATTTTTGATAATGACAAATCACAACATCTCATTTATGCTTGAAGTATTTGAATAGGGTTAACTTTCTTAAAGCACTTAAATGAGCACATATATTAGCACATTCTATGAATATTTGAAGAGCAAAACTTGAAGACCTGTATTTTTTTTTTTTTTTGCAGTTGTAATTTTTACAAGTTTCAATTGTGCATGCATATCATTTGATTTAATGTGAAGTTCTAGATTGACCTTAAAAACTCCAATTTACATGAAAAACCTTTTTTATAAATACGCTTAACTTACAAAAAAGGTTTGAAATAGTTTTGAAGTAAAAATTGGCAAAAAACTCTTTTTTGTTGAGGGGCCACTCAACCAGATCATAAGCCCGGTCGACCAGTATTCAAGTGAAAATGATCTGGCAAACTAGATCATATGCCCGGCAGACCGAACTGCACTAAAAGGGAAATCGCCCTTTTGGCCGGTCATCCAGACATTAGGTCAGTGGACCAGAACTCTCAGGTTCATACCATTTTGAGCTTAAAATGGTCATAAAATTTGAATTGTAATATTATTTTATTCCTTAACGATTATATAACCGCCATATTTGAGTTTTTTCTGTAAATACCAAGCCATTTCGCTTAGAGAAGGTTAGAGAAGTAGATTGAAACCATATTTGATTATTCTTTGATTCTTATTCATATTATATACTCATTTTGAAGATCAAATTTATATTTCTCCTACTTTCGTTTTGAAAATAATTTTGGAGAAAATTTTTTGAGTTTTTCTTGAAAGCTTTGAGCATATATTCACACTCATATATATTGCTTCAAAGCCTTCTTACTCTTGATATTTCAAAGGTCAATATTGAGAATATCATTTCCATATTCTCATTCATTTGAAAAAATATTTTTTGAGAGAAACACCCATAACTCTATTGAGTTTCATATGTCAAATCATTTGAGAGTGCATTTAGAAATATTTTTCATCATACAAATCAGCTCTTGAAGGATTATTTTTTGTATGCAAAAATTGTTCCAAATCATTTGTATTTAGGTTTCAGGTTGTGAATCATGCCAAGTGTGAGTATATCAGTTGGAGAGGTGTCTCAGCCTAAAAAGAGGGATTACGGCGTGAACCGTACCGAGTGACGGTGTATTGCTTGGAGAGGTGTCTCCACCTATAAAGAGGGATTACAGTGTGTACTGTACCGAGCAAAGGGATATCACTTGGAGAGGCTTCTCTGCCTGTAAGGAGGGATTGTAATGGCAGCGTTGCCCTAGTTTAAAGGAGCAAGATAGTGGAAATCCTCAGGTAGTTTCTTAAGCCAAGGACGTAGGTGGGTATAGCCAAACCTCGTAAATATCGGTGTCTTTCTCTCTGACTTATACTTTTTATATTTTCGTACATGTATGATTGTTTATATATTGTTGTGATTGGTTTACATACATGCTTTAAATTTAATAATCTCGATATTGATTATGAATAAGTAAAATAATTAGCTAAAGTTTTTCAAAATTCAATTCATCCCCTCTTGGGATTACACCAATCCTCACAATTGGTATCAGATTTCAATTACAATAAGGTTAACCATTTTTGTAAAAAGATCACATGACTCATGTTGGTGTATCCTCGATTCATCACAAGTGTTCATTCTCTCTTGCTCACTAATCTTGTGTGAATCATTCCTTGAGAGAAAAGTGTGAGCTTTGATTTCTATTCAATATTAACTCTTTTAAGGAGCATCTCTTTGTATTTTCATCAACTTGTTGTAAGTTTCTTTGTGAACCGAAGTAAGGCTCTTGGTGAGTGTGGTAGGGATTTGTTCCCAAGTGTAGAAATTTGTTCCTAAGTTGTAAGGCTTATCCGCTGGTGAAGGAGTATCCTTAGTGGATTGTGGAATCCTTGGCTTGGTGCTAAGGTGTGGGTGTAGGCTTGGTGCTGAACCACATAAAAATCCCGGTGTTGATCTACCCTTCTCTCTTTTTATTTGTCTTGTGCTTGATTTACATTATATATATATATATATATATATATATATATATATATATATATTGCTTGCAATCTTGTCAAGAGTTTTATTTTGTAGAGAAAATCGAAATACGCAAAAAGAGTCCATTCACCCCCCTTCTCTAACTTTCTATGCTCATGAGTGGGACGTTTAACAAGTGGTATCAGAGCATACTACCGTACTTTCACATCTTCTTCCTTAAGTTAATTTGTTGTCCCAAATACCACCAGCACTCTATTTAGGAATACACTCTTTGCACTTCTCGAGCATCAGAGATGGTAGGTTTTTAGGAGTTCAAATAAAATGAATGCTTGTTCTTTATTGTAAATAATATACAAAATAGAACTCATACCATTCTTTCATTTAATGCAAAATTTTATATTTGTTCCAAAGTTTTCTTGCCTTAATTTCCATGGCACAAAATTTTCAATTACAATACCCTATTTCAAATTGGAACAATTTGTTTTCTTAGGATTGAAGCGATGTTGAGAATAAATTAGTCTAGGGTGTTTCTCACCTACCATCAATGAAGCTGGGGGAAATTTTTTCTTAGGTGGATTTATCAAGTGATGGCAACATATTTAAGCACTCGTGCAAAGACTTAAGATTGACAATATGATAAATTTCTTTCATAATCAAGTCAACAATAGTCATAAATTAATTTCTTTAGTGCCGTTAGGCAAGGATCTTAAAATTGCAACTAGGCCAATATCATAGGTTAGAAACATATCTTTCTGAAATTATTCCAATAAACATTTTTTTTTATCTATGAAAAATTGTTGAACTTATTTATATACTTTTTTTTTTTTTTAACGAAGGGCTGTTCCTCCATTTATTTATTGATAACCCCTCACTTTTGGCGGAAGAATACCGTGGTTACAAGACAATCAAGGGGAGATAACAAAAGACAACACGTTAAAAACCTCCCAAAGAACAACACCAATATCCAGCCAAAAATCCGGTTACAAGTCCAAACAAAACAAAACAAAACAGGACCTACAAAATAAACCTCGCACAAAAAAAAAAAAAACAAAAGATAAACAACATAAAGCATAAGCTAAAACCAAAAGGAAATCAGCTAAACATACCTTATATAAGTCGTACCCATCTTCTCCCATTTATACAAATCATTGCTAACTTTAGGGAGTTGACTACTGTTTGTAAACAAACTATTCCTCCCCATAGAACCTTGTTGAGCCAAGGCATCTGCCACTTTGTTCCCTTCTCTATACCAATGATTTATTAAAAAATCTACTCCCTCCAATAAACCAATAAGCTGCTCCCAAAAATCCCACAAATACCACAAGGAGCACTTCTTGGCTCTTATCCAATTAACTACAATATTCGAATCACATTCAATATCGATAATGGAATGGCCCAAATGTTTGCAAATCTTTATTCCCTTCAACACAGCTCTCAATTCAGCTTCATTATTTGAACAAGAACCAAAATATTTTGAAAAACCAATCACAAAAGAACCTGTATGGTCTCTAAGGATGCCGCCACCACCTACCGACCCTGGGTTCCCTAGGCTGCTCCCATCCAAATTTAGTTTCAACCTCCCTTGCCTCGGTTTTAGTCATCTCACACTTTGTATAGTTTTAATTCTTTTATTCCCAATTTGCACTTCCAAATTCTGCAATACTCGAAAATCAGTACCCTTTAACTGAACCATTTCTATCATGTTCCTACTCAAAACCCTCACCCAATACTTAATGGAGAGTCACACATCAGTACTACTCTCTAATTTTCCTCCCATTCTAGCCATACATCTCCTTCTCCACAGCCTTCAAACTACTAAACAAGGAATCAAACCCATCAATGAACCCAATTGAGAGAACCTAGAAGCCCTATTAAACCACATTTGGACTCTTTCTTTCCAACTTTGTTGCCTAGGGAAAGGAACACTTACCTCCACCGAAACCTTCCTCCAAACCTTAGAAGCAACGTCTCCTTTATTTAACACATGCTCCAAATCTTCTGATTGCCTCATCTCACAGCAATTACACGCCGAAACAAGTGAAACCTCCACCCGTCTCACCTTTTCATCAACACTTAGGCACTCAAAAGTAGCCTTCCACATACAGATAGAAATTTTCTTCGGTAACCATTTGTTCCAAACCCATTTAGTCCAATCAAATTTTGGAACTCTAACTCTAATAGAATCCCATGCGGATTTTGTATTAAAGCAACCATCCTTTTCCGAGAGCCATAACAGAATGTCCGAAGAATTTCTAAGATTTCTCACCTTTTCCATCACTTCATGCGCTTTGCTAAACCCCAGAATCCTCTGCAAATTTTTCACATCCCACGTATTATTGATAACTAAATCTTTTAATTTGATATGAGATTGTGCACCATTTGGACAATCTGCAAACAAAGGTCCTGAATCTAGAAACTTATCATACCACAATTTTACATGTCCTTCTCTAACCTTCCACTTAGATTTACTTAACAGTTCAGGCATACCCTGCAGAACTTTCCTCCAAAAGGAAGAATCCAATCCATGCGATCTACAAAGAGCAATATGTCCTCCTTTCACATATTTAGCTTTAAAAAATCTAGCCCATAAAGAATTTTGCGTTAAGAAATGCCAACCAAACTTCATGAACAAAGACCGTTGCACTTCCGAAATGTCCCTTACTCCTATGCCCCCCTCCTCCACAGGAACACACAATTTCTTCCAAGCCCTCCATTTCATTTTTTATTTTCCATCCTTAAATCCCCAGAAAAAAAGAAGTAAACATACCTTGTATCTTTTTAATCACCAGTTTCGGTACATTTAGAACAGCTAATAGATGTAATGACATACTTGAATGCACATGTCTCAGCAAAACAAAATGACCTCCTTGAGACAACATTCTACTTTTTCAGCCCTCAACTCTCTTACTGATTTCTTGGATTAAAGAGTCAAAATGACAACCTTTCAATTTACCATCCACTATTGGTACACCCAAATACGTGAAAGGAAATTTACCCTCAATAAAACCAATCTCTTGAAGAATTTATCCTTTCCTATGAACACCCAACTTGTTTGAGAAAAAAAAAACTAATTTATCTTTATTCACCCTTTGGCCAGTCTAGATTTCATACTCCTTAATCACCTCCATTAACTGACTAATAGATTTTTTTCAAGCATTAGCAAAAATAACAACATCATCCGCGTACATTAAATGCGATATAATAGGTGCACCACACGGGTGTGCAAATGGTAAAATCCGCTTCTTAGACAACTTTTTTTGAATTAATTTAGAAAGAATTTCTTCCATGATGATGAAAATATACGGCGACAATGGATCCCCTTGCCTCAAGCCCCTTGCCTCAAGCCCCTTGTTGACTTGAAGAAACCTCTATAAGTGCCATGCATCATGACAGAAAACCATGGAGTAGAAATACAATTCTAAATCAACTTACAAAACCAATCTAGAAAACCAAGAGCCTGAAAAATCTGATCTACCACCTGCCACTCCACTCGATCATACGCTTTGCTCATATCAAGCTTTAGCATTTGATTTCCTCCTCTTACCCACCTATGTAATAATTTTGTCATCTCTTAAGTAAGCGTTATATTTTCAAAAATACTCTTCCCTTTCACAAAAGCACCTTATTCTAAAGATATTAAATCACCCATCACCAACGAAAGCTTACCAACAAGGATTCTGAAGAAAATTTTATAGAATACGTTACAAAGGCTTATCGGCCGAAATTTATCAAAAGACTAAGGATCCTTTGCCTTAGGAATAAGCACTATGTAAGAGGAACAAAAATACCGAGGTAACATATCACCTTTGAAGAATTTTCTTACCGCATCCATCACATCATTTTTAATAATCTTCCAATAGGTATTATAGAAAGAAGACCCAAACCCATTCGATCCTGGGCTACTATTCACAGAAATAGATGAAACAACTTCATAAACCTCCTCCTCAGTCAGTTCTTCCCTCAGCTGAGCTATAGACTCCTTAGAAACTACCCAATGGATGATATATTCTAGGTTTGACCTTTATACTAAACTATTTTGCCCCAAGAATTGCTCAAAATACTTCACAACCTCATCACGGACCATCTGCATATCGTCCAACACCGAACCAACAGGAAGCGTCATTGAATTTACACAAGAATTTTTCTTTTTTTGCCTAATCACAACATGGAAAAACTTTGAATTCTGATCCCCATCTATCAACCATTTCATCTTTGCTTGTTGCACCAATATAGCCTCTTTCCTTCTATACCAAACCCCCAATTTAGCCTTAGAAACAAGGAACTCTTCTTCAACTGATTCCGAGTATTCTTTCTGCAGTAAATTCTCATATTTTTCCACTTTTTCCTCCAACTCTCAAATAAAACTACCAATACAACCGAAAGTCTGTTTATTCCACACCCTAAGCCTTTGTTTTAGCCTTTTTAATTTACCCGCCAATTTACACAATCTTGAATCCACCACAATGTGTTCTCTCCAAGATGATTCAATCATTTCCAAAAAATCCCCATGTGACATCCACATGTTTTGAAACCTAAAAGGTGTCGACCCATACCTTTCCACACTCGCACACAACTGTAATAAGATAGGAGAATGATCTGAAGTATTTGTTTTCAACAAAGAAGTCTTAGCTTGACCATATTTTATAGAAAAAACATTATTAATCAACACCCTATCCAATATCACCCAACTTCTTCTCAAACTTGTTGGCCGTTACACCATGAAAATTGACTTCCTTTGAATTTGAGGTCCAATAACCCACAACTATTAATACAACCATTGAATTCAGCCATAGACGAACCCAAGCAAGGTCTACCTCCCACCCTTTCCTCATCTAACTGAATTACATTAAAATATCCCATAACAACCCAAGCCACATCAACACTCGACATCCCCTGAAGTTGTTCCCATAAATCTCTTCTCTCAATATGATAACATTTAGCATATACAAAAGTAAGAAGCAGGGAGCCTCTATCCTCTGTTAACAAAACTGTCACACATTGATTTAAGGTACCCACCCAATCCACTTGAACATCATCTTTCCAGAACAACCAAATCTTCCCACCTTCCTCTACATTAGAGAAAAAGTTAGTAAATTGCAAATACATTGCCCACCTTCGTATCTTTTCTATATCTTGAAAAGGTTTCGAGACTGCCAAAATTGAAACTTTCTGATCCTTCACAATTTGTTTTAATCTTCTCTTCGACGTGCCCAACCCTCTTATATTCCAAAACATAATTTTGTCAATCATAGGTTCAACTTTTGAGGTACTGCCTTAGACCTCTTAGACTTTCTCACTTGTCCATCATCTTTATTTCTTCCTTTCGATTCACCCATTATCATATTACCTGGATCAGAATAATATTCTTTTTCAGTATCAATACAAACCTCCAAATCTCCCTCAGATAACACATCATAATTATCCCTCCACACTCCACCCTCCACTTCCCCCTCTCTCTCATCCACCTCCTCCAGTAAAATAAACTCTCCATCCTTATCCTTTTCAAATTTTCCCCTCCCCCCTTCATAAACAACTCCGATTTCCTGAACAGACCTAGAACAATCTCCCAGTTCTACCTGCACCCCTACCATCCCCAACTTCTGGTCTTTACAACGATCAGCTTTCTCTCTACTATTCTTCTCTACCAAATTAACTTCCTCCACTTTTTTAGTACCCACATTATTAACCTCATTCACAATTTCTTTATTTTTCTCAATCACCTTCGACAGACCATTCACGTTTCCATCCTTCTTCTCCTCCACCCATTATTCCTAACTCTTCGAAATAGGACCTTTCTCTTCAACTATAATATTCTGTTTTCTACCCACTTCTTTCCAAACCATCCCATCTACCTCCTTCCTTATACCTACCTTCCTTTTATCCTTAGGCTTAACTCCAAACCGGCATACTACTTTAGTGTGACCTTGCCTACAACATTTGTTACAATAGAAACCCCTCTTCTCATATATTACCCTTTGCCATCTATTTTTGTCCTACCACCAATGGAAAACCCTCCACAGGATCCTTCTGCAAATCCACTTCAACACATAATCTCGCACTCGTGGCTCGTGTTCTATATAACGTGGCATTATCCATTCCCAAGAATCTACCAAATCTAGTGGTCAAACTCTATAAACAGTCCATTCTATATAAATGTAAAGGCAGACCTGGTAAGAAAATCCACTGAGGTGTGATTGATGGCTCCTTATTGACATCAAAATTCACGGACAAGTTAAAAAGCAGAAATTGGCACCCCACCGCCCATCTTCCTTCTCGTGCCCATGCATGAATGTAGTCCTTTTCGTTTACCAAATGCAATAGAACATGGTAGTTATCCATAAAACTTATCATGGGAACTTCAGAAAAGCCCCAGGATTGGATAATATGCCTCCGAAGGACATCGATAGATGGCCTTGCAGAAAGAAATTTAAGCACCAATGCAAACTTCAGATCCTCCGGAACCTTTTCCATCTCCACATCCGAGAAAACAAAACCTAATTCCCCATTAATTAGTTCCGGTTTCCTCAATGAGATTTTGAATTTTGAAGATGGAATTGGCCTCTTCAAGGCTTCCACAAACGATTTTTCCCCAACAAAACCTTCCCCCTTTTCAACCTTAACATCCCCCGAACCACTCCCTGTCTCTCGTATACTAGCATCGACACCTTCTCTTAACCCTCCAATAGCAGCTACCGAAGATGGCTCAGTCATGTCTAAAAAATTACTTGTTTTCCATATTGACCACCAAAAAGCAAATAAAAATAATAAATAAAAAATAAAAAAACCAAACCAGCAGTCCCGTAGATCACTAAAAGGTAAGATCTTTCTTCAACGCTTGTTTGCTAGCCAAGCATCTGATTCTCAGTTCGTTCTGCTTCGCCTGTTTCACCAAAAGGTAAGATCTTTCTTCAACACCAGAGGCTTCCTCGTAGATTCGTTGTTCAAAAAACTGCGGTAGACCTACGTCTGCCATCACCTATCGCCGACACAGGTTCACCATTACCACTTCTTCGTTGTTGTCGCCATCTCTCGCAGCCCAACTCGCTACCAAAGTCGATGTCGCTGCTGCTCACCAACGAGAACCGCTGCCACTACAACTCCTAATTCGAAGACGCTGAGGCTGTTTCAACGCTGTAGAGATGGCATCGTTGGTGAAGACAATCCAGTACCAACACCCATTGGCGGTGAACCCCTCACCAAAGTACGCCCACTGGCCGCCAATAGACCAACGCAGAACGCCGTCTAGGGCACAACAGCGCAACCCCTCGTCTAAGTCCTTACTCAACAGAGGCAGAGCAAACCTTGCGGAGAGCTTCCAATGCCGTCGTGCAGCAAAGAGTCTTAGAGTGCCGTCGTCGTCGTTCATTTACACCCAACGTTGTTTGGGGCGACGGAACAACAACCAGTCAGTCCTCGCTCAACAGAGCACGTCGTTGTCTCTCCTCGTGACAGAATGGAATATACGTGACTAATTTACTACAAAAAAAGGATGTGGTCAAAATGTGTCATCTTTACAAAGCCCCTCTAAAGATAGCAAAAAACAAGTAGGGAAAAAAAGGCCACCAACTTCTCTATCAAGTATCTATTGATTTTAAGAATATAATACTCTAAACGTGGATTAAAAAACACAATAATCAAGAGTTTGGATAAAAATTTCAAAATTGAAATAGACATCGTTCGATCATTTCAACTACATATTGAAACCGAAGTGGCCAAAAAGGAGTCTTTAAATTGATAATGCGTGCAAAACCTTTCACCTTCATGAAGTGATATGAGTTTTAACTCCTTAATATTCTTTTTTTTTTCTTTTAAAAAAAGATGCCTAGTAATATAAAATATGCATCTAGCATTAAAAAAGTCTCCAAGCATTTTTGTAGTGTAAGCTTTGGGACATGTACGACTGAATGCGACCCTCATGTGAAACTATTAAGAATAATAAACACTATTTAAACTCATTAATTTTTGCCTAAAGTTAAAACTCTTGTTCATTGGCCAATGACAAATTAATGCTAATAACAAATGCTATGTACATCTCTATTAGGACAACTACTCAAAGTCCAAATTTCTTTTTATCACATATAAACAGGTTATTATTGTGAGACATGTACACATGAGCAATGATCTTACTTTTTATATGGAATACTTAGTTTTAACTTCAGGGTTTCAGACAAAGAACTAATTTTGTGGTTTTGTTCAATAAACCTCTCAATTATTATCTGGTGGAAAATCCAAAAATGGAAAACAGTAAAATTGGATAGGTTACCCGTCAAGAAAAAGGATGAGATGTGAAAGCATGAATAGGCACTTCTTCTGTGACCATTTGTCCTTTCTCTGATATTTATTAGAACATACTTTGGATGCCTAATGGCGGCACGAGTAGGACCAAGCCAGGCAGCATAAAGTATTGAAATGATTGAAAGATTCCAAAGAAATTCAAAAAATAAAACCCAATTGAGAGACGCACATCATATGCTTGTTCACCAACTTATTCCTTCCTCAAAACAGAAGCACGTCCCCTCTGCCGACGCTTGCCTTGCTCCTTAGTCATTGCCCTTCCAAAAGTCCATGCGTTTGAAACTGGACCACTCTGCGTGGTCCACTCTACGACTATGGTTTCTTGCGTGCATGCGCATGAGCATGAGCTTGAGGCCCTTTGGGCTGTCCAACGACGCATGTCCTTCATGTCCAGTGGCTTGAAAGGCATGTCCAACCCTCCACTTTGAAATTTCCAAACAGCAGCCAGCAAATTTTAGGGTAGTCTTGAAGTTTTCGGGGTCCTTTACAACTTGTGGGGAGGCTTAATAACTGGGACATGATTAGAAGTGGTTGGCCCAGCTCGGTGCTTGATTCTGGTGACCACAATAACTAATAAATCGACTCGATGCTGATTTGGAGATGGTTCCATGCTTGCATGCATGGTGCCTTGATTGCTTGTTTGTTTGCTTGACTTTTTTTTTTTTTTTTTGGTGGGGGCACTAAAATGGAAGTCAGGTTTTATATATATATATATAACGAGTGGCCGACCCAGAATCTTTGTTTGATAAGGACTTTCATATATAATTTTTATTGTGGGGTCCCAATATTTTTATCCTATGCTCCGAAGAGACCTAGATTTTGATTTGTATGAATTTGAATAAAGTATAATACAAAATTATACTTAATTTTATCCCGTCTATTTAAATTCAAATCCAAGATTCAAAATTTATGCTTTCAAACTTAACTTTACCATTATATGTATGTCAGGATATGACAAGATGATAGAAATATAGAACCGATTAGTTTTGTACTTCTCATATTATTTTCAAATTGTTTTAATACTTTTTGCAATCTTTTACTCAATTTTTTTTTATTTCTTCTCTTCTCCAATATAACCAACTTATTTCATCTATATAGAAATTATAAAAGACATGGTAAGTATGCCTTTGGTTTATACCTTTGATTGTCTTGTAACCACGGTATTCCTTCGCCAAAAGTAAGAGTTTGTCAATAAATAAATGGAGGTGCCGCCCTTCTTTAAAAATAAATAATAATAAAAAAAGACATGGTAAGTAAATATTCTTTTATTATTTTGTTCCAATTTTGTATGATTTTACATTTATTAATCATTATTAGCATAAGCATTGTTTCTTGTTTTTATATTGTTCTATTAAGTAATTGATCCCCCGCCCCCTTTTTCCCCAAGTAAACGTGAAATATTGGCTTAACTCCACTCATTATCATCATAGATTATCATAATATAAATTTGAAGATGGTACTTAAGATTTGATAGCACTTGTCACGATATATAGTAAAGAAGAAATTTTTTTTTTTCACCTATTTACTTTATAGCTACCCTCAAATACTACATTATTAAGAGTGCTTTATTCACTCTTCAAGCCCAATAAACTTTCAAGCGTGAAGTATGTTAAAGAAATTAAGATCATTATTGTCTCTCACTAAAAAGCTCTTAGGCGACCGAGTTGGTTCCTTCACAGTAATAAGCATCTCTCCCAATATAAGTGATTAAGCAATCATTCATCTTACTTAACTCAATATATTTGAAACTAGGGCTTAGGAAGAGAGTTTATTATTATTCAAAGCTTCCATTCACTTTGATTTTTATTTTTCTTTTTAATTCTTCATAAGCATGGAAGTTTTATTTATATATTTTTGGACTTAGCCTCCATGATTTTTAACAAAGAAGGTTGAATTGGCTCAATCAAATGGTTGTTCATATAAGCTAAAGTGATATATGTAAGAAACTCCACATAAGCTCAATGGGGCTACATAGCACTCATAGAACTGTATAAATTTGCCACTGTGTATAACCAATTCGAATTAGTGTTTAAATTAACCAATGAGATTGTTTGAACAAACCTGATTGGCACCCGTCTCATGCTTACAAAGTCAAATAACAAGCTTTTATTTTATTTTATTTTTTATGGAAATGATAATGATTTTATTTAAGCATAATAGAAAAGTACAAAAACAAATAAGGGTATTATAAATTGTTGTTAAAGTAATTATTTGTGATGCTTTATCCATTTTTTTCGGTGAAGTTTTAAAAATTCTTGTTCAAATAATTTTTGATAGTGTGATTTACATAGTTAAGTACAGCCCTTTTCAAATGAAAGTTTCCTGCAAAGACAAGGAAACAAGGTGACCAAAGCAAATCTCCAAAAAGACCTTTTGATGTTTATGTATGTAAGGGTTGCAAGAAGGAAGTTTTGCAAGACCAAGAATATGGTTCGATGTAGTTACCTTTTTTCATATCTCCTCCTCTTTATGTTGTCACTCTTGAGGTCTTCTCACTACAAAAAACAAGGCTTTTAGTGATGGTTTGAAACTATCACTAATACTAAAAAACTGTCACTAATACTTATTAGTGACAACTTAGCAATGGTTTCGGATTGGTAACTAAAATGGTGGTGACAACTAACTATTAGTGATGGTTTTTAAAACCATCATTAATAATAGTCAAGTCAAGATTTTTAACTTTTCATTAATAACTGATTTATCTCAAATCTCCCTTAGAGCTCGTTGTCAATCAAGGAATCCTCTATTCCATCAGCATTAATTTCTTTAATTTCAATCATTTATTCAAAATTAAAACCATAAACCTTATTCACATCATCCAATCCATGATTGAAATTAAAATTTTGATGTTGGATTTTTATAAATCATGATTCCAAAGGAATGAGTCATCTTCACATCTAAGGCAATCAATAAAAACTTTTTCATCATCTTTAAAAAAAAAATAAAAATTAGGGTGTTTTGAGGCCAATTCCCCCTTTCAAACAAGAGAATGTCGGGGCTTTTAGCCTTATTGTTTGGACTCTTGGACAATGATTCTTCACTGGATGACCTAATTAAAAGGGGATCATCCTTCCTTTCTTTCTATTCAATTTTATTTTTTAATTAAGATACACACATTTTAATTAAGATACACACATACATAGCAGTAACCATTCTTGGGACAAGTGTTGTAGGATACTGGATGGCTAATCCTCCGTAGAATGGTTGGTTTACTACCTCTCATACACACAAATGTAATCACAAATCCATTTTCTCTGGACTGTAGACCTTTTTAGGGTTTTTCCTTTGTTTTCCTCATAAAGAAAAAAACTAAATATGGTGACTCCGCATTTTCTATCTTTTGTGTTTCCTCAAGTCTATTCCACCCCATTTAACTATCTTTTTTCTAGGGATCCATGCATGTAGCAAATTCCCATCCGTTGGTGCACCCCTTACCACAATCTGATGTTGACAATTACATGATGGCTTGCCTCATTTTCAAATTTTTATGGTCTCGTACAAGAGCCATATTTTTGTGAGGAAGCTATTACTATTATTCATGTAGTCATATAGGTACTAATGATCCCTCAAAAATATCATTGCTCATTCATGAACCCATGTCAGAATTAAAGTCCTATTATGGTATTATCACTAAGAGGATATAGACAAATAAATATTGTCTATATATTGTGAAATGGATGGATAACCATGTGCAGGGTTTGATGATATGTGGGAATTAAAGGGATAGGCTTTAAAAATTATTTACCTTTTAGGAATAGATAGGGGTGTAGTAACATGAGCTCTCATGAGACAGGGTCTTTCCAAGGGGGAGGGGGGAGGTGGGGGGCGCAAACCTGGTAGGCTCGCTACAGCTTGGGTCCTTAACTACCAAAAATAATATTTATAACCTAACTAATCCCAAGTTCAGTAGAGTGAGGAGTGAGTCAGGTGTCGATCTTAGGGACTCTAGTGTAGTGGTGCACCAATTTTAATATAGTCAACTATGCTTGAACAAGAATGAAAAGATGGAATTTTAGTTTGTTTACTAGACTATGAAAGCAATTAAAATGAATCAAAGTACTTATGGAAAGGTGATCCCCTAGTTATGAATTCACCTTACTCTTTACTGAGCTATAACTACGTCTAATTAACTATTCCATAATAGGGTGTCAAACATAAGTCATTCACTCGAGTGACATAGGATAGCAAGGTTTGCACCAATCATTTGAAGTACAGTCGGGAGAAAGGAGTATACCCTATCCAGCAAACATGAATTCCTTTTAAATGTAATCCACTCGACTAGCATAGGGTAGCCAGGTCGCACTAATCGTTCGGCGCACGATCGGGAGATGGAGTATACCCTATCCAGTGAGCATGGATTACTTTATAGCACTAACCCTATTGTGCACAATTTCTAGAATCCTAGCTATATCGTTCTTATCCTAGGGTTTCATCACAACCAACGAATCAAACTAAATTAGCCACTCATGGTGCATGAAAGTAAAAACAGGGTATTGAAAGATATAATTAAAGACATGACTTTTTTTGAAATTGCAGTGGAATATAAATAAAGCAGTAATGTAAAAACCTGGAAAATTAAATTAATAAAAGTAATAAGATAAAGAGATAGGAAAAAAAAAAAGAAATGAAAGAGAAGGGAAAAGAGAAAGAGAGCATCAACAGGGGTTCGTCGACGAATCCAGATTCTTCGTCGACAAATGTCCTTATTTTTCTCATCGACGAAGTACACATGTCTCGTTGACGAGAAGATACTGAGAGTTTGGGGAATTTTAGGAAATTTTAGTTTCATCAACAAACCAGCCTCCTCGTCGACGAAGTCCCTTCATAGGTTCGTCAACGAATTACTTGAACTCGACAATGAACGCCGGCCTATAAATGGTGAAACCCTCCTTTTTGATGCATGATTCTCTCTCCTTACACTCTCTCTCTCTAAACCCATGACTCTTTCTTTCTCTCTCTTCAATTCCAGCTCTATTAAAGCCCGAATTGATGATTAGGAATCACCACGAGGTTCCTGGGAAGATTCTCTGCAACTTAGGCGGAGTAGATTTTCAATTTGGAGTTTCGGGGCATCATCCCAAAATCATGGTAAGTAAGATATTTTAGGGTTTAATGGGTTATTTGGAGTATTTGAAACTTAGGAAGAATTAAACGAAAGTTGTTTTGGGAAATGAGTTGTTTAACTTGGGAAAAATGTGATTTTTAGGGTTTTGAGCTACAAACGCTGAGGAGCGTATGTTTTAGGGTGTTAGTGGACCTTTCAGTAAGCCAGATAAGAAGAATAAATTACAGTAGTATTTTCTAAAAATTATTGGTTAAGAAATATGAGAAATGGAAATTTGATATTTTACCTGAAATTATTATGATATGAGTATCAAATGAAAATTGTGTGACATATGACTTATACTGAAATGTATTTGAAATTAAGTTAAATGGTTTACATTGAGAATAAAGAGGCTATGAATTGTGTATTGAAATATGAGATTTGAAATGTGGAAAATGATGAAAAGTGATATGGACTGAAAAGTAGTTTCTAAGAAATGATGAAATATGAAATATAGAAATGTTTTATTAAGAAATGTTGAATAATGTGAAATGAGATATGTATATGTTATTATGAGATGAAATGAGTATTGACTTGATGAAATATCATTGAAATGATGAAATGAGTTATGAATGCATGAAATGAAAATACTGCAATGTGAAATTTACAATGTAAATCTTGAGATGTGATTACTGAAAATGTGAACATTGCATTGTTAATGCTGCAATGAGAATGATGAAATGTGAATACTGATATTTGAATTTGAGATTATGAATATTGCAATGTGAATACTGCAATATGGATATTGAAATGTGAATATGAGAATGTTAATATTACAACGTGAATTCTACAATATAAATGTGAAATGAGAATACTTGAAATGTGAAAAATTGCATTGTGAAATACTGCAATTATGAAATATTGAAATTTGGAAATGAAACCCTGACGGATGGATGTATTGTTGAAATGAGCATGATACCATTGCTAGTGGTGATTAAGTGCAACCACATGAACTCGTGGAGCATATGGCGTGACAATTCGAATGAGCCAGTGTGAAAAGCTATTTTGCTCCTTGAGCTCGAATCAGGGTATATGGCAGGTCATTTGTACTATAGATGAGTATGTAGTATGATTATTTTGATCTAACCAGGAAAGCCAACTGCGGTTAGGTCCAGCCTTCGGGCCGCACAACCATAACCATGAGGGGAAGCATGACATGGAATATGGAGAGTGACCTCGACCATGGGGTAAAGCATGGCATGGAAAATATCATCAAGGCAGCCATAAGTTACAAATGCGGATGTATTGGTTACCGACGACACTCATAAGCTAGATGTGAAATGGAAATGAAACAGAAATGAAATGAAAATGGAATGGAAATGGAAATGAGAAATAAAATAGTGTGAGTTAATAATATAAATAATGGAAGCGAAGTAAAACACTCTGCCTGAGGGCTTACTAAGTAAGGTGAGTGCCTTGATAAGCATCAGTTATAGCCGAAACCGAGTTAATGAGGCAAGGATACAAACGATATCAAAGTAAAGGAGAGCAACATGTATGGGGGTGTAATCTCCCTTATTCTCGAGAACTTTGCTGGTAAACATGAGTAGCGTGGAAATGATTTTGGAAATGGAATTGAAGCTTGTAAAAAATTGTGTTTTATATTTATATGATTTTGAGTAGAAATGGTATATTTTCTCAAAAGATATTATCACTGAAATGAATATATGTTATTGTATAATGAAACTCATATTGCCACACAATGTAGATAATATATTCCGTCTTATTAAGATGTGTCTCACCCAAACTTCTAAATATTTTAGGAAATCGAGATAGACCAGGTGATAGAGCTCCAAGATAGAGGGGAGCTGATACCCTGCGTAGGCAAGGTGAGTGTTTTGAGCTAGGGATGGAGGATTCCCCTAGAGTATTTTGTGTTTCTTTTTGGGAATCTATTATATATTTATTTATGGATGAATTAGTACTCTTGTATGTGTATTCGCTATGGTATGTATGTATATAATGACTTCCGCTGTTAGGTTTGTGTATATGAAAATGATTGTGTACCCAGTACCCACTTCAAGTCGGGTTATGTATAAATGGTATCATAGGTGTTGACGTGACCAGTATGTGAGTAATATGTTTTATATATATATATTTAAAAAATGATATGAAAAATTGAGGCATCTTAGTTTGGAATCAGAGCCTAGTTTGTTAGGTTCTGCAGACTTTAGTAAACAGCGGAATATAATACCAGAGTATAGGAATGGATTTTGATGAAATAGTGGATGGATATTGACAAGATATGAATTAGTTGTTATTAGAGGATGAGGTTGGAATTTAGGGTTCTATGTTGTGACCTGGAGGCAGGAGTTCTGTGGTTGTTTCTATGTTTTTCTTGTGGTGGCGACTTCTGGAAAACCATGGATACTATCGCCAATTCTTATTTCTAAGTGGTAGAATTGAATCTTAAATGGGGATTGTGTATGTTAAGAGAAATGTTTGTAGTAGAATATCTTTTGGTTTTTAGTATGCTAGGTGTGTTAGTGAGTTATGATGAAAGAGTTCTAAAATCGTTTTATATCATTTGTAGGATGGATCCAGGTAGTAGTAATGCACATGTTAGGGGTGATGATGCAAGGCCTTCCAGTATAGGTGGCAGAGATTCGGATGTTATACTATGTAGTGTCACCCAGCAAGTTATGGCAGAGGTGGCTAGAGGTTCAAGGGAGCGAAGCCACATGATTGAGCAGTTCACGCGTATGAGACCCTTGTCATTCTCTGAGGAGCTGACCCACTTATGGCTAAAAATTGGGTCCAGGATATGGAGGATATGCTAGCAGTTCTTCCATGTACAGATGAGCAGAAAATACTATTTGCAACATTTAAGCTGATAGAATAGGAAAAGCACTAGTGGAGATCAGCGAGACTATTAGAGGAATAGAGACCTGACCCTCTAACGGTGACATAGAGCCACTTCAGGGGGATATTTTTTGAGAGATACTTCTCTGCTACCATTAGAAGTGCAAAGGCAGCAGAGTTTCTACACTTGACGTAGGGACTGATGACAGTACAACAGTATGCAGATAGATTCATTGAGCAATCTCGGTTTGCTCCATATTTGGTACCAGATGAGGAAAGGAAAGAGAGGAAGTTCTACAACCTCGGCCCCTCTAGTCAGATAAACACGATCCTTGGGGTTTCCTGAAATGATAGTTTGTAAAGTAGGGGTGAGGCACAATTCAGTAAAGGAAAGACTAAGTTAATGTTAGTGCGTGGCCAGTATGCATTTAGTGTATAAAAAATAACCAATTCACTAAGTAGATAAACACATTTATGAAATCATTCTTATTTTACACTCACACACACAATTAACCGAGGATAAGGAAGATTACCTGCCCATACAAGTAGCTTCCCTCTGCTCTAATACCATTACTGCTACTAGGGCACTCACCTTTCTCAACAAGCCCTCGAAATTATCTTATTAATTATCCGTATTTACATAAATTAACAGATATGCATATAAGACACTCCCTGTGACAAACACGTCATTTACTTCCCCCATGGCATGGGTTATGCGGCCCGAAGGTTGGACTATTGTTCTGGGGATCCACCCAGACAATAGTCATATGTACTCTCCGCTAACATACTATGCGGGTCTATGTAGCTCCAACTACTGGTCCTATTGCCCTCACCCAAGGGGACACATTCACTTCACATAGGCAAATCGGACAAAGCCACCCTACACCTCTCAGCACAAGTATGGGTGCACACAGCCACATAACAAATCCCTAGCAACAGTACCGTGCTCACAATACACTGGTCCCTAGGGTTCCTAAAGCATATCATGCAATTTAGATAATAGAAAACACCATTTAAAACATCAATTCACATATATTTCCTGTTATTCCAAAAACCCAGCTCTTGGCCACAAATACAATCTGACTCACAGCCATTTAAACAAAACCCTAGCCCTCGGCCGTCATATCAATGCATTATTCACAAGCATTTCCAGTATCTCGCAAACAATTTTAGTATTTCATAAATAGTTCAGTATTTCAAAATCTCAAATCTAGATATATAATAAGCCATACCAAATAAATCATCTACTACACGATTTCTACATTTTAACATAACAATATAAACAAACAAGCTTTCCACCGTTCATTTTATTCAAAAATACCATACCATATATCCTAGGTTTGTAAAATCCATTTCAAATGGTTAGTTTTCAAAATAACTTTTATTCTTAAATAAACAAATAAGTAAATATATGTATATATATTTAAACATAACAATTAAATTGATTCAATTTCCATAAAATTACTGACTTAACTTAATTTTCCTACCTAAATCCTAAAAAGCCTAGTAAAAATTCCAACCCACGCCTAGAGCATTCAAAACTCCTAACCTTGAAATCACATTATTCCCAATAAAATTAACTCAACCCCAAAATTATAATTTCCTTAATATTCCTAAGCTCACAAAATTCCCAATAACTATTTAACATTTCCTAAGCTTGTAAACTCTTAATAAATAATTAAACTCTCGAGAACAACCAATTTTTTTAATTCCCTAAATCTCACTCTTGCTTTGAAGTGGTACCTAGGACCCCCAAATTGAAAATTCGCTCTGACCAAAATGATGACGATTGAGACTAGGACCCCATGGTGGTGCCCGATTGTCGATTTAGCTGAAGATTCAAGGAGAAATTGAGTAAAGAGAGGGAGTATACCTTTCCCCAGGAGTGGTGCCTACATTGCCCCCATAACAAATCCGCTCTGGTTGGAATGTCGGTGGCAGACATAGGAACCTAGCGGTATCTTTAGTTTTCCAATTGACCAAATATTGGTCAAGAAAATAAGGAGAGAGAAAAAGGAGACGAGAAAGTGAGAAGTAGAGGAGAAAAGAAAAAAAAAAATGACCCTTCTTTATTTCAGTTCCTGAGGAAGTAACCTTCTTCAGGAAGTAAGCTATAAAAACATATATATATTATATTAAAATATTATTATATTATATTATATTATTTAATTAATTAATATTATTATTATTATTTAATTTTAATTTTTTTAAAACAATTTTTAATTTTAATTTTAATTTTTTTTTTACATTCCCACGTATATCCTTTTCTGGGGCGTTACATACTCCCCTCATAAAAATTTTGTTCTCGAAATTTGTTGAGTACAACACCAAGTAAAATCCATCGTTAACCTAACAAGTTTTAAGTTAACCTTTATAAACAATTCTATTAGAACAGGTAACTAACATAAATCAATGGATTATATATCCTGTCCTAATACACTTTGCTTCAGCACCAACACACAAAAATTTCAATTTTTGTCTCTAATCTTCCAAAGATCTAACACCAACATAACCTTAGAAGAATCAATAGATAACTATCCTTTGATTATGACATGACCCAAAATTTTCATATTAGTTGTCCAAAACTCGCATTTCCTATTTAGCATATAACTTATGCTCTCATAATGTTTGTAAAATTAATCATAAGTGTTATTCATGCTTCTTAAGTCTTTAAATACCCCAAAAATCATCCATAAAAATTATAATAAATTGATGCAAGTATGGTTGAATAACTTGATTCACTATATCTATGAAAATGCAAGATGCATTGGTAACCCCAATTGATAACACCAAAAACTTATAGCTACCTTTTTGTGTACTCAGTTTTGTCTTTGAGATGTTTAATTCCCAAGTCTTAATTGGCGAAAATTAGATTGCAAATCAATCATAAAAAATTTTGGGATTTTACCAATTAATTCAAATAGTTCACCAATCCCTTGAAGTCGATACCAATTCTTAATGTAATGTGATTCAACTTCCAATGATTAATGCATAACCCCAAGGCCCCATTATGTCTCTTAATGAATAACACAAGTGCAACCTATAATGATATACTAGGTCGAACAAATTCCTTGTCGAGGAAAACTTCTAGTTGCAACCTAAGTTGCCTAAATTCAGTTTATGTCATTCTATATGAAGTAGTTTGAAAAGTAAGGTGTAGTCCCAAGAGGGGGGGTGAATTGGATTATAAAAATTTCTTTTAATTCCTTTTAAGAATCCTTAACCTTCTTTTATTTCTTTGAGCTAATTCTTGACTTATTTGTTTAATTCTTTAATCACTCAAAAACTTAGTTCTTTTAATTCAATCAATCAACACAACTATGTAAACAACCAAGCAACCAAACCAATCATTCAAGGAACCAAACCAATCATCCACAATTTGAAAACAAACAACCAAATGATTTGCCAAGCACAAGTTATCTGCAGCACTTAAAATAGTTTGTTTGTTTATATAAGCCCTGTATATATAAAATTTGTACTTGCTGATATAAAGCCCTATATTGATTGTTTTGCTTCTTCAATATGATGTGCAATACAACATCCAATCAACACAATATCTACACTCTTCTCATTATTCAGAACTCAACTAAACTCTAAGTTAATTTATCCCTGGGCTGTTAACCAAGTAACGTACTCCCATATGGTTTCCATAAGGTATGGTATAACCAACGTACTACCTTTCGGTTTTCGTAACCCAAATTAAAATTAGACTTCAAGTTTACTTGATTTCTATATTTCGTAGTATATATGATTATCAATTAAACTGTCCACACAATTTAAATATGCTGAAAATAAAGAGTAAGGGAAAGAGAGAGTGAGACAGAGATTTTTACGAGGTTTGGCTTATACCCAACCTATGTCCTCGCCTTTGGCAAACCACCAAAGGATTCATTAAACCTTTTCCTTTACTAGGCAGAACAAACCTTTACAACACCCCTTGGTTAAGGCTAGAGCCCGCCTTCCCCAACCGATATCCCCTCATTCGGTCACTCCTTATCTAGGCTAAAGCCTGCCTCTCTAAACAATATCCCCTTACTTATCCAATGATCCAAACAACCCCTGGAATCATCAATCTACAAGATACAAATCAAATATTTGTGTACAAAGAATTTGCTCCTAAAAAGAGTTGATTAGTACAACAATTTAGAATTATAATATACTTCAAAGTAAATAACAATATGGAAATTAACTTGAAGCTCAACGAAGTATATCACCGATTAATTCTTTCAATGATTGAAAGATTTATAATTTGTAGCACAATTTCGGTGGAAGAATATTAGCAAAAACTTAGTTGAATTCGTGCAAGTTGAGAGCAAGAAAGAGCCTTGAGAATTTGAGAGCAATTGAGAGAGATTTTGAATTTTTACAGAATTTGAATCTTTGGTGTATTGATTCAATGATCTTTGAGGCTTATTTATAGACTTGAAAAGGTATGTAACTTGATCCTTAAGTGATTTTGAGTATTCCCCAAGTTTTTACAAAGTTTGAGTCCCAAGCAAACTATTTAAAAAATGTTTCCGTTGAGCTTTTTAAAATTCTATTCGAGTGGCAGTCGCCTGCCATGTTATTTTTAAAGGGGAAGTAGGAGTAGTAGGGTGGACGTCACCTCCCAAGACACAGCTGGTCACCTGGCTTGACCACCCAGGCTCCTGTCATGGTTCAAGCAGTCTACTAGCAAAACACAACATTGCTATCAACTTCGAGTACCCTTCAGTATTTCAGTCATAAAATTTTTTGTGTAACTCAAAATTTGTTGATCATGGTGTCAAATAAAATATAAGAGAAAATACAACAACTTTTATGTTGAATACTTTTTAAAATAAATAGTTTTAGACAGATCAAAATGCACCTCAATGCGGATGTATAAAAATTGACAGCATTTGGAAAATCCTCTTTTTGGTACTTTTTCATTCCAAAAAAGATTCTAACCTTTTTGAAACAATTTTTGACCTTATAAAAATATTTTCCAAGTATGTTCAAAGGTATCTAGGTCCAATAAATTAACCTAAGAGTTTCATGTATCCATATAGAAATTATTTAATGTACTTACATGAAGTTTCCTATAAACTCTTTCGAATTTTCAATTCTTGAATTCCTTGAGGTCTTTATGCTTGTTTCATCTTTCTTTGAGCTTTCATCAAGTTCTCTTTAATCCTCATGCTCTCATGATCTTCAAGCTTTATCTTTAAATCCATTTTTGAATCCATGCTTTAAGCTTCATATTGATCATCATTCTTTGAAATATAAGTATTCATGAATTCTTTAACCTTGCATTCATCTTTGAGTCCTGAAAATACATCACTTTAAAAAGCATGTTAAGTTCTACTTGTTTGTTAGCATCAAAACAAGATGTTAAGCCTTATAAGGCCAACAATCTCCCCCTCTTTGATGATGACAAACAAGAAGAAAAAATTGGAGTGAGCCTTAAAAAGGCTCCCCCTTTCAATAAGCATCATCTTAACAATATTTGCAAGATCAATATTAATTTCAAAAACTCGTTTGCAATCATGCTCATGACTTCATTCAAGTTTAAGTTTATCAATCAATATCAAGTTCTTCTCCTCCTTTTAATATATATTATGTTCATGCTCAATTTTTGCAATATCATGCTCAATTTTTGCTTAACACTTCTCCCCCTTTTGACATCCATCAAAAAGGAAAAAAAAAATGATTAAGTTCAAATAAAATCACATGTTAAGCATATCATCAAACATGCATATCAAACATATGAACACACTCAATTTATTATTTTTCAATATAGCATGTGTAGTGTGTTATAACATTCAAGTATATGAGTTGTAACTTCATTACTAACAGCTTTTTCCTTTAGACGATATTCAAGATTTCAATTGTTGATTTTATGATAACGATTTAAAATTGAATTCATGATATCTATTTAAAATTCATGATACTAATTGAGAATTGATACCAATTGAAAATTTAATTCATGATACCAATTGAAAATTCTCTGAATTGATTAATAGGGAAACAATCATAATATAAGCAATATGACATTACACTCCCCATGAATTCAATACACACTACAAAAAAATAGGTTTTTAGTGACGAAAGTATTAGTGACAGTTTTAAAACTGTCACAAATAGTGTCGTATTAGTCTCGGTTTTTGACAATCATCACTAATAGTGTAAGCATTAGTGACGGTTTTAGCAGTCGTCACTAATACAAACTATTAGTGATGGTTTAGAACAGTCACTAATACATTTCGTCACTAAAAATTGCGCAGCAAACAATTTTCGCGCGAAAATTTTTTCGAAAAAATATTAACGACGATTTTATGGTATTAGTGACGGATTAAATTCGTCACTAAAAGTTACTTATTAATGATGATTAACAAATCGTCACTACTAATAGTTATGAATATATTTAAAAAAAATTAGTTAATGATATTAGTTACGGATTGGGATATCCATCACTAATAATGGCGTATTAGTGACAGTTTTGAAACCGTCACTACTAGTGTTTTATTTTAAAAAATTAAAAAAAAAAATCAAGTAAAGGGTATTAGTGACGAATTGGGAGATTCGTCACTAATAAGATCACACTAGTGATGGTTTTGAAACCGTCACTACTAGTATTTTTATTTAAGAAAATATTAAAAAATTAAGTAAAGGGTATTAGTGACGAATTGGGAGATCCGTCACTAATAAGATCATATTAGTGACAATTTTGAAACCGTCACTACTAGTATTTATTATTTTAAAAAATATTAAAAAAATTTAGGGTATTATTAGCGGTTTGGGAGAACCGTCACTACTAACAGGGCATTAATGACTAATTTGACAACCATCACTACTAAAAAAATTTAAGTTCAGACTATTAGTGACGAATTTGTAGTTTTATCACTATTGGCAATTATTAGTGACGGTTGACAACCGTCACTAATACTACATGTTTTAAAAAAATTAAAAATATTAGGTTCAAAATATTTGTGACGACTTTATGAATTCGTCATTGTTTGTCCCTTATTAGTGACGGATTTGAAAACCGTCACTAATAATTCCTTTTTTTTTAAACAAAATAAAAAAATTTCAATTCAGAGTATTAGTGACGATGTTGTACATTCGTCATGAATAAGAGACTAATAGTGACGAATTTTTAGATTCGACACTAATACTTCCTTTTTAAAAAAAATATAAAAAAAAAATTTAAGTTTAGAATATTAGTGACGAATTTCTATATTAGTGACGAATTTGGACCATCACTAATGCTGTGTTATTTATAAAAAAAAAATGAACAGAGTAGTAGTGACGATTTTGAAACCGTCACTAATGTCGAGAATATTAATGACGAATTTATAAATTCGTCACCATTGGTGTTTTATTAATGACGAATTTCTATATTAGTGACGAATTTCTATATTAGTGACGAATTTGGACCGTCACTAATGCTTTGTTATTTATAAAAAAAATAAATGGAGAGTGGTAGTGACGGTTTTGAAACCGTCACTAATGCTCAAAAACCCTTATTGTTATCCGCGAGTTATTTTCCCTCCCCCTCCTAGCTTCTTCCCCTTCCCCTGCGCCTACTCCCATGAACAGAGATCCCAGTCGATCTCCCGCTGCTCTCCACTGAAAGCCACCGTGCCAACTCCTCCTCTTCCCCTCCTGCTCCGGCGATCGTCTCTCCCAGTCTCCCCCTGCTCTCGATCGGCCGCAAGTTCACTCCAGCTCCTCCTCTTCCCCTCTCATCCTGCTCCGGTGATCCTGTAGATCTCTCCCAATCTCCCCCTGCTCTCGGCCACAAGCCCAGGTTCTTCTTTCCCTTTATCTTTTTACTTTCAAGCATAAATTTTGTAGTTATTATCCTTTAGTCGGGGATTCAACTCATTCAATGTCAAGATTCATGTTGTACTGTTGGTTTTGCTCATCTACTTGAAAGATGAGGGGGCCATGGTTGCTGTTAATTGATGGATCCTCAAATCATCATGCATCTTTCTTTGATTTGTGTAAGAAAAAAATTCAATTTAATACATGATTTTAATTCTGTGGATGTTCTATTAATTTAAGAGTACTTTTATGTTTATCACTGGAACATCACATTTTTACCTGCCCATTTATTTTATATAATTGTATTGTACACAGTCAAATATGTCCAAAACACCAAGTAAATAATTGTGGTATTTGAACAATAAGTGTAGTATTTTGTTAATTTAAACATATATTTGTTTGGGTTTTTATTAGATATTCAATCCATTTACGGGATGTCCTTGACCACTAGTTTATATGAATGATGGTACCTATATGGCTAGTGTTCAGTGATAAGAGTTGTCCTCATTATCACAAATATCATGAGCCTTAAGTTTTACTCTTGTTCCATTTATCCACTAAGAAAAAGCCCATTGTCATACCTCATCCCATGCTCTTGCATTTTTACCAAACATGTTAGCCTTTTAACAAATGGGTAAGGTACAAATCAAAGCAAAAGTTTTTACTGGTCTTGTCAGCTCGATCGGTTGAATCGGGATCCGGTCTAGTTCATCATCTAAAATCAAATTTAATCAAAACTAGTCCAAATCTACTTAAGCTAATAAATAATCAAATCAGTCTGATTGGTTTAATAGTCCTTAATCTCATAGTTGGATGAATTGGAAGAGAAGAATTATTGTTGTTGTCATAGTTTGATTGGTTTTTATACAATTTTTGTTTAAAAAATATTTTATGATGAAAATTACTCTTCATTCAAAATTTACAGAGATTGTATTAACGTATGTTAGTTTTATTCTTCAAAATAATATAGAAAAACTGTTTATCTTATCTTACATAAACATTTAAAATATTTATACATAAAAAATATAAATATAAAGTTAATGAGTCATTTATTCAATTGATTCATTATGTTTACTCTCAAGTTACAACATTTGTCCCAATTTCAAAACTAGCTATAGAATATATGTCCCACTTTCAAATCTATAGTTTTAATCATTTGGTTGTTTTGAAAGATGAGTAAGTGAAATGAAATAAAATTATGTATTTGTTGGGAATTAACACATTGATTAGTTGATTTTTTGCATGTTGAGATACTTTAGTTTTCATTGGTTTTTTGAAATTTGTGTTTTTTCATATTTCATATTTCCCTCTATTAATTGTGAGTTGATTTATTGGTATTAGTTGACGGTTTATGTTAATTTAAATAGGATGGAGAACAAGGAATATAGTAGTTGGATGTTTATTTATTTGGTTTCATTGGAACATTGTGTCTCTTCCCACCCACACCAAGGTTCGAGCTTGTCCACATGCAAAATAATAGTTGGAAATGCATTTTTATATTAGCACCAAGTAAGACAGCATGCTGGGCACTTGGTTTGATTGTACAGATGCAATATATATATATAGTCTTTAGCGGTAGACATTTAATGTTTCTCAGCGCTCGTGCCTTCAATATAAAGACAGCTAGCTAGCCTTTGTAGGTTCTAATTTGGTCAAGTGAATCCCGGATTCCATGGACGAGCAAAAAGAAGCAAAGAGCTTTTACTAAGAAACAAATGATAGATGAATAGATTTGGTATGATGAAGAAGTCAGAGAGAGAGAGATGGGAAATTGTTCACATTGATTTACAAAGATTCGCCACCATTTCGCATGAAGGAATATGTTACCATATTTTTAAATTAAGGTAGATTATTAGGGATATTTTAAAATTTTTACATATGAATTATAACCTAAGATTGAAATATTAATAAGCAGTTTTATTGGCAAGATATGCATTCAGCTCAACACTATATCTAACTATGTAAATTCTTATACTTTAATTTTTTTTATTCATTTCTAACAAAGTTACATTTACTTACCCCTACACCCATAGAGTTGCATTAATTTATTTCTCCATTAAATAATAAAATCTTGCTAATTATTCATTTAATGAGTGATGATAATGGCTATTGGCCCCTCATAAATTCCATTTTATAGCTAGGAAACCCATAATTCTTACAATGACAATCCTGTTAAACAGAACACGCACCCCCCCCCCCCCAAAAAAAAAAAAAAGATTTTACTCTATTACTGCGACTCCACCATCAGCCTTGATCTTCTCTATTACGTCATTGGCTTCCTCCTTGGTGATACCTTGTTTCACCAACACAAGAACCTTTCAACTAGTTCTTTTGCCTCCTTCAATCCAAACCTTTTAAGACTTGTGAGAAAAATAAAATATGAATGCTTTAAAGGTCTATAATTGTGTGTGTGTGTGTGTGTGTGTGTGTGTGTGAGAGAGAGAGAGAGAGAGAGAGAGAGAGAGAGAGAGAGAGAGAGAGAGAGAGAGAGAGAGAAGACCTAAGTGGAATTTTAAGATGTTGACTATATATGTGAGGGTGGTGAAGACCCTAGGCGAGGACACTAGTAATTGGGCATCTTTTGTTTCTTTCTTTTATTTTTATTTTTTTTATTGACATGCTCTACTTCTATATATTTATGGTAGAATATCTTAATTTTTTTCTGGAGGACTAGTGTGGTCCTCCCATCAGACCACACTATTTTACATATATATATACATACACGATGGAGTTGATAGATAATACAATTTGAAATGGAGAATGGAACAATTTGCACCACACTATTAATTTGTACTCTTTTTCATTGTCAAATGTTCTCTCAAGGCTTTAATAGGTTACTAAAAAGTTAACCTATGGGCAAATTATTTTATATGAGCATTTTTCAAATTTGTACGCCACCAAAACAAAATCTTTTCTTTTTCTTTTTGAACTTTTATATACAAATATTGAAAAACTTGAAAAGAAAATGACATTTTGCAATCATTGAACAATTAAAAATGAAAAATATTTTCCACAATTGAATAGACAATTAATTCTAACCATTAAAATTCTAACAATAAATTGGTACAATTATTCACCTAAGCTTTGACAATGCTCTCTCATTTTTCTATCATCTAAAATAGCTCACAAATTAAGTCTATCAAATTAAGTCTATTTTACCTAAATAGTCTTTGCATTTCTATTTCCATTATTTGTTCCATTCTCCGTTTCGTTTTCCTTCTCTACGCTTATAGTATTGATAATAAGTCATGGAAATTTTTGGGATTAAATTCATCAATATAGTATTAAAAACATATTTATCTATATACCAAATGATCGTATGAGGATTATTATGATTATCAATAAAGAAAAAAAAATCAATCCTAATGTGTTTTTGGTAACAATATGTAGGCCATGTTAGAATCAAATCAAGTAATCTCAAATTTACAAGTTGATGTTGATAAGCTTGTTTTACAATTTGAGTATGCTTATCACACCTACTTGGTACTAATACAATATGTTTTCATAGCATACGCATTACAAAGGTGTATTCTAGTATTTTGATAAATACTATTGACAAGACAATATGATACTTCTCAATACTTAATTTTTAAAGTATTCTTAGCCATTGGATTGAGAATTAAGCATTGAAAATCTAGAAAGACTTGAGTATGTCCTATCTGTCTTATAGGGTTACTGGTTAGAGAGTACGATAAGCACAATCACATTAAGGATATATAAATTTAGTTACATTGCATGCCAATTAGATGTTCTCTTTAATGGTTATACGAGCAATCATTAAACTTTAGTATTCATTTTTTTTTTGGGTATTTACGCTACACACATTTCGATTATATGATCAATGTGTTATTTGAGATTGCCCTTCCAATGAAATTATAGTATTTTGCTTCAAGGTGATGGAATAATACTATTTTATTGTGTATAGTTCTATTGCTTGTGAAATTCTACTATTCCTCTATTTATATTTATATTTCTTGTGCAAGTCTACTAGTTTTTAGTATTTTGGCATTTCACTTTGGTGCGATATTCCCTTTTTCGATTTAGTAAAAATGAAAGCTATTCCCCATTCTAACTATTTTATATTAAAAATCCTTAAAAAAGGAAACGGGTTTACACCACTTTGAAAAAAATGTCAATTTAAGTCATCCATTGCATTAGATAAAATTGATCATCCTTACACATACTGTTAAAAAACAAATGCGTACATGCAATGCATAGATAAGTCTTATATTCCTCAAAACCAAAGCCTGAAATCGTAGCCCCTTGCATGTTTTTTTTTTTTTTTTTCAACTTCATGTATTCATTAAAACTTAGACCCATCCAAGAACGGTTACTATATATTCATTCCTAATCATACATGCGAGACAAATCAATTGTTATATTTCAATTGATTATTAGTCATACTATGTTGACTAATAATCACTTGAACATGTTAATTATTTGTTTCACTTACGATTATTAATGTTTATATTTCAACCATTCTTGGACTGTCCAATGTGGGCAGTTCAAGAAGTTGTATTTATATTGTTGTCATCGTTCACGCTTTGTCAATTATCATTATATATTTCGAGCGCGTCTCTACTTGTGTTCTCTGGGTGCATAGTGGGGTGTCGTGACAATTTGTTAGTGATGGAAAACTAGCAAAATTTTCACTTCCCCCATCTCGTGTACTTGGAAAGCCATAGGGAGATGCCGCCGAAATTTATAACGACTACGACGAAGGAATTTGAGTGATTGATCACAATGTAAATGCAACATTCCTGAATGGGATAGGATTCATACCCTTTAGAGTATGATGGTTGATTAGAGGATTCACGATACATGCATGATAAACATTATGAGAATATAATGAACACCATTTACTTGAACATATTACAGTGTAATTAATGAACATGGATAAGAGTTGGATGAACACTCAAGGTAGGTTTTTACCAGAATACGTGAAAGGGGTACATGATTTCATAGAGTTTGAGCGTCTTCGTGTAGACAAAGCCAGTAGAATAAGGTGTCCTTGCAAGAAATGCCAAAACATAACATTCAAACACATTGATTTGGTTTATTCACATTTGTTAGACTTTGGAATGGAAAAAAGGTACACAAGATGGGTGTTCCACAGTGAAGATTACGCAGTTCAGAGCGATAATGATGACGATGAAGATGAGGGGGCAAATATAGTAGGTGGTGATACATGTTCGGAAGGGTTAATGAAAATATTAGGTGACTTGCAAAGGGGGATTGCAGTGAACACGGGTGATGTTAGTGTGTTGCGTACTGGTGATGAAACTATTTTAGAGGGTACCATACCTTGTGATCCTGGTATATTGAATCAACCCGGTAAACCATTTGCTAATCTCATGAGGGATGCACAGGTGCCCCTATATCCAAACTGTAAAAAGTTCTCAAAATTAGAGTTTCTGATAAAGTTGCTTCATGCAAGGACAATGCATGGGTTATCTCAGAGAGCATTCAACATGCATTTAAGCCTCATTAAGGCAGCACTGCCTGATGGTGAAACACTTCCCAAGTCTTTTTATGAGGCGAAGACATACATGTGTGAATTGGGTCTTGATTACACTCTAATACATGCGTGTAGGTATGATTATGCACTCTTTTATGGTGAACATGAAAATGCGAACGAGTGCCCAGAATGTGGTGAACCGAGGTATACAACTAATCAGAAGAAGGGTAAAAAGATCCCCAAAAAAGTTTTGTGATATTATCCATTAATTCCACGGTTGCAACGATTGTATATGTGCAAAAATACTGCTGCATATATGAGATGGCATCAAGAGAAACGTCTTCAAGATGGAAACACCCTTAGCCGTCTAGCGGACTCTGAAAGTTGGGCCAAATTTGATAAAATGCATCCGTGGTTTGCTAGTGATCCTCGCAGCATCAGACTTAGTCTTGCTTTATATGGGTTCAATCCTTTCGGTAACATAACCAACCCATATAGCATGTGGCCAGTTATGATGATGCCATACAATATGCCGCCATGGCAATGTATGAAAGAACCTTTCATTTATATATCTCTGCTGATTCCCGGACCGAGAGCACCTGGTAATGATATTGATGTTTACCGGCGTCCGTTAATTGACAAGTTGAAAGAATTATGGGAAAAAGGAGTGGAGACATTCGATGTGGAAACCGTGACAACATTTTGGATGCATGTTGTAGTCTTGTGGACAATTAATGATTTCCCCGCATACGGCAACCTATCAGGTTTGAGCACAAAAGGTTACTTAGCATGCCTAGTATGTAATAAGAATGTTGGGTCCTTATCCTTGAAGCATGGCTGCAAGTTATGCTTTATGTGTCATCGTCGTTTTCTACGAATTGGACATCCTTGGAGGACTCGTGGCGTCAGAAGCTTCAATGGAAAACTTGAACGAAGGTCACCGCCAAAGCAGCTAAGTAGGGAAGAGATATTAAACCAGCTAAGGTTGATCGGAGATGTGAAATTTGGGAAACCACCGACCAGTAAAAAAAGAAAACGTGCTGAGTAGGATTTGAATTGGACAAAGAGAAGCATCTTCTTCTAGTTTCCATACTAAAAAGTTCTTCTACTATGCCACAACTTGGATGTCATGCACATCAAAAAGAACATTTGTGAGAATGTCATTAGTACATTGCTTGAAATAAATTGGAAGACAAAGGACACCGCAAATGCTCATCGAGATATGGAAGACATGGGAATACGACCTGAGCTGCACCTGTTTCGTGATGGGGACAAAATTCTCATGCCATCAGCTTGTTACACATTTTCGAAGGATGAGAAGAATAAATTCTTCGAATGGTTGAAATCAATGAAGTTCCTCGATGGATATGCATAGAACATAGCTCAATGCATAAACACGAAGGAAGGGAAAAGTCATGACTGTCACGTCCTTCTACAACGGGTTCTACCCGTTTTCCTTCGTGGACACTTGACTGAAGATGTTTGCTCGGTGCTGATTGAGCTGGGATTCTTTTTTCGGAAGTTGTGCTAAAAAAAATTGAGTGTTAACATACTTGAACGGTTAAAGGATGACATCGTGATCATACTATGCAAGCTGGAGAAAATTTTTCCGCCAGCATTCTTCGATGTGATGGTCCACCTAGCTGTCCATTTACCAAGGAGGCCATAATTGGAGGACCAGTTCAATATCGTTGTATGTATCCTATTGAGAGGTAAAGTATAAAGTCCTTGTATAATGGTCACGTGATTTCCTTGTTTTTATTTTTTTTTTCTTTATTGTGTCTACAAGTCTATAATGCTACGTAAAATGCACAGGTTCTTGTCCACTTTGAAGGGGTACGTGCGCAATAAGGCACGGCCGGAAGGTTCAATCATTGAGGAGCACATTGACATTGAATGTCTTGCATTTTGCTCAGTGTATCTACATGATATTGACACAATGTTCACTCGTGATGAGAGAAATGCAGACGTTCATGCTATTAATGTCGAAGATGAAGAACCCAGGGGCTCTATATTTCAAGAAAATGTTCAGTCTCTCGGTGCATGAGTTTACGATTTCATTGATATGGACGACCTAGAAAAGGCTCATTTTTATGTCCTCAACAATTGTGATGAAACTATTCCATATATCGAGTACATAGTTCCAAACTCCTTACTTTGCATTATAATTACATATGCATAATTATATACTTACTTGACATTAACATGTACAACTATTGCATATAGAGAACATAAAGCTGAACTCCTTACCCAAAATGAACGGAATGTTGACGAAAGACATAAGAAGGAATTTATCAACTGGATTGGGAGTCGTATAAGTAACAAAAACTGCTTGAGTAAAAAGCAATGTATGTTTTCACTATTGACGATTTATTCTTCTAAACTCCTATTTATTTAATAGATGAAAGTCATGTTTTACAATAAGGAACCAATGGCAAGTAAACATTTGTACGTGTTGGCATGTGGCCCCGATCAACGAGTTAACCGCTACAGCGGTTGCATTGTTAACGGGTTACGATATCATACAAAGTCCCTCGAACTGCATAAAAGAACCCAAAATTGTGGGGTTGCGGTGCTAAACAAAGAAGGAGATGAAGAAATTGACTACTTTGGTGTGTTGGATGACATTATAGAGCTTAGCTATAGAGCAAACAGAGTCATCCACCTATTCAAATGTACCTAGTGGGACATCGGCAATAAAAAGACTGGGATAAACATCGATGCCTACTTCACCAGTGTCAATTTTAGCAAGACCTGGTATCAAAATGCCCCTTTCGTGCTTGCAACGCAGGCAGAACAAATGCTTTACCTTAAAGACACCAAATTGAAGGGTGAACAGCATGTGGCCCAAAAGATTCCTCCCTGAAGTTTGTACGCTATTGCAGAAGTTGCAGATAGTGAGATGAGTGCTACTAAGACTGTATTCCAAGAAGATGAGCCATCTGTCCACACAGTAGCGCAATCTGTTACAGATGTTGTCGAAGAAGGCGCTGATTCCACACCATTGCATAGGGATGGTGCCAGTGCAGAACATGTAGGGACTGCTGACATTACAATTGAACCTTCTGTAAACGTTCACTTCATCGACGATGAAAAAACTGATGGGGAAGATGAAACAAGGGTTGAGTACTCTAGTAAAGAGGAAGACACTTTAGAAAGTGAGGATGATACCGATATTGAGGACGTATAGGGGGTGTAAGCATGTTATTTTTGTCACTATGTATCTGACATGTGTAAATAACTTTAAAAATAGATGTATACTGCATCCATCTAATATTCGTACTTCTTATATTTACTTGTCTATTAATTTGCAGCTACGGCACCAGGAGGCTGACGTTGGAGAAATCCTTTCAGTCACATGAGTACATCGCATAAGGATGATTCGACATCCTCCAGACCGGCAAACCTTGTCGGTCCTGATGCGGCGGCACCATTGTCTAAGCCATCAAAACCTCGGCTAGACATGGATACCACTTATGTGACTAACACGTAGGGTGAGTTACCGACCGTCATGAGCAGTGTTGGTATGGATACGATTAATTTATTTACATGTCAACTGTTGATGATAGTTATTCACATGTATGATTATAATGTTGTTCTTAAATTAACTCTACTTTCAGCATCTACGTCCACGATCAGGTCAGGTCGTGGTGCAGTAAAGAACATGTTACTGAAGAAGCACCTGGATAGGACTAAATAACGGATTCGGATCAACATTCCTCCAGGATACACCACCCCGCTAAACGATTGGTGCACCGCGTGGATGAGGGAGCTCGGCATTATATGCCAATAGTATGCTCTAGTCACCACATTCAGTTGGCCGCAGGTGACTCAGGAGCAGCGCATGGTTCTTTATATGTGCATTTTGGTAAGTTTCGAAACCCTATAAAGATGTTTTTAATTAAATTTTTTTTTTTACTTTTAATATATTGGCCAATTAACAACTGTCTAACATTGTAATTGTATTACCTATATATGCAGGAGGAGTTTGATATGGACATCCTCGAGGATGACTATGTGAGGAGGGTGGTCAACGTCCAATTGTGTAATAAATTTAAGAGCTATCGCTCGAAAATGCGCTCCCATTTTTGAGCGATGGGAGATGAAGCAGAAGTGTGGCCATACGATAAGATGTCCCAAAAGGATTGGGACGTGGTGTGTCGCCATTTCTGCGACCCACGCTATCAAGTGATGTGTTTGTATTATAATCACTAATTTTTCACAATAATGTCGCTAATAAGTTGTCATTACACCTTCCTTATAGGCCATATGTGAAACAAATGTTGCGAACAACAGCAAACTCCCTACGATGCATTGCGGTGGATCGAGGCTATTCGTAAATCATCGCTAGGTAATTACTATATATAAAATTATCTAACCATTACATGACATAATACTAATGATGTCTTATATGATAATGTAGCATGATCCCGAGACTGGCGCAGAGGAGCCGCTGCCGGATCTGTATCAGAGAACACATCAATGGCGATCAGGGGAGTGGTGCGAGGATGTGCAGGACAGACATGTAAGTGAAGCAAAAGATTTAGTTTATTACTTTATTCAAAACATCAAAGTTGTAGTCCTACTTATTCCTTTTTATAATTTTCATGATTGAAATTAGGCATGGATGGTCGAGCTAAGGGATGCACCTATTTCAGAGGGGAGTTGGCACATGACAGATTTCGAGATCACTTCCCAGGTGCTTAGGCAACGAGCGGGGGGCTGGGTGAAAGGTCTTGGAAGTGGTTACATCACCCCAACAGCGTCTATGGAATGACACCATCGAGAGGCCGAGTATGATAAGCAGGAGATGGCTTGACAGATGTAGATGATGAAAATGGAGAACGCGGAATTGAGATCGGAGGTCTCCAGCTTTTGAGCCCAGATGCAAGCCATGATGGATAGGCAAGCGCAATTAGAGGAAAGGATGTGCCAATCTGGACCAGATGATGTGGGTGGCTCCTCTGATTAATTATAAGGTATTATGATCACAAATTGAGTTTCATGTTAAATCATGCTAGTCTAGAATGCCTCCTGCATGGCCGATGCAGTTAATGTGTATTGCATGCTGGTAGTAGATATAGGTTCTCGTGTGTCTTCTACTTCTTATAAATGATCTATTTGAACCTATCAAGTGCAACTTTTATGGGAAAACGTCCAATTTACAAACAGCATGCTGCCGAAATTGCATTAAAATTTTCCCAAACAAAAAAAGAAAAGAAAAGATAGGCTTAGTTTAATGTTAAAATATTTTTGAAAGGATGAGTGAAACTTAATAATCATAATAAATGAAGCAATGTAGACTTAGTTCATTTAGAACGGACATTCATTTATATGTTTTTGGTCCAATAAGATTAAAGCATTCATTGTCGTGCCAAAATCATTGAAAATATTATATACACTTGGCTAAGGATTTGAAAATTTGAAAAAGGCATACGTTGAATATATACATAACTCACAGGGAGCATCCGTTTCATAATTATTTAAATCAAATACTTTCATCATCTCATAACGTTCATGTCCAAATGTCTAGATGAATAACAATACTACACTAAACCCAATACTATTTACTGTTCTCTGCTATTTATATTCTGAATTTAAGATATGGTTACATGTATTTCTGTCGTGAATATGCAACATGATTGCATGCTAGTCTAGAATGCCTCCTGCATGGCGAATGCAGTTGATGTGAATTGCATGCTAGTAGTGGATATAGGTTCTCGTGTGCCTTCAACTTCTTATAAATGATCTATTTGAACCTATCAGGTGCAGGTTTTATGGGAAAACGTCCAATTTACAGACGGCATGCTGCCGAAATTGCATTAAAATTTTCCCAAACAAAAAAAAAAAAATAGGCTTTGTTTAATGTTAAAATATTTTTGAAAGGATGAGTGAAACTTAGAATCATAATAAATGAGGCAATGTAGACTTAGTTAATTTAGAACGGACATTCATTTATATGTTTTTGGTCCGACAAGCTTAAAGCATTCATTGTCGTGCCGAAATCATTGAAAATATTATATATACTTGGCTGAGGATTTGAAAATTTGAAAAAGGCATACGTTGAATATATACATAACTCACAGGGAGCATCAGTTTCATAATTATTTAAATTAAATGCTCTCATCAGCTCATAACATTCATGTCCAAATGCCTGGATGAATATCAATACTACACTGAACCCAATACTATCCACTGTTCTCTACTATTTATATTTTGAATTTAAGATATGGTTACATGTATTACTGTCATGAATATGCCACATGATTGTATGCTAGTCTAGAATGCCTCCTGCATGGCAGATGCAGTTGATGTGTATTGCATGCTGGTAGTGGATATAGGTTCTCGTGTGCCTTCAACTTCTTATAAATGATCTATTTGAACCTATCAAGTGCAGGTTTTATGGGAAAACGTCCAATTTACTAAAGACATGCTGCCGAAATTGCGTTAAAATTTTCCCAAACAAAAAAAAAAGATAGGCTTAGTTTAATGTTAAAATATTTTTGAAAGGATGAGTAAAAACATTTGTCATGTACGAGCAAAAAAAAATTGCCATGATCTAGTGGCTTTTCAGTTGTTGAGTGAACACTATAAATCCCTTGGACTATCTTTAGTTTGCAGAATGCTTATTCCTAGGAATAGAGATAGTTGTAATAAAAGAACTTGATAATTTGTATTAAAAATGTATTATAATGCACAAGTGAAAATTTATAATTTCTTATCAATCATAGTAAAGAGTAGACAAGGAATGGCTATAATTTCATCATAGATATACCTTCCATATTCCATGTTGAGTGGAAGAATGATGAATAAATATGAAATCACTATTATCTCTATTCCTAGATATCTTCTTGTATTCCGTCCTATTCGTAGGAATAGCTATTCAGTTAACCAATAAAACCTCAATGTATCTGGTAAACTTTTATGAGGCATCCCACTCATCATCTGATGTCAATTGTTCTCATGTGGCGAGGTGCCCTATTTTTGTTAGTTGTTTGTGGTCAGCTTGTGAAAGTAGCTTGGGCTTGTTTAGTTGTCAAAAACAATTTTTCATTTTTCATTTCTAGATTTAAAATAACCAAAATATAACCTTGTTTTGAATTAATATAGATGTCTTCAAAACAGGGAAATGTACTGACATTTTTTATTTCATTATATTTTGAAAATAGAAAACAAAAATTATTTTCCAATCCTAAACTAGTTGTTGCATTTTCTAATACTCAATGATGAGGGGGGTATCTTTTGCATGGAAAATTTGTCAAGCATCAATTTATACTACTGAATATTGTTGTATTTGTTTTGATTTTTCTTTTATGTTGGTCATCTCAGCTAAATGCATTGGTTAAATGGTTTTGCAGATATATTTTGGAGGGTAAAGAACTGGAATTCTACATGAAGAAGATCTAGAGGAAGAAGGGAAAGAAGGGAAAGGGAGCAGGTGCTGCCTAAAGTTTTGTTGCCTGGAGATTGTTTTCATTTTTCTCAATCCCATATCTCATTTTAGGCATTGGACTCTCAAAAGATTTTCAGATGAATTTGTTTGTTTATCTGAACTTTGTTTCTTGTGTTACTATTCATTGCCTCATTAGAATATATCAGACAACATTGTCTCTTATAGTTTTAATTGTTATTTGAACAAATGGAGTTTTTGAATTTAATTTGAATTTGTACTAGTATTTGTATTTGAATTTTGAATATTTTTAAATAATTTTGTTATCTGAACATATGTTATTTTTTCATTTTAATTGAATTTGTATGAAATTTTGAATAGTTTTAGTTTATGTATTTGAAAATGTAATTATAGATTTTTATATAAGAATTCATGATAAAAAAATTAGTATTAAAAGGTTTTATTTTTATTTTTATAATTATTAGTGAATGATTCAAATTCGTCACTAATACCCTACTATTAGTGACGAATTTGAATCCTTCACAAATAACTTACTTTTAGTAATGAATTTCGTATTCATCAATAATACCATGCTAGTAGTGACGAATTTTTAATTTGTCACTAATACGGCTTCTATTAGTGACAAATTTTTAATTCGGCACTAATACCCCACTAGTAGTGACGAATTTCTAAGTCGTCACTAATACTCTACTAGTAGTGACGAATTTCTAATTCGTCACTAATACTCTTCTAGCAGTGACGAATTTCTATTTCATCACTAATACCACTATTATTAGTGAGGAATTTGAGTTGAATCGTTCTATACTATATAGTGACGGTGTTAGGGTTTTAGTGATGGATTATATTTGTCACTAATATTCCATTATTAGTGACGAAAGTTAAATTCATCACTAAAAGTTAGTACTAACGGCACATATAGCAACTATTTTAAAACCGTCACTAATAATCATAAATTTGTCACTAATACTATTAGTGACGGATTTGATCCATCACTAATACCCTGATTTTTTGTAGTGACATTCAGTTTTGTTATCAATTTTGCTTTCATCATCCTATATTTCGAAACACTGATTCACATTATGTATCAAATATCAATATTATGCTCATATCATCAATGTCATACCATGCTCATAGATATAATTATTCTTGTCATGTTTAAAAAACCAATTGATATTTTAGATTGTGATACCAAATGAGCTTTTTTTTTTATAAAAAAAAAAAAAAAAATTGTGATACCAATTAAAATTTTTAAAATGTGATACCAAAAATATTCATGGATACCAAAGACTTTATAGATACCAAAGTCATTATCACATTATACACAGCTCATAGATACTAATATAATCATTATATCTCTCATAGCTCATGGATATCAATATAAAAAGCAGTAAGTCTATCCATGTAATTCATCAATAGCATGCATGATCAAGAATTAATCTCATATCAAAATTCATGCTTATACTCAATAATCTCATGCTCAAATTTTCAACATAGTGAGCCATAAATTTTCAATATAAGTCAAGCATATCATGTAGCATATCATATAGGCATGTAAGCATATAGCATCTCATATAGTCATTCATTCTCAAACTTATCTTAAACTCTTCTTTATGTTTTTCTATTTTAACTAGTTTGTTTGTCGATCATGAATTAAGTTACTTTCTCAATTTTTAAAGGGAATGACTTAATCCATGGAGTTTTTCATTTATGAACTAGTCTATCATCTCAGTACCCATACTTGCTTGGGTCCAGTTGGTTTCATAAAGGATGATTCTTTAACTCTCCATATTTGTTTAGTTTTCGCACATTTTCTTTTAAATGGACATTCAAACTTTATATGCCCTTTTTTCTTTCATTGAATGCATATGGTGGTAGTGTAAGCATTAAGGGATGTGTTTGCATTATCTTTGGAGGCTTTTGAGAAATAACCCATTTAAAAATTCCTTTTTTTTTTTTTTTTCAATTCCATTAAATCCAATGCCTTCTTTGTTTAGAGACATTCTTTGGGAGCCTACCATTTTGTCAAAGTTTGTTTTTCCTTTTGTAAAGTTATAAATGATCTTTTCTTTATCTTTAATCTGATTTTTGAGATCATTTAACTCTACCTCTTTCTTGTTGTCAACCTTCTTTAGTGATTTTTCTAATTCTAGAGATAGTTTTCTTATTTTATCCTCTAATTCAAAAATATATATATCTTTCTTATATTCTATAGAGGATAGGGATCGAAGGTCTTCTATCATCTTTTCATTCTTGCTTTCTAATTCTTTAATTTTTAAATCTTTTTCATTTTCAATAAGATTTTTAGTTTCTAACTCCTTTGTCATAGCTTCATTCTTACTTTCTGAAATTAGGATAGCCTCCCACAAGGGGGGTGAATTGGGATTTTAAAATTCTTTCCTTTTTAATACTTTGTTTTATATCAACAGTCACAACAAGCAATCACAAAATCAAATCAACCACAACCAATCAACAAAATAATCAAAATTTTGATCTTTATATCAATAGCCCTTTAGCAAAATGTAAAGCATGCAGAATTTATATAAGCCCTGTGTTATTTCACAATAACACTTCTTCCTTGTGTTTAGTAACTAAACAAACTTTCAGATTAATAAGTTTAGGGTGATCAACCAACGAAGTCCTTTTCGGTTTCCGCAATCAATACTGATCAAGCCAAAACTGATTATCTTCCAGTCTATTTAACAACCATACACTTAGAATTTAACAATTTAAAGCATACACGAAGGTTGTAAGTTTTGCTGAAAAATAAAGAGTAAGAAAGAAGAGAGACACAAGGTTTTATGAGGTTCGACTTATACCCAGCCAATGTCCTCGCCTTTGGAAAACCACCAAAGGATTCATTAATTCAGTTTTGTTGACGGTTGGAATAATACCGATTACAACCACTCCTTCCTTTAGGTTAGAGCCCGCCTCTCCAAACGATATTCCCTCGTTCGGTCCAATGATTCTACAACCTTGAATCGTCTATAAACAAGAAACAGGATAGAGAAAAGTTTTGTACAAAAGATATTCTTATAGCAGAGTAGATTAGTACAAGATTCAGCACAAGTATACTTCAAAGTAAATCAAATATAACAAGATTGAAGCTCAAACTGAATTTAGTTCACCAAATACCTTCCAAGTATTGAAAGATTCAGACTTTGAAGGCTCTAGTTCGAAATTTGTATCATCAGTAACTCAGTAGTTGAAGTAGGATGAACACAAGAGAGTTTGAGAGCTTTTAGGGAATTTTGATAGCTCGAAAATTTCTTGGTATTAAAAATCTTTGAAGTTTGGGGCTATTTATAGAAGTTTAAAAGTAATTCCTCACCCCCCAAATTTATTTGGACAAATCCCTAAGTTTTTCAAAAGAGTAGTGCCTAAGATATCCATTTAAAATATCTTCCCGTTGGAGTATTTTAAAAAACTGTTCGAGTGGTAGTAGCCTGCCATGACCTGGCAGTCGCCTACCATAGAGGAATTTCAAAACTCAGAATACTGGAAGTCGCTTGCCAAAACCCAAGCAATCGCCTAGCTTGTCCACCCAAGCGCCTGGCTGTGCTCAAGCAATCGCCTGGCACCCTACTGCCTCTTTTAAAAAAACTCTCCTTATTTTGGTAGTCGCCTGGCCTATCAGATTTCAAAAATTTTCTTATTTTGAACCCTCATTCACTTTGTTTTTTTAAAAAATTCTTTAGGGTTTTTCTAACACCACTTTTCTAAGTTTCCTCTTGTTTTATAAGAGCTTCAATTCAGTTTATATTTGAAGTTTACTTGAAATACTTACATTCAACCCTTCTTAAAACTATATTCTTTTGATCTTCAATTGATTCTTTGTTATCAATCATCTTTGAGCTTCTGATGATCTTTCTTTCTTGGTCTTTTTGAATAGTACTTTCATCATAAGCTTTATCATCCTTTTGAGCTTTTGAACTCTCTCTAAGTTTTGTCGTCTTCCTAAAAAACTTTCATCTGAAACAAACCATATTAAACATATCATGATTTGTTATCATCGAAATAAGAATTGTAAGCCTTGTTAGGCCAACACTTTCTATTTTCTTGATTCTAAAATCCTTTTCTCTTTCTGCAGCCTTAAGGAATTCTAACTCTTTCATTATTCCTTCATTTATATTTTTCAATGAAGTATTTTGTTTAGTTACTTTAATTAACATCGTATGAAATTTGAATAAATCATTTTGAAGTTCTTCATAAGATGACATGCTCTCATCATCGGATTCATCACTACAAGAATTATTTAAAGATTTAGATGAGGAGCTTTCCTCATTGTCCTAAGTCATAAAGCATGTATAAACAACCTCTTGGTCACTTGATTCATTCTCTGAACTACTTGTACTCATCATGTCCCAAGTAGTGGTTTTCATGGCCTTTTTCTTTTTCTTCTTAGACTCTTTCATAAGTAAAGGACATTCCATTTTTAAATGTCCAACTTTGTTGCAATTATAGCATGTAGGAGTTTTATCCTTTGATTTCTTGCTAATATCCTTTTCTTCTAATTCGGTATCTTGGTTTCTTCTTTTAAATTTTTTTCTCCTTCTTAGTATCCTTGCTAGCCTTTTAGTTATGAAGGCTTGTTCATCTTCATTCATTTCACTACTTGAGTTTTCTTTTAAGGATTTAAAGGCTATTGAATCTTGGGCTTTGGTTTTTCCACTCTTTTCATTCATTGCCACTTCACATGTGAATAAAGAACCTATAAGCTCATCTAAGTGGTTTTCAAATTTATTCCTTCCATTATAGTAGTGGCTTTTGGTTCCCATTTAGGTGGCAACCCTCTAAGAATTTTCCTCATCATCTCATAAGTAGTGTAGGTTTTTCCTAGTGCATTTAGAGAATTGATTATGTGAGTGAATCTAGTGAATATATTAGTTATGGATTCATCAGAGTTCATCCTAAAAGCTTCATATTCACTCGTGAGCATATCGATCCTATTATCCCTAACATCTATAGTGCCTTCATAAGTGACTTCTAGCTTGTCCCATATTTCCTTAGCTAATTTGCAAGTCATTATTCTATTAAATTCATTGGCATCTAAAACACAATATAAGGCATTCATGGCACTAGAGTTAACTTGCAACATCTTATAATCTAAGTCTGTCATATCATTTTTCTCCTTGGGAACATGTTTTCCATCGATTAGTTTAAAAGGAATTTGCTCACCTTCCATAACAACCTTCCAAACTTTCCAATTCATAGTTTGAAAATAGATTTGCATTCTCTTTTTCCAAAAAAGTGTAGGTCAAATCACAAAATATTGGTGGCCTAGTTGAAGATTGTCCCTCTCCAAAGGGAGCTACGCCTAATTGAGTCATTTAGATCTTTTTATAGCTACTAATTAAGATTTGCTATAACTTGGCTCTGATACCAATTGAAAAGTAAGGTGTAATCCCAAGAGGGGGATGAATTGGATTATAAAAATTTCTTTTAGTTCCTTTTAATAATCCTTAACCTTCTTTTATTTCTTTGAGCTAATTCTTGACTTGTTTGTTTAATTCTTTAATCACTCAAGAACTTAGTTCTTTTAATTCAATCAATCAAAACAACTATGTAAATAACTAAGCAACCAAACCAATCATTCAAGTAACCAAGCCAATCATCCACAATTTGAAAACAAACAACCAAATGATTTGCCAAGCACAAGTTACCTGCAGCAATTAAAATAGTTTGTTTGTTTATATAAGCCCTGTATATATAAATTTTGTACTTGCTAATATAAAGACCTGTATTGATTGCTTTGCTTCTTCAATATGATGTGCAATACAACATCCAATCAACACAATATCTACTCTATTCTCAATATTCAGAACTCAACTAAACTCTCAATTAATTTATCCTTAGGCTGTTAACCAAGTAACGTACTCCCGTATGGTTTTCGCAAGGTATGGAATAACCAACGTACTCCTTTTCACTTTCTGCAATCCAAATCAAAATTAGACTTCAAGTTTACTTGATTTCTATATTACGTAGTATATATGATAATCAATTAAACCATCTACGCAATTTAAATATGCTGAAAATAAAGAGTAAGGGAAAGAGAGAGTGAGACGAAGATTTTTATAAGGTTTGGCTTATACCCAGCCTACGTCCTTGCCTTTGGCAAACCACCAAAGGATTCACTAAATTTGTTCCTTTAACGGGTGGAACAAACCTTTACAACACTCCTTTCCAAATGATATCCCCTCGTTCGGTCACTCCATAACTAGGTTAGAGTCCGCCTCTCTAAGCAATATCCCCTTACTTAGCCAACGATCCAAACAACCCTTGGAATCATCAATCTACAAGACACAAATCAAATATTTGTGTACAAAGAATTTGCTCGTAAAAAGAGCTGATTAGTACAACAATTCAGAACTATAATATACTTCAAAGTAAATAATAATATGGAAATTAACTTGAAACTCAATGAAGTATATCATCGATTAATTCTTTCAAAGATTGAAAGATTTAGAATTTGAGCACAATTCCAATGGAAGAAGATCAGCAAAAACTTAGTTGAATTCGTGCAAGTTGAGAGAAAGAGAGAGCCTTGAGAATTTGAGAGCAATTGAGAGAGATTTTGAATTTTTGCAGAATTTGAATTCTTAGTGTATTGATTCAATGATCTTTGAGGCTTATTTATATACTTGAAAAGGTATGTAACTTGATCCCCAAGTGACTTGGAGTATTTCCCAAGTTTTTACAAAGTTTGAGCCCCAAGCAAACCATTTAAAATATGTTTCCGTTGAGCTTTTTGAAGTTCTGTTTGAGTGGCAGTCGCCTACCACAATCTGGCAGTCACCTGCCATGTTATTTTTAAAGGGGAAGTAGGGGCAGTAGGGTGACAGTTGCCTGCCAAGACACATCCAGTTACCTGGCTTGACCACTCAGACGCCTGTCATGGTTTAGGTAGTCTACTGGCAGAACACAACACTGTTGTCAACTTTAAGTACCCTTCAGTATTTCGGTCATAACTTTTTTCTGTGTAACTCCAAATTTTTTTATCGTTGTTTCAAATGAAATCTAAGAGCAAAATCTACAACTTCATGTTGAACACTTTTTAAAATAAAGAGTTTTGGATAGAGAACAATGCACCTCAATGCGGATGTGTAAAAATTGACAGTATTTGGAAAATCCTTTTTTTGGTGCTTTTCATTCCAAAAAAGATTCTAACCTTTTTGAAACAAATTTTGGCCTTATAAAAATATTTTCCAAGTATGTTCAAAGGTATCTAGGTCTAATAAATTAACCTAAGAGCTTATGTATCCATATTGAAATTATTTGAAGTACTTACATGAAATTTTCTATAGACTCTTTCGAATTTTCAATTCTTGAATTCCTTGAGGTCTTTATGCTTGTTTCATCTTTCTTTAAGCTTTCATCAAGTTCTCTTTAATCCTCATGCTCTCATGATCTTCAAGCGTTATCTTTAAATCCATTTTTGAATCCATGCTTTAAGCTTCATATTGATCATCCTTCTTTGAAATATAAGCTTTCATGAATTCTTTAACCTTGCATTCATCATTGAGTCCTGAAAATACATCACTTAAACAAAGCATGTTAAGTTCTACTTGTTTGTTAGCATCAAAACAAGATGTTAAACCTTGTAAGGTCAACATAGTTGACATAGGCTCCATTCCTAACACCAAATCAATATTAAGTTCAATCTCCTTTTGAAGATAGCCCCAATAAATTATCTGAGAAGAATATATAAAATTCATCTCCTATAGGTAAAAAAGTTTGGGATTCATTAACTCATATATTTCTTTCATTGCTGTTACAATCCCAGATATGCGTCCACATTCTATCCTTTCAAAAGCACTCAAGATGTCAAATATGAGAGTACTATTTCCTTTTAAAAACAATCAACTAGGTGTATGATAAATAGTTAACCACCAATGATTAGCCTCATCTTTAAACAAAGAACTTGCAATAGTGACTCATACTTATCAAGAATCATACCTACTAGGACATCTCAGACCAGGGTGTGTAATCATTTACCCACTAGCTCAATTGTAAAAAAGAAAGGCACTTCAAAATTCTCACCATAACTTTATAATTCATTTAAGTAAAAATTATATGAACTCCTAAATATCTCCCTAGAATTCTAATCACCCAATTTCTTTTCAATTCTAAACTAATGTACATGCTTACACTTTTAAATCAGGCTAAAGTATCATTTTCCTACCAAATTGGTTTCTAAATTTATTATATATATATATATATATATATATTTTTCTCGCTTCAAATAGTTTTTAAGACTCAACTTCTAACCTATGATGGCACACGTTGAATATCAAAACAAAATTGGAAAATATCCTTAATGAAAAGCACGAATTGCAGTTATGGCAAGTTTAAGTCCTGGTATACTGACTCAAGCCAACCTTGATCTTGCTCCAGTGACTGGGCAAATATGCAATAAACACGTGTCTTGGCTCTTGGTATAGAATACCATACTAATGAAGTTGTTCAGTCAGTTATGATCAGTGATCAGACATTATCTGTGTAACGCCCCAACCCTCTACGTGGGCTCGGAGTGCTACTAATCCATTTATTTACCTGATAATCCACATTCTAATATCATGTATGCAGCGGAAAACATAATTATAATCTTCCAATAAATATAATACCAGAGTTTACTATTTTTATCCATAATCCAAATTAACTATTCACCACCTGTAATCACATATATACATGTCTCCAAAACATAATTCCCAAATACCAGTATTCACAACTATTCATCTATCTGAAGACTTCAATACATAAAATGTAAAACATAAAATATACATCTCATAACTAACATAAAAATATACCTTTTTCTCTTTTTGTTTCCCAAAAATGCTATAAAACCTCAAGCTCTTTAAGCTCGATCTCGAGAAAATCCTGAAAAAGATAAATTCATATTCGGGTGAGACACATCTCAGTAAGGGAAGAAAAAATATTTTAAAATAGTGTGTGGCTAACATGAGTTTATATAATAGCATAATATTTAACATTTGAAAATTGTTAACATAATTTCTAAAATCATTCTCTGAACCTAATCAATCACATACAAAAGATTTAACCCACGAGATTATCCAAGGATAGGGGTAATTACCCACCCATACAAGTAGCATCCCTTTGCTCTGATACCATCTATAGCGCCCTGACCCTCAAAGTGGGCCTAGAGTGCTACTAATCCATTCATTTACCTGATAATTTGCATACTAATATCATGTATGTAGTGGAAAACATAAATATAATCTCCCAAAAAATATAATACCAGAGTTTTCTAAATTTATCTACCAACCATAATAAATTAATCATCCACCTGTATTCAAATATATACATATCTTTAAAAACATAACCTACACTTCTAGTATTCACAACACCAGTATGTTTCACAACCATTCATAAAATCTAGAAGACTTAAAACATAAAACATAAAATATTTACATTCCCAAAAACATCATTAAAATGTTTATATCCTTTTTCTTATGTCTCCCAAAAATGCTATAAAACCTCAAGCTCATTAAACTCGATCTCGAGGAAATCCTAAAAAAGATAAATTCATATTTGGGTGAGACACATCTCAGTAAGGGAAGAAATAATAAATTAAAACAGCGTGTGACTAACATGAGTTCATATAACAACATAATATTTGACATTTGAAAATCATTAACATAATTTCTGAAATCATTCTCTGAACCTAATCAATCGCATACAAAATATTTAACCCACGAGATTACCTAAGGATATGGGTGATTACCCTCCTATACAAGTAGCACCCTTATGCTTTGATACTTAGGCAACACTAAGGCTGCTGCTGAAGCATACCGGAGTACTCACCTTACTTAGTAAGCTCTCAAATATTAGATTGATCTCGTACTCACACAAGTCAAACAAAGGTTTATCAGTGAAGGCCTCAAGGATAGGGGAACCTATCCGCCCATACAAGTAGGTTTCCTCTGCCCTAGTACGTTATGCAGCTACTACCACATCTGAAGTTACTAGCGCACTCGCCTTTCTCAGCAAGCCCTCATGCAAAGAGTATGCCCCGCCCAATCGTAACATGTTCTACTAGCATAGATATTTCTAGTATCATAATACATTGTTATTTCTATCATTATTCAACCATTCACCTACGTTCATATTCATAACTTTAACATTTCATTTCATTTCACTTTAAGTGACTATTTCCCATTTTATATTGTTCACATTTCACACTTCATTTTCGTTTCATTCATTTCCATTTTTATTTCATTTCATTACGTACCCAACATCTTTCAGCTGTTTTACCCAGCATCTTTCAATTGTTTTACCCATCATTTTTCAGCTATTTTACCCAACATTTTTCAGCTATTTTACCCAACATCTTTCAGCTGTTTACATGGCTGCATTAACATACACAAGCAGTATAGTTCATATCATATTTCATTCTTAATGCATTACTTACTTAACCTGCATCTCATACATTTAACATATATTTGCACAGAACTTACATTTACTTATGCCACACAATTTAGTTATAAAATTCATGCATATTCCTTCTAAAGTAAGTCAATCCACATTTAGCATTTAAATACTGAAAATATAATTTCCATTTCTTACATAATTGTCCCAAAAATATTTCTCACTTTCATCAGTTCATTTTCGCATATACGTATCTAATAAATAGCCCTGAAATCAGAAAAACATAATTTAAATGGTTGACATTTTAAACCCATACAAAGGTATATACACGTATATATAACACAATTCATTTTCCATTAAATTCATAAAAATTCTGGTTTAATATATATTTTTCTCCTTATCTAATTTCTTGAACTATGCCAACAAGAACCTCGAAAAAAATACCTGCGGCGCTCACCCGAGCCTTGAATAAAACATCATAATTTCATTAAATTAATCATAAATAAAATATTATTTTAATATTTCCTATGGCCATAAATTCCAAATAAATGGTTATACTCTCAAATATAACCAATTCACCTAATTTTCCAAATCTCACTCTCGCTTGAAGTGGGGCCTAGAAAACCATAATTGGAAATTTACTAAAGCCAAAACGTCAACGGTCGTGATTAGGACCTTGTGGTGGTGCCCGATCATCGATTTAGTGGCAAATTTAAGGAGAAATTAAGGATTTAGAGGAAATATACCTTTCCTCAAGGGTGGTGCTTATGTTGCTCCCACGATAAATTTGCTCCAATAGAAATGTCGGTGGTGGAGTTAGGAACCCAACGGTACCTTACGTTTCCCGATCTGCCAAATATCCACCAAGAAATTGAGAAGAGAGAGAGACGGAGACGAAGGAGTGGACGGAGAGTGGGAGAGGCATCTGGACCTCTCTGTTTCAATCTGGGAATGGATTTCAATTGAAATCCCCCCAAGAAGGTAAGCTTTCTTTTTTCTTTTTTTTTTTCCTTTACTTACTTTAACTTATCATATACTTATATTTATAAATATATATATATATATATATATATATATATCATATTATTTATTCAAAAAATCAAATTTAACAAAACTTAATTAATTAATTGTTTAATAACAAATAATTTTAATTTAATTTAATTTAATTTTTTATTATTCCTTTTATTTTTTTTATTTAATACATTAATTTAATAATGTTTAATTAATTAGTTGATTGATAATTTTAATTAACTAAAAAAAAATTTTAATTAATTTTTTTCCTAGGTTATTACAATCTGGCAGCATAAATCTTGTATGAAATGGACCATGAAGGAAAGGGTGATATTCATTTGTGCTAGAGAGTTGCTAATGGTAGAAGAATAAGATTCTAAAGATGGCTTCAAAAACCACAATCAATTGCAAACAACAACAGAAGATTCCACATTAGGTTGTATATAAATCAAATCCCAACCGAGCTGATGCCCAAATGGTTAAATTAGTGTTTCATTGCCAAGTAGGATTCGCATAGGATAGAGCAAAAAGATAAAACTCCAGGTCCTAGCATGTATGGTTTTCCTTCTAGATAGCTAAAGGTCCAAGTATCATTATGATTTTTCTTCTAGGTAAGTTACTGAAGATGAGTTTGTTATGTGTTATTTGGTTCACAGGATCCTTCAAAATACTTGGCAATGTAATGCCCATGACATCTTATTCTCATGTGTTGTTTCCAGATTATGGTGATAACATCACTTCCTAGGAAATAAAGAATTTTCCCAAAACATAGGAGTCCAATTGTTGTCCACTTAGTATCTTACATTCTTATGGGCATCTTAATTTTAGCATTAAATTGTCCCCACTATTTTGTCCGACTTATGGAAATATGAAAATATGTAGTCGATGCACATTCTCATTGACCCATATTTCTTTTTCATAAACAATACCGACGCTTCTCAGGGTTACACACTGGGCCTAATAAACCCTTATCTAATAATTCATGTAACTGTTCCTTTAACTCTTTTAATTCTGTAGGTGCCATTCCGTATGATGCTTTAGAGATCGGTGTTGTCCCTGGAACTAGATCAATAGTAGCCTCTACCTCATGATCAGGAGATGGTCTTGGCAAATCCTTAGGGAGTACATCGGGAAAATCTCTCACTACCGAGATATCCTCTAATCTCAACTCCCCTTCTGGTGACCCCCTTGGGGTGCTTAATTACCTCCTTGGTACTAATGTTGTGGAGGTGGATAGTTCAATGTCGTGTGGCAGTCCCGCACCATATGTCCAACCCTACTGCACCAATAGCAGACAGCTAGTCCTCCCCTTCACTCGCCTTAATGACTCTAATGGCATCTAGAACAGACCGGACGCTGCAAACTCCCCTGACGGGCTTGCGATCCCATATCCTGTTGCTAGCCCAAGAAATTACCAAGCCGCCTCCATGAGCCCTAACTAGTACTGGTCTGAAACCCTTGAGGCAAGGGCCTCTTCTTCTAGCTTGCAGCTCTCTCCTCCTTTTGAATACTAGCCTTAACTACCATGGCCTTATCCACCAACTCAGAGAAACTCTGAGTCAACAACGCCACCACATGTGCGCGTATTTCCTGCCTCAGACCTCTCTCAAACATCCGAGCCTTCCTCGGCTTCTCTGGGACCATATGAGGAGCGAAACGGGATAGTTCTACAAACCTAGCCGCATACTGCTGTACAATTATGGGTCCCTAGGTCAGATGTAGGAACTCTTGAGCCTTCGCCTCTCGAGTGGCAGTGGGGAAGTATCTGTTGAAGAAGACTTCCCTGAAACGGCTCTAGGTGATAGATGTATTCCATGGACGCTGTTCCTTAACCATCTTTGCCGATCTCCACCACCTCTTCGCTTCCCCTACCAATTTAAAGGTGGCAAACCGTACCTTCTGCTCCTTTATGCACTCCAGCACACCCAGCAGTTCCTCTATTTCTTGAACCCAATCTTCAGCTGCAACTAGGTTCGCTCCTCCTACAAAAACTGGCAGATTCGTCTAGGTAAACTGCTGAAAAGTGCAGCCCCAACCAACCAGTGGCTGATCCTGCTCTCTAGAGTCCCTTCGGTTCTCCTTCCTAGCCTACCGTGCTATACTTCGCAACACTGCCAAAGCATCTTCCTCAGTGGAAGTATCCACGTGATTATCCCCTCTAGTTACAATGTCATTTCCCCTAGAATCCATCCCGAAGATAGGATAGAAACTGACTTGGAAAACTCCTCATTTAGCAAACTACTAGTACGTATGAATTCTCAGTTTAAAGATTCATTCCCCTCGTTTTGTCACAAAACTGACAAGATATCAGTCTCCAACATAACACTGACTCCACACACGTACTCGACCACCCCAATGTCCCAACCTAAATTTCTAAGCTCTAGTCTCTCAACCCAGAAATGAAACAATCGATGGATTTACCATGGTTTTCCCAAAATTGTCATTTCAAGAAAAACACAAAAAACCGTCAAAGGAACTCTGCCTCAAAGCTTCCAGACCAAAACCCAACCTAATCTACCCACTCTCATCCTTATCCTATCTCAACCTATACTCTGGTAATTATCCACCACTAAAGTCTGTAGAACCTAACAAACCTAGGCTCTAATACCACTTGTAATGCCGCGACCCACCACGTGGGGCCCGAGGTGCTACTTTAGTGACGTTTGTGTACTTGAGACCATATCATAATATATTTGCAACAGAATTAAATAATATATTCTCCAAACATATTACCAGAGCTCTAATTACTATCATACATAAATGTCTCCAAATATCCATATTACAACTCAAAATACTCAACCAAAAAGGAAACTCAATCTAAACACGTTACATGTATCAACTATACGATAAGCTCGGCCCCTCTGGTCGGCTAAACACGATCCCTGGGGTTTCCTAAAATGATAGTTTGTAAAGTAGGCATGAGGCATAGTTCAGTAAGGGAAAAACTAAGTTAATGTCAGTGTGTGGCCACCATGCATTTAGTGTATAAAAAATAACTAGTTCACTAAGTAGATAAACACATTTATGAAATCATTTTTATGTTACACTCACACGCACAATTAGTCGAGGATAGAAAAGATTACTCGCTCATACAAGTAGCTTCCCTCTGCTCTAATACCATTACTACTACTAGGACACTCACCTTTCTCAGCAAGCCCTCGAAGTTGTCTTATTAATTATCCGTATTCACATAAATTAACAAATATGCATATAAGATACTCCCCGTGACATACATGCCATTTGCTTCTCCCATGGCACGAGTTGTGCAGCCCAAAGGCTAGACTATTGTCCTGGGGAATCCACCCAAACAATAGTCATTTGTACTCTCTGCTAACATACTACGCGGGTCTATGCAGCTCCAACTGCTTTTCCGATTGCCCTCACCCAGGGGGGTAGATTCACCTCAAGTAGGAAAATCAGATAAGGCCACCCTACACCTCTCAGCATAGGCATGGGCACACACGGCCACATAACAAACCCTTAGCAACGGTACCGTACTCACAATACACTGGTCCTTAGGGTTCCTAAAGCATGTCATGCAATTTAGATAATAGAAAACACTATTTAAAACATCAATTCATATAAATTTCCTGTTATTCCAAAAACCCGGCCTCCGGTCACAAATACAATCCAGCTCACAACCATTTAAAAAAAACCCCGGCCCTCAGCCGTCATATCAAATCCCTACATTATTCACTAGTATTTCTAGTATTTCGCAAACAATTTCAGTATTTCACAAACAGTTCAATATTTCAAAATCCCAAATCCTGATATACAATAATCCATACTAATTAAATCATCTGTCACACGATTTCTACATTTTAACTTAACCATATAAACAAACAAGTTTTCCACCGTTCATTTTATTTAAAAATACCATACCATATATCCTAAATTTGTAAAATCCATTTCGAACGGTGGGTTTTCAAAATAACCTTTAAATTCTTAAATAAATAAATGTATATATATTTAAACATAACAATTAAATTGATTCAATTTTCATAAAATTACTGACTTAACTTAATCCCCTTACCTAAATCTTGAAAAATGCTGGTAAAAATTCCAACCCAGGCCCGGAGTGTTCAAAACTTCCAACCCTGAAATCACATTATTCCCAATAAAATCAACTCAACCCCAAAATTATAAGTTCCTTAATATTCCTAAGCTCGCAAAATTCCCAATAACTATTTAACATTTCCCAAGCCTGTAAACTACAAATAAATAATTAAACTCCCGAGAACAACCAATTTTCTTAATTCCCCAAATCTTACTCTCACTTTGAAGTTGTACCTAGAACCCCCAAATTGAAAATTCGCTCTAGCCAAAATGATGACAATCGAGACTAGGACCTCATTGTGGTGCCCAATCGTCGATTTAGCTGAAGATTCAAAGAGAAATTGAGTAAAGAGAGGGAGTATACCTTTCCCCAGGAGTGGTGCCTACATTGCCCCCATAACAAATTTGCTCAAGTAAGAATGTCGGTGGCGGAGATAGGAACCCAGCGATAACTTCAGTTTTTCGATTGGACAAATATTGGACTAGAAAATGAGGAGAGAGGGGGAGGAGACAAGAGAGTGAGAAGTACAAGAGAAAAGAAAAAAAAAATGATGCTTCTGTATTTCCATTCGTAAGGAAGGTGAAGCTACCTATATAAACATATATATATATATATATATATATATTATTAAATTAATTATTATTTTATTTTTTAAATTTATTTTAAAAAAATTTTAAATTTTTTTAATTTTTTATTTTTTATTTTTTACATTCCCACGTATATCCTTTTCAAGGACATTACAACATATCACTTCTCATCATTTTCCACATTTTAGTATTTCATATTTCAATACACATTTCATAATCTCATAATCCTCAATGTAAATCATTTAACCCAGTTTCAAATATATTTCAGTATAAATCATATGTCACACAATTCTTATTTGATATTCATATCATAATAATTTCAGGTAAAATATCATAATTCCATTTCTCATATTTCTCAACTAATAATTTTTAGAAAAGACTGCTATAATTTATTCCCCTTACCAAACTTACTGAGAGGTCCACTAACACCCTAAACCATACGTTCCTCAGCATTCATAACCCAAAAGCTTGAAATTCATTTTTTTTCCCAAATTATTCAACACAACCTCCACAATATTGACATTTAATATTCCCTAAGCTCTATATACTCCAAATTAACTTTAAAACTCTAAAATACCTTACTTATCCTAGTTTTGGGATCGTGCCCCAAAACCCCAAACTGCAAAATCTGCTCCGCCTAAGCTGCAAAGAATTTTCCCAGGAACCTCGTGGTGGTTCCTAATCGTTGATTTGGACTACGATCGGAGCGGAATCGTGGAGAGAAAGGAGAGAGAGTCATGGGTTTGGGAAAGAGAGAGAGAGAGAGAGAGGGTTTGTTTTGATATAAGAAAAATGACTCGCAATATCCTCTTATCTCCCTCACTGCAGAGAAAAGCATCGGCGGTTTTCTATGACCCTCTGAAAACCATCGCCAGTTTTCTACTTAACCGGCTCATTTTACCATTTACCTGTTATAGGCCCGCAGTAAAATCCCATAACCGTCGACAATTTTCTTTTCACTCCAGAAAACTGTCGCCGATTTTCTCCTCCCCAAGCCAAAAACCTCTTTTTTCCCAATTTCTTTTATTATTTTATTTTCTGTATCTCTACATTCTTCCCTCCTTATTAAATTTCATCCTCGAAATTTGCCATCTCTTACATTTCTTGTTCTCAAGAAAAAACACCACCATTTTATTAATTACCCTCACTTATGGCAGAGGAATAATGTGGTTACATTTATAGTCCTGGGTGATTATAACTATTTAAAGAAAATTTTCCCCAAAACCATTCTTAATTAAAACCCAAAACACTACCTATCCTTTACCATACAAATCAAAATACATACCTTAACCCTGGTTCCCATTGAACAAATGTGGGTATCTCTAGAAAATCTGCTCCTCTAATTCCCAAGAAGCTCCCTTTACTGCATGGTTGCGCCACAAAACTTTTACCAGTGGTATGCTTTTCGTATGCAGCTCCTACTCTTTCTGATCCAAAATCTACACTGGCACTTCCTCATAAGACAAGACATCACTAAGCTCTAGTGCCTCATATCTGATCACATGGGAGAGATTTGGGACATATTTCCTCAATATGGAAACGTGAAATACGTTGTGAATTCTAGTTAAAACTGGTGGTAACGCCAACCTGTAGGCAACTAGACCCACTCTTTCAAGAATCTCGAATGGTCCAATATACCTAGGGCTTAGTTTACCCTCCCTTCCAAACCTTGTAACTTCTTTCAGCAGAGCCACTTTTAGAAATACATAATCTCTAGCGTCAAATTCTAACTTTCGTGGGTGAGTATTTGCATAACTTTTCTGCCGACTCTGTGCTGTTCTAATCCTGTCTCTAAAGAGTCTGACTTTATCCTTAGTATGTTGTATCAACTCTAGTCCCAAAATCTATCTTTCTCCAATCTCTTCCCAATACAATGGAGATCGGTACCTCCTGCTATATAATGCCTCAAATGGTGTCATCCCAATGCTGGCTTGATAGTTGTTATTATATGTAAATTCAACTAGTGGCAAAAAATTTATCTAATTACCTCCAAAGTTCAGCACACAAGACCGTAGCATATCCTCCAGTATCTGTATCATTCCCTTCATCTGCTCATCTGACGGAGGATGAAATGTTGTGCTGAATGACAATTAAGAACCCATGGCTCCTTGCAAACTCCTCTAAAAATGGGATGTGAACCGTGGATCTCGGTCTGAAACTATGGACACTAGCACGCCATGCATTCTAACTATCTCCTGTATATACAACTCTACCAGTCTATTTAAGGAGTAATTAACTATGATAGGTAGAAAATGGGCAGTCTTTTTAAGTCAATCTACAACTACCCAAATGGCGTCCTATCCGTGTAGTGTTGGCGGTAATTCTATGACAAAATTCATTGCTATATATTCCCATTTCCACTTAAGGATGAAGAGTGGCTACAATGATCCCGCCGGTCTCTAATGCTCAGCTTTCACCTACTAGCATGCCAAATACTGCACTACAAACTCAGTGATCTCTCTTTTCATACCGCTCCACCAAAAAAACTCCCGAAGATCCCTATACATTTTAGTGCTACCAGGATGTACCGCATATAGGGATCGGTGCACTTCCTCCAAAATCACTTTCTTAGGTGGTAACTGATGGTGCAGTCGTAATCTTTTATCAGCTCCAACCATCTCCTCTACCTCATGTTCAATTCTTTCTATGTGAAAAAGTATTTTAAACTCTTATAATCAATGAAAATTTCACACCTACCTCCATAAAGGTAATGTCACCAAATTTTCAATGCATAAACCACTACTGCTAAATCCAGATCATGGGTAGGGTAATTCTTCTCATATTCTTTCAACTATCAGGAGGCATAAGCTATCACTCACCCCTGCTGCATCAGAACACAGTCGAGCCCTTTATGCGATGCATCACTGTAAATCACAAAACCCTCTTCACCTTCAGGAATCATCAACACTGGTATAGTGATAAGCCACTACTTCAACTCCTAGAAGTTCTGCTCAAATTCATCAGATTATTCAAACTTCACCCTTTCTTTGTCAATCTCGTCAATGGACCTGAAAATTTAGAAAAACCATCGAAAAAATCTACAGTAGTACCCAACCAATCCTAGGAAAATTTTGATTTCCTGCACATTCTTCGATCATACCCAGTCTACTACCACCTCGATCTTACTCGGAATCTACTAAAATACCACCCTTGGATACCATGTGTCCAAGGAAGGTAACCAACTCTAGCTAGAACTCGCACTTCTTAAGTTTCGCATACAATTTCCTTTCCCTTAGCACCTGAAGCACTATCCTCAGATCTTCCTCATGCTCCTCTGGGCTCTTTGAATATACTAGTATATCATCAATGAATACCACCAAAACCTGGTCTAGATACTGGTGAAAGACCCGTTTCATCAAATCCATAAATGCTGAAGGAGCATTTTTCAGTCCAAATGGCATAGCCAAAAATTCATAGTGGCTATACCGAGTCCTAAATGTCATCTTTGAAACATCCTCTGCTTTAACTTTTACTTGATGATACCCAGATCGTTGATCTATCTACGAGAAAACCTATGTCCCCTATAACTGTTCAAATAAATCATCAATGTGGGGAAGCGAGTATTTATTCTTGATAATCACTTTATTAATTTCGTGGTAATCGATGCACATTCTCATCAACCCATCTTTCTTTTTCACAAACAATACCAAAGCTCCCCAAGTGACACATTGGGCCAAATAAATCCCTTGTCTAACAGTTCCTGCAACTGATCATTTAATTCTTTTAATTCTACTAGTGTTATTCTGTACGGTGCTTTCGAAATCGGCGTTGTCCCCAGAACTAGATCAATAACAACCTCTACCTTATGATCAGGAGGTAGTCCTGACAAATCCTCGAAAAAAACATCTAAAAAATCCCTCACTATCAGGATATCCTCTAACCTTAACTCCTTTTCTGACATCTGCTTCACACGGGCCACATATCCCTGACAACCCTCTAGCAACAAATGCCTCGCCTGAATGGCAGATAACAACTATAGTGGGGTGCGCACACAAGACCCCATGAATCTGTACTCCTTTCCTCCTAGAGGTTTGAACACTACCTCTCTTTGATTGTAGTCTGTACTAGCATAGTGAGCAGCTAGCCAATCCATCCCTAGTATCACCTAAAGCCCATGCATATCCAAGACCACCAGATTATCTAATAAAGTCCTCCCCTGAATGCACATTGGACAATTCTTGAGTACCTTCACACATATCCCAACAACCCCTGTCAGCGTAGCCACTGACAAACTAACACTCAACTGTTGTGTTTCTAGTCCATAAAATTTAACAACCTCTCAAACGATAAAAGAATGAGTCGCCCCTAAATCAAACAAAGTAGTAGCTATAAATGACAGAATTGAAACTGTACCTATCACAACATCTCCTGGCGCCTCAACATCCCTCGGTGTCAGTGCATAGACTCTTGTTCGGGTGATATTCCTCTGCCGTCCGCCTCGAGGTGCCTGATGACCTCCTATGAATGGTCTAGGAATAGGCGTAGTAGCTAGTGGTGCTCGACAATCTCTCATCATATGCCCAAGCTGATGGCACTGATAACTTATCACCTCCCTGACCTGGCACTCTCCCAAGTGTCTCATATAGCATATGGGACAAGAAAGGGGCATCTGCCTACCCAATATTGCCTAATCTCCCACTCCTTGTCTCCGTCCTCCTATGCTATTCTGCCTCCTCCAAGACCCTCAGCTGGACCCTGCCTGAAAATTTGAAGGCACGAGCCTCTTTCCCTGGCTCTACACTGCGGTGCCTCCCTGAAGGCCACTCTCGATAACTACAACTCTATCCACTACCTCTACAAATGTCTGAGCCTGGAAACCTATAACCTGCTCAAACAGACTCTATCTCCGCCTCTCTTTGAATTTCTTCACTTTCCTTTCCTCATCCAGTACCAAATACGGAGCAAATCAAGACAGCTTAATGAATCTAGCTACATATTGTTGTACTATCATCGGTCCCTGTGTCAAGTGTAAAAACTTCATTGCCTTCGCACTTCCAACTATAGTGGGCAAATATCTCTAAAAAAAAAATCTCCCCGAAACGGCTCCACATCGCCGCTATAGGGTCAGGTCTCTGCTCCTCCAATAATCTCGCTGATCTCCACCAGCGCTTTGCCTCCCTTGTCAACTTAAATGTCGAAAATAGTACTTTCTACTCATCTATACATGGGAGAACTGCCAACATATCCTCTATATCCTAGATCCAGTTCTTAGCTACAAGTGGGTCAGTTCCTCCAGAGAATGATAGGGGTCTCATACATGTGAACTACTTAAGCATGTAGCTCCGCTCCCTTGAACCTCTAGCCATCTCCTCCATCACCTTTTGGGTGACTCTACATAGTACAACATCAGGATCTCCACTACCCATACTGGAGGGCCCTACATCATCACCCCCATCATGTGCACTACTACTCCCTGGATCCGTCCTGCAAATGGTATAAAACTGTTTTAGAACTCTATCATCATAACTCACTAACACACCCAGCATACTAAAACCCACAAGATATTCTGCTACATACATTTCTCTTAACATTCTCAATCTTCATTTAAGATTCAATCCTACCACCTAGAAACAAGAACTGGTGATAGTATCTATGGCTTTCCAGAAGTCGTCACCCCAAGAAAAACACAGAAACAATCATGGAACTCCTGCCTCCAAGTCACAAAACAGAACCCTAAATTCCAATCTCATCCTCTAACAACAACTAACTCATATCCTGTCAATATCCATTCCTATACTCTGGTATTGTATTCCGTTATTTACTAAAGTATGCAGAACCTAGCAACCTAGGCTCTGATACCATTTATACATAACTCGACCCAAAGTAGGTACCGGGTACACAATCATTCTCACATACACAAACCCAACAACGAAAGTCATTACATATATACATACCATAGTGAATACACATACCAGAGTACTAATTCATCCATAAATACATGTCTAATACATTCCCAAAAAGAAACACAAAATGCTTTAGGCGAATCCTCGATCCCTAGCTCAGAACACTCACCCTGTCTACACAGGGTATCAACTCCCCTCTATCTCGAAGCTCTATCACCTGATCTATCTCGGTTTCCTAAAATAATTGAATGATTGGGTAAGAAATATCTCAGTAAGACGGAATAAATTATTTATAGTGTGTGGCAATATAAGTTTCATTATATCATATCATATAATCATTTCAATGATAATATCTTATGAGAAAATATACCATTTCTACTCATAATCATATAAATATAAAACACAAGCTTTCACAAGCTTTTAATTTCATTTCCAAATTCATTCACATGCAACCCATATTTACCAACGAAGTTCTCGAGAATAGGGGAGATTACACGCCCACACATGTAGCTCCCATTTGCTCTGATATCGTTTGTATTCTTACCCGATTAACTTGGGTTTGGCTACAACTGGTACTTATCAAGGCACTCATCTTACTCAGTAAGCCCTCAGGCGTAGTGTTTTACTTCGCTTTCATTAGTTATACTATTAACTCATGCTATTCATTTCTCATTTCCATTTCACATCTAACTCATGAGTGTTCTCAGTAATCAATACATCCGCATATGTAACTCATGGCTACCCTAAGGAAATTTTCTACGCCATGCTTCACCCCATTGTCAAGCTCACTCTCTATACTCAATGCCATGCTACCCCGCATGGTCGAGATTATGCGGCCAAAGGTTGGACCTAACTGCAGTTGGCCTACCTAGTTAGATCAAAATGAACATGTCATATACTCATCTGTAGTACGAATGGCTTACCATATACCCTAATCCGGACTCAGGGGACAAAACAACCCTTCACACAGGCTCTTTTAAACTGTCATGCCACACGCTCCACGAATCCATGTGGTTGCACTACTCACACTAGGAACGGTATCGTGCTAAATTCAATAGCACATCAATCCATCAGGGTTTCATTTCCACATTTCAATAATTCACAATTGTAGTATTCACAATGCAATTTTCACAATTCTAGCATTCTAATTTCACATTCTTATTGCAGTATTCACGTTGCTATATTCACATTTCTCATATTCACATTTTCAATATACATATTTCAGTATTCACATTGCAATATTCACATTCTCATATTCTCATATCAGTATTCACATTTTATCATTCTCATTGCAACATTAACATTGCAACGTTTACATATTCAGTAATCACATCTCAAGATTTACATTGTAGATTTCACATTGCAGTATTTTCATTTCCTACATTCACAACTCATTTCATCATTTCAATGATAATTCATCAATTCAATATTCATTGCATCTTATAATAACATATACATATCTCATTTCACATTACTCAACATTTCTCAATAAAACATTTTGGCATTTCATATTTCATCATTTCTCAAAAGATATTTTTCAGTAAATATCACTTTTCATCATTTTCCACATTTCAGTATACATTTCATAATCTCATAATTCTTAATGTAAATCATTTAACCTAGTTTCAAATATATTTCAGTATAAATCATATGCCACACAATTTTTATCTGATATTCATATCATAATAATTTTAGGTAAAATATCATATTTCCATTTCTCATATTTCTTAACCAATAATTTTTAGAAAAAACTGCTATAATTTATTCCCCTTACTTGACTTACTGAAAGGTCCACTAACACCCTAAATCATACGCTCCTCGGCATTTGTAGTTCAAAATCCTGAAATTTATTTTTCCCCAAATTATTCAACACAACCTCCACAATATTGACATTTAATATTCCCTAAGCTCTATATACTCTAAATTAACTTTAAAACTCTAAAATACCCCACTTACCTTGGTTTTGGGATGGTGCCTCGGAACGCCAAACTGAAAATCTACTCCACCTAAGTTGCGGAGAATCTTCCCAGGAACCTCGTGGTGGTTCTTGATTGTTGATTTGGACTACAATCGGAGCGGAATTGTAGAGAGAAAGGAGAGAGAGTCGTGGGTTTGGGAAAGAGAGAGCGAGAGAGAGAGAGAGAGAGAGAGAGTTTGTTTTGATATAATAAAAATGACTCACGGGATCCTTTAATCTCACCCATTGCAGAGAAAATCATCGACGGTTTTCTCTAACCCATAGAAAACCATCATTGGTTTTCTATTTAACCAGCTCGTTTTACCATTTACCTATTACCAGCCCGTGATAAAATCTCATAACCGTCGACGGTTTTCTTTTCACTCTAGAATACCATCACCGATCTTCTCCTCCCTAGCCAAAAGCCTCTTTGTCCCCAATTTATTTTATTATTTTATTTTTGGGGTCTCTACACAGGGGCTATGGGGATATGTTAGAAGGTACTCAAGAACTTTCCAGTATGAATTCAAGGGAAATATTTATTAGCTAATCTGGTGGTCTTGGATATGCATAGGTTTAAGGTGATACTGAGGATGGACTAGCTAGCCACTCACTATGCTAGTATAGACTGTAATCAGAGAGACATAGCACTTGGACCTCTAGGAGGACAGGAGTACATATTCGTGGGGTCTTGTGTGTGCACCCCACCATAGTTGTTATCTGCCATTCAGGTAAGGCGATTGTTGTTAGAGGGTTGTCAGGGATATGTGGTCTACGTGAAGGAGATATTAGAAAGGGAATTGAGGATAGAAGACATCCCAATAGTGAGGGATTTTCCCGATGTTTTCCCTAAAGATTTTCCGGGACTACCTCCTGATCGTGAGGTAGAATTTATTATTGATATGGTTCCAATGATAGAGCCTATTTTGAAAGCACCATACAAAATGGCACTTGTAGAATTAAAAGAATTAAAGGATCAGTTGCAGGAACTGTTAGATAAGGGATTTATTTGGCCCAGCGTGTCGCCCTGGGGAGCTCCGGTATTGTTTGTGAAAAATAAAGATGGGTCGATGAGAATGAGCATCAACTACCAAGAAATTAACAAAGTGACTATCGAGAATAAATACCTGCTTCCCCATATCAATGATTTATTTGATCGGTTATAGGGGACATAGATTTTCTCGAAGATAGATCTATGGTCTGGGTATCATCAGGCAAAGGTCAAAGCAGAAGATGTTTCAAAGATGGCATTCAAGACTCAATATAGCCACCGTGAATTCTTAGTTATGTCATTTGGATTGACAAATGCTCCTACAATGTTTATGGATTTGATGAATAAGGTCTTTCGCTAGTATTTGGACCCGTTTTTGGTGGTGTTCATTGATGATATACTGGTGTATTCAAAGATCCTAAAGGAGCACGAGGAACATCTGAGGATGGTGCTTCAGGTGTGGAGGGAAAGGAAATTGTATATGAAATTCAAGAAGTGCGAGTTTTGGCTAAAGCAAGTTGCCTTCCTTGGACACGTGATATCTAGGGGTGGTATCTCAATAGATCTAAACAAGATCGAGGTGGTAGTAGACTGGATATGACCTAAGAATGTGTAGGAAATTGGAAGTTTCCTGGGATTGGCTGGGTACTACCGTAGATTTGTTGATGGTTTTATTAAATTTTTGGGTTCATTGACGAGGTTGACCAGGAAGGGGGTGAAGTTTGAGTTGTCTAATGAATATGAGTAGAGCTTCCAGGAGTTGAAGCAGCGGCTTATCACTACACCGGTGTTGGCGATTCCTTTAGGTGAAGAGGGTTTCGTGATCTACAGTGATGCATTGCATAAAGGACTCGGTTGTGTTCTGATGCAGCAAGGGAGAGTGATAGCATATGCCTCCCGATAGTTGAAAGAATATGAGAAGAATTATCCTACCCATGATATGAAGTTAGATGTGGTGATTTATGCACTGAAAATTTGGAGACATTATCTCTATGGGGGTTAGCGTGAGATTTTTACCAATCACAAGAGCCTGAAATACTTCTTCACGCAAAAAGAATTAAACATGAGGCAAAGGAGATGGTTGGAGCTAATAAAGAATTATGACTGCATAATCAGTTACCACCAGGGAAAGGCTAATGTAGTACCTGATGCTTTAAGCTGGAAATCAATGGAAGCATTAGTGTCTGTAGTGGCGATTCGGCATCCGGTCTAGATGGATTTGGAGATACTTAGGATTGAACTCGTAAAGGGCGATCACCAGGCATTCGTTGCCAATCTGATGCTGTAGCCGACTCTACAAGAAAGAATTAAACCTGCTCAAAGGAGTGATGCAGAGTTGGTAAAGCTTATGGAAAAAAGTATAGGATGGTCAGGAGGCAGATTTCAGTATCTCAGATGATGGAGCCTTGAGGTTCCATTCCAGGCTGTGTGTACCTACTGACCCTAAGATTAAGAAAGGGATTTTGGAAGAAGTGCATCGATCCCTGTTTACGGTACATCCTGGTAGAAAATGTATAGGGATCTTCGGGAGTTTTTTTGGTGGATCAGTATGAAAAGAGAGGTCGCTGAGTTTGTAGCGTAGTGTTTGATATGCCAGTAGGTGAAAGCTGAACATCAGAGACCAGCAGGGTCATTACAGCTACTATATATTCCTATGTGGAAGTGGGAGCATATAGCGATGGATTTTGTCATAAGATTACCACTGGCACTATATGGACAAGACGCCATTTGGGTAGTCGTAGATCAGCTGACGAAGACTGCCCATTTCTTGCCTATCAGAGTTAATTACTCCTTAAATAGAATAGCAAAGTTATATATGCAGGTGATAGTTAGAATGCATGGCATGCCAGCGCCTATAGTTTCAGACCAAAACCCATGGTTCACACCCCATTTCTAGAGGAGTTTGCAAAGAGCCATGGGTTCTTAGTTGTTGTTCAATACAGTGTTTCATCCTTAGATAGATGGGTAGATAAATAGAACAATACAGATACTGGAGGATATGCTACATGCATGTGTATTAGACTTCGGACGCAGTTGGATCAAGTTTTTGCCATTAGTTGAATTTGCATATAATAACAGTTATCATACCAGCATTGGGATGGCACCATTTGAGGCATTATATTACAGGAGGTTCCAATCTCCATTATATTAGGATGAAATTGAGGAAAGACAAATATTGGGGCCAGAACTGATACAACAGACTCAGGATAAAGATAGACTCATCAGAGACAGGATTAGAACAGCACAAAGTCAGCAGAAGAGTTATGCAGATACTTGCCGACAAGAGTTAGAGTTTGACATAGGAGATCACATGTTTCTGAGGGCGGCACCATTGAAAGGAGTTATGAGATTTGGGAGGCAGGGTAAACTGAGCCCTAGATATATTGAACCATTTCAGATTCTTGAAAAAATGGGTCCAGTTGCCTACAGGTTGGCATTACCACCAGTTTTGACTAGGATTCATGATATATTTCACATTTCCATATTAAGGAAATATGTCCCAGATCCCTCCCATGTGATTGGATATGAAGCATTGGAGCTTAGTTATGTCTTGTCTTGTAAAAAAGAGCTAGTGCAGATTTTAGATCAGAAAGAGTAGGAGCTACGTACGAAAAGTATACCATTGGTAAAAGTTCTATGGCGCAACCATGCAGTAGAGGAAGCTTCCTAAGAATTAGAGAAATAGATGTACCAGATATACCCACACCTATTCATTGGGACTCAGGGTTGATGTATGTATTTTTATTTAAATAATAGGATAGGTAGTGTCTGATTTTGTTTATAAATGGTTTTGGGAGAGTTTATTTGAGTTATTGTAATCTTCTAGGACTGCAATGTAACCACGATATTCCTCCATTATAACTGAGGGTAATTAATTAAATGATAGTGTTTCTTCTTAAGAATGAGAATGTGATAAATGGCAAATTTCGAGGACGAAATTTTATAAGGAGGAGAGAATGTAGAGACTCGAAAAATTAAATTAATAAAGTAATAAGAGAAAGAGAGAGAGGGAGAGAAAATAAATGAAATAGAAGGGAAAAGAGAAAGAGAGCATCAACAAGGGTTCGTCGACAAACCTAGAGTCTTTGTCGACGAATGTCCCTATAGTTCTCGCCGACAAAGTACACGTGTCTCGTCGATGAGAAGATACCTACAGTTTGGGGAATTTCAAGAAATTTCAGGTTCGTCAATGAACCAGCCTCCTCGTCGACAAAGTCCCTTCATAGGTTCATTAACGAATTACTTGAACAAATCGACGAACGCCAGCCTATAAATGACGAAACCTTTATTTTTGACCCGTGATTCTCTCTCATTTCACTCTCTCTCTCTCTCTCTCTCTCTCTCTCTCTCTCTCTCTCTCTCTCTCTAAACCCACAACTCTCTCTTTGATTCCAGTTCCGTTAAAGCTCAGATTTATGATCAAGAACCACCATGACGTTCCTGGTAAGATTCTCTACAACTTAGGCGGATCAAATTTTCAGTTTGGAGTTCCGGGGCATTATCCCAAAATCAGGGTAGGTAAGATATTTTAGGGTTTAATGGTTTGTTTGGAGTATTTGAAACCTAGGAATAATTAAAAGAATTTTTTTGGGAAATGAGTTGTTTAATATGGGAAAAATGTGATTTTTAGGGTTTTAAGCTACAAACGCTGAGGAGTGTATGTTTTAGGGTGTTAGTGGACCTCTCAGTAATTCAGGTAAGGGAAATAAATTATAGTAGTCTTTTCTAAAACTTATTGGTTGAGATTTATGAGAAATGAAAATATGATATTTTACCTAAAATTATTATGATATGAGTATCAGATCAAAACTGTGTGACCTATGATTTATATTGAAATGTATCTGAAATTGAGTTAAATGGTTTATATTAAGAATAATGAAGCTATGAAATGTGTGTTGAAATATGAGATTTGAAATGTGGAAAACGATGAAAAGTCATATGTACTGAAAAATAACTTCTGAGAAATGATGAAATATGAAATATGGAAATGTTTTATTGAGAAATGTTGAATAACATGAAATGAGATATGTATATGCTATTATGAGATGAAATGAATATTGAATTAATAAAATATCATTGAAATGATGAAATGTGTTGTGAATGCAAGAAATGAAATACTGCAATGTGAAATCTACAATGTAAATCTTGAGATGTGATTACTGAAAATGTGAACATTGCAATGTTAATGCTGCAATGAGAATGATGAAACGTGAATACTGATATGTAAATATGAGAATGTGAATATTGCAATGTGAATACTGCAATGTGGATATTGAAATGTGAATATGAGAATGTGAATATTGCAACATGAATGCTGCAATATGAATGTGAAATGAGAATACTGGAAATGTGAAAAATTGCATTGTGAAATACTGCAATTGTGAAATATCGAAATGTGGAAATGAAACCCTAATGGATGGATGTATTGTTGAAATGAGCACGGTACCGTTACTAGTGATGATTAAGTGCAACCACATGGACTCGTGGAACGTGTAGCGTGACAGTTCGAATGAGCCAGTGTGAAGGGTTGTTTTTCCCCCTGATTCCGGATCAGGGTATATGACAAGTCATTCGTATTATAGACGAGTATATGGTATGATTATTTTGATCTAGATGGGTAAGCCAACGGCGGTTAGGTCTAGGTTTCAAGCCACACAACCCTGACCACGGGGGGAAGCTTGGCGTGGAATATAGAGAGTGACCTCGACCATGGGCTGAAGCATGGCGTGGAAAATATCCTCAGGGCAGCCATGAGTTACAAACATGGATGTATTGGTTACCGAGGACACTCATGAGCTAGATGTGAAATGGAAATGAAATAGAAATGAAATTAAAATGGAAATGGGAATGAAAATGAGAAATGAAATAACATGAGTTAATAATATAAATAATGGAAGCGAAGTAAAACACTCCTCTTGGGTTCTTACTAAGTAAGGTGAATCCCCTTATAAGTATCAGTTGTAGTCGAACCTGAGTTAATCGGACAAGGATACAAACGATATTATAGTAACGGGGAGCTACATGTATGGGCTTGTAATCTCCCCTATTCTCGGGAACTTCGCTGGAAAACATGGGTAGCTTGGAAATGATTTTGGAAATGGAATTAAAGCTTGTAAAAACTTGTGTTTTATATTTATATGATTATGAGTAGAAATGGTATATTTTCTTAGAAGATATTATCATTGAAATGAATATATGTTACGATATAATGCAATTCATACAAACTGTAGATAATTTATCCGTCTTACTAAGATGTGTCTCACCCAAACTTCTAAATATTTCAGGAAACCGAGATAGACCAGGTGATAGAGCTTCGAGACAGAGGGGAGTTGATACCCTGCGTAGGCAGGGTGAGTGTTCTGAGCTAGGGATGGAGGATTCCCCTAGAGTATTTTGTGTTTCTTTTTGGGAATCTATTATATATGTATTTATGGATGAATTAGTACTTTGGTATTTGTATTCACTATGGTATGTATATATATAATGACTTCTGTTGTTAGGTTTGTGTATATGAGAATGATTGTGTACCTGGTACCCACTTCAGGTCGGGTTATGTATAAATGGTATTAGAGGTGTTGACGTGGCCAGTATGTGACTAATATATTTTATTTGTATTAAAAAAAAGGTATGAAAAATCGTGGCATCACAAGTAAATCTATTTTAATGGCCTCCAATGGCACTTTAGGCTTGTCATAAACCAAAAGAAACCAAAGAAGAACCAAACTACACAACCACTACTATAGCATCAATCAAACAGCACTATCGAGTTTGTTATAAACCGAAGAAGAACTACAAACAACCATCGTTATAGATTACAACTTGAAAATTGAAGAAAGTAATAAAACTAATCTAAATGACTCCAATCAGCACTCTAGGTCTGTCACTAACAAAGGAAGAGCTAAAAGGGAACCCTAATCACCTATTCAAAGTTTAATTTTATGCCCAAAAGGGTTTACAAGCAATCGAATTCAAATCAAGAAAGTTTCACTAAAAATCTCACGTAGCAGCTTCTAAACTCGTTCACAATCGACCTAGTCGCACCCTAGACTTCTCTTGGTTGCACCCTGGTCGAGACACTATAGAAAATCTAGGGTTCAGCTAAAGGATTCCTCGACCTAGTCGCACACCCAAGACTTCGTGGTCACACCCTTAGTCGAAGCTCTCAGTATTTCAACTTCAGTCAGCACATTGGAGTCTTCATTTCACGACCTGGTTCCCCCTTGTGATGGCCTGGTCACACCATATGGTCGAGCAGCGTCATGTTTCTTTGGATGGGATAAGGCCTTGGAGACTTGGTTAAGCACTTGGTTGAGCCTTGTGCTTCCCAATTGCTTCCTTGGCTTCTTGCATTGCTTAACTCCTTAGTTTAAGCTCCAATTTCCTTAAACATGAAACAAACCATGTGTAACTCCAAACTAGGATAAAAAAGGATAGTTACAAAGAAAAAGAGAACAAAGCATAGGTAAATGGGGGCCTAAAATAGTATATTTTAGGAACACATTTCAACCCCCAACTTACACTTTGCTAGTCCTCGAGCAAAAACAACTAAGAAAAACCTACAAAAGATAAAAAAAACTCCTAACTACCTCCTCTTTCTTGGGAAACACAATTGCATTTACCATATGCAACAAGGCTTTAAACCCCTAGGTGGCCCTAGTGGACGATTTATAGTCTCATGAGGGTTTCTTGGGCAATACCCACAAATGCCTCTCCTAGTGAACATCATTTAGAATCAACAAGTAATACAACCATGCCATTTCACATACAGATATATGGCATTATTACAATCATGCTCCTCTATAAATAACTCCATTATAAAGACAACTTTGAAGAAAATCACTTATACATGTCTCAACAAGGTATAGCCATCAAAACATCATAACCCTTAGAGATTCAATCAGTAATTCCAATTCAGAGCTAATATCATCATATAAATATGAGTATAAACAAGCATAGTCACAAGGCATGTGTATAGTGAATGATTCATCTCACTCGGGTCATCCTCGGACACCTACATAATGGTTGTTTTGACTCAACCTCATTAGTATACTCTCAAAAACACTCATGGAAAGGGGTCACTCTCGTATGTAAGTAAAAACATCATGAACAAACATCTCACATACATCAAAGAACGGATGGTGAAGATGCTGTGAACTAGTCTCATAAGAATGGAATCTAGCCTAATAATGAGGTGTCGAGTCCTTCACCCTAGTGCCTTCTCACTTACTCGCCACATCCTACCAAGACCACCCTATATTGATAATTCGTAAACCAATGTGTGAATCCATCATATGCACCAGAGCACTTGAAGAAGCTTTATACGTGCAAGAATGTGATGTATTGTATCCTTAGCTTGGTCATTTTCTTTCTTTTTCATTTTATATTCGGAGCAGACATCTATGTATTTATCTCATTTTCTTATTTTCTTTATTTTTTTTTTTTTTGCTCATTAATTTTTTTTCATGGCCAGCCAAGACAATCAATACAACTTATATTGTCTTTGTGCTACCAATAGGAACTAAGCTTAAAAAGAAAGTTCATGAATTATACTCACGTCTTAAGTAGGCTACAAGACCTAGGTTTATATCTTCCCACTATACATTACATCTAGGCTAGAAAATGCAAATAAAGAGGCTAGCATGTAATGAGTATCCTAAGAAGAAAAGTTGAGTTTCGTGAACTCAGAGTTCATGTAAATGACTCTCACAAAAAATGAAAGGCTCAACAAAATCCTCACAAGGTGTCACAGTCACCACAGTTGTTCTCTCAATGCTCACAAGAACACCCAAGTGAAACAAGTCATGTGAAAGTGTTGACTAAGCCTTGTAATACACCATGTGAATACCAAAACTTATATAAAAAAATTAAAGCGAATGAACTCCTAATCAACGCTCATTGAGTTTCCAAATAGGAAATTAGCTATACCTCACGAAACTATACACAAACAACTCACTTCATTGTTAGTGAGCATAATAAAGTCATTTACAAGATACAAAACTAAATTGCAGCATAATTTATATATAAAAGTATGTAAAGGGCATAAAGTGTGTGATCATGGCATACTGCATACACTGTTCAACTGAAAATTTAAAATAATGTCATATTTGTGCCCTAAATGCAACGTGTAGTGCATTCCTAATCCTACAACCCCCAACTTAAGACTTAAGTGTTCCTGCTAAAGTAGAGATAGCAAACACCTAAAAAGAAAGGGAGGGAAGCACTACACGGTGATGAAAGGAATACATGTGTATTTTGCACAAGAACGCACCCAATATAAAACCAGAATACAGGAATGAAAGCACAGTTTACCAAGCACAAATGACAAGAAGAACATCACCATATATACTGATAGGGGACGGGCAATACAAATTGAAACTAGATACAATATGAGCAACAGTACAACCAAATACACAGCATGGTGTGCCAAAGTAAAAAGAAAATATAAATAAAAGAAGAAAAACAATTATGTGTCATGCACAGTACAAATACAAGGTGAGAGCAAGACAAAAGTCTCTAAGAAGCAATCAGTACTCCTCCTCAGTAAATCCACCAATGTCATCATCTGAGTCGCTGACCCCTAAATCTCCAAAATCGCCAAACGGTGTGCGCACATTAGACCTGCTAGCAGCACCAGAAGGCGCGCTCTTAGTAGTGGCATCACCCTCAGAGTCGCTGTCAGATACAATTGGTGACTCGAGAGATGAGGAAGTAGCCAGTGGCTCACGAGTAATGGGAGCAGGTGGTGGTGGAGCAGGTGTACACGGTGGGGTAGGCATGGGGACAAACTACATGTCACGTGCCAACCACTCAACTAGATGCCAAAGGGAAGGAGCAGGAGGCTACACTATAGCCAGAGGCACTAAAGGCATGGCGACATCCACATGCAAGATAAGTGCAGTCGTCACAGGCATAGTAAATGGCAGAACATCAAAAAGGATATCCTTTACCACTGTAGCCTTTAAGACTACAGCCGGTGACATCAAAATAGAGGCTGGCTCTGTAAGTGGCTTTGTAGGTGGCTCAACATGAGGTGGCACATCCATGGGAGCAAGAGTATTTGTGGGGTACAGGGCCTCACCCACTGGAGCAATGGCTGGTGTAGTAGCCTCCTCAGTCAAAATATTTGTCCCACTTGCACTCAAAGACTCGATATCGATCATCACCACCGAGCTAATTGATGGGGTAAGGCATTGAGATCAAGGCACAGGAGACTAAGGAGTTGGTGATGGAGACGTTTGTGGCATAGGGGACTACAGCACTGGTAATGGAGGGGCAGGTGAAGCAAAAGCCCTCGGAATAGCAGCTGATGGAGAAGCAGGGGCTAGACATACCGTAAGCCCAGGGGTAGTGACTCGAGCCTCAGCTGGTGCAGGTGGGGATGCTAGAGTTGCAAAATCCCAAGAATATAAATGTCTCTAATGACCACTAGAAGCAAACTTGAAGTACCTTAAAATTCACCATCAATCCAGACCTAATCTTAGTCTTGGTCTCCACCAACTCGTGTTGCACCTCTGACTTGAAGTCTTGGAATTCCTGGCATAGACAACTCAAGTTGTCCCCTGCCTGAGGCATAGTGGGGGATGCTGGAGAAGGAGGTGTCGTCTCTTGGGATTGAGGTAAAAAAGTGGTAGTAGAAATTCGGTCCCTATTTCACCCTCAAAGGGTGCCCACCTATGAACATTTAGGCTTGCTGTGGCCATCGAATTCAGACTCTGACTCCATGTTTTCTCATTGGTGACCTCTCTAATAGGAATGTGTGCATCAAGATCACCCATATTTATCTTCTTTCTCATCAAGATCACCATGATAAGCTAGGCATAAGGAATAAGGGGCCCATTGGGTTACCTGGCTAGCTAACTGTGCTTCGGCCTCAGCATAGGCTTCTTCAGCCTAGGATGCTTCACATTCTGCTCGTAGAACATGAGCATGTCATCCATGATGAGCTGCAGGATATCCACTTGCATATTCTTATGGATGGCCTGCAGGTGGACACCGTGCCACTTAGAGTGGTTCTCGAATGAGTAAATATTATGTTGTAAGATCAGGTCCAACAAAAGCAGGTAGTCTAGTAGGTGATTTTTTGTTGTGCACATACCCCTTTGCATGTTGCCACCATTATAGTACAAGCCATAAAACATATGGCGTATGATGTGGTGGGCATCTATAGCGTCAATCGCCTCCCAGGGGACATCATCAGCCTCCTCATGGGTCCATACCCTCTTAATCAAATCTATCGTCAGCTCGAATGCAATTCCCTAAACCTCAGTGAGCTAAAAGCCTATGGTGGTCGAGGCTATATAATGGTCCATCTTCCTCTTCTCGAGGATCTCTATGTAACATTTCCTCCATGGGGGGCTTGATTCTCATTTAGCCTTAATGCATGCATCGGCGTGAAGTCATAGTCTTCGAGGGTCATCCTCTAAGCCCTCTTCCCTTTACCAGCCTGCTTCTGCTCTATCTGGGTCGCCTGGCCCTTCTTCTTCTACCGAATAGGTGGAATTTGGTCAGAACCGAATGAAGACTCATCCCTTGGCTGATCATCAACTCTTTTCTGCATGGCGGTGACTCGCAACAACTAGGGCTACTTGGAAGTAGCCAAGTAGCCCTGAAGTCTGAACAGTGAGGCATGATCTACGAATGATGAATGGAGGTGTGAAGGATGTGACAAGTGAGGAAGATGAAGGGACAATACCTCTGGATGAACTTGATGCGCAGATGGAGAACCTCTCATAAGGAATGGAGGAAGGAATGGCCAAGGAGAGTCACCGTAGGTGGAGGAGATGCTAGAGATGGTCATTGAAAGTCGAGGAATCTTGAGCGACCAGGTAAGGAGTGGGTGCAACAAGGGAGTGCCAAGAGACAAGCTAGAAAATGAATTAAGGCTTTATAGGAAGAAGGAGGTTTAAAACGATTTTTACAGGTTTGACTAGGTCGCACCAAATTTATGTTGGCCACGCCCTAGTCGAGCCCTAGTTGAAATTCTCTAGAATATAGGAGGTCAACAAACTCAGAGAATCGACCTAATCATACCCAATAAAGCCTTAGTCGCACCTTAGACTTGGAAACTAATGTAAGACTTACTCTAAGGACTCTAGACTTGAAGATACCTTACAATATACACCCTAAAAGCTCAAAGGAAAAGAAAAATAAAAACAAGAAAAAAAAAAATGGGTTGCCTCCTAGAAGCGCTAAGTTTATTATCTTCAACTAGACGCAATGAAAGTTCATGTCGAACTCACCCAAGTTCAATAATAGGAAGGTTCTCCACTAGTCCTTTACTAGACCTCTTTTCACATACCCAAATCCCACTCTCTAGGTTGGAGACCACATCATAGATAGCAAAGATATGCTCATATGGATCCTCTAAACCTAAGAAGGATGAGTAATCAAGTTGTAGCATAGCCTCAAGGGGATCCTTTGAAAGAATCGATGGGACAACCTCCTCAACTCATTCCTTAATCATGTCCACATCCACAAATTGGACGTTGTACAAAGGGTGCTGGGAGGTGTGAAACACATTCAGCCAGAGGTTCATGTTACCGAAGGATACATCAATTCTCCCTATTCAATACTAAATACAAGCATTAGCCGTAGGTAAGAATGGTTGACCTAGAAAGACAGGGATCGAATCTTTGGTTGGGTTGGTAGGCTCCATGTCTAAAATAATGAAATCAATGGGGTCTTATTGACCTTTACTAAGACATCCTCGACAACACCCCGTGGCTTTTTTACAGATCGGTCAACAAAACTCAAGGTAACTGGGGTAGGCTTAAGCTCTCCTAAATCGAAGTTTTTGTATATCGAGTAAGGAAGTAGGTTTACACTTGCTCCTAAATCTTAAATGGACCTATCAATAGTGTAATCGCCGATTACACATGAGATAGTGGCAGTGTCGGGGTCCTTAAGTTTTGGTGGAATAGAACCTAAAAGAATTGAGCTCTCATGCTTGGTCAATCTAATTCTTTTGTTCAAGTGCACCTTGGATTTTCTATTTTGGGTGCATAAGTCCTTGAGGAAGTTGGCATAAGTAGGCAACTGCTTGATGGCATATAAGAGAGGAAGATTGATCTTTACTTGCCTAAAGGTGTCCATCATGGACTCTTAAATTTCTTCTTTCTTAGGCTTAGAATGTGCCTCAAGGGCTGCAGGGAATGGCATTGCAATGACATAACAAGGCAATGCTCCTTTAGCAAAGGAGGTGGGAATCTCAGGATTGCTCACTGAATTAGAGGAGGAGGGGATGCATGATTCAACTCTGGGCTCTACCCTCATCTTCTCCTTACCCTTACCTTGGTAACTTCTGCCCAACCTTATTATCTACCTCCCTACTGCACCTAAGAATGGTCACAGCCTGGGCTTGCTTATGATATGTCGTATGACTAGCAGCTAGCTCACCCTCTACCCCAAACTGACCTTTAGGGTTAATGAGGGGCTGACTTGGCAACCTACCCTCATCTATCCTACTCAAAGATGTAGTTATTTGGCCCTTGGTAGCATCTAGCTTCGCTTTGTACTGAGAGTTGGATTAGAGTAATTGTCAATCATGTAACGCCCCAACCCTCTATGTGGGCTCGGAGTGCTACTAATTCATTCATTTACCTGATAATCCACACACTAATTTCATATACGCAGTAGAAAACATAAATATAATCTCCAAAAATATAATACCAAAGTTTATAATTCCTATCCATAATCCAAATTAATTATTCTCCATCTATAATCACATATATACATGTCTCCAAAACATGATCCACAAATACTAGCATTAACAACTATTCATCTATCTGAAGACTTCAATACATAAAACATAAAACAAAAAATATACATCTCAAAATTAACATAAAAATATATCCTTTTCTTTTTCTAGTTCCCAAAAATTCTATAAAACCTCGAGCTCTCTAGGCTCGATCTCGAGGAAATCTTGAAAAAGATAAATTCATATTCGGGTGAGACACATCTCAGTAAGGGAAGAAATAATATATTAAAATAGCGCGTGGCTAACATGAGGTTCAAAAATATCATTTTAATAACATATATAAAACGTTATCATAAACAATGAAATCATTCTCTGAGCTTACCAAACACATGCGAAAGATTTAACCCATGAGATTACCCAATGATAGGGGTGATTACCTGCCCACAGAAGTAGCACCCCTCTGCTCTGATACTTAGGAAACCCTAGGGTCGCTGCTGAAGCATACTAGGGCACTCACCTTACTTAGTAAGCCCTCAAGCATTAGATTGATCTTGTACTCACACAGTTCAAACAAAGGTTTACCAGCAAAGGCCCCAAGGATAGGGAAATCTACTCGCCCATACAAGTAGGTTTCCTCTGCCCTAGCATGTTATGCAGCTACTGCCACATCTAAAGTTACTAGCGCACTTGCCTTTCTCAGCAAGCCCTCAGGTGAAGAGTATGCCCCGTCCAATCGTAACATGTTCCACTAGCATAGATACTTCTAGTATCATAATACATTATTTTTTCTATCATTGTTCAACCATTCACATATGTTCATGTTCATAACTTAAACATTTCATTCCATTTCACTTTAAGTGACTCTTTCCCATTTTACATTGTTCACATTTCAAATTTCATTTTCGTTTCATTCATTTCCATTTTCATTTCATTTCATTACATACCTAGTATCTTTCAGCTGTTTTTACCTAGCATCTTTCAGTTATTTTACCCAGCATCTTTAAACTGTTTTTACCCAGCATCTTTCAGTTGTTTTACCCAGCATCTTTCAACTATTTTACCCAACATCTTTCAACTGTTTTACCCAACATCTTTCAACTGTTTTACATGGTTGCATTAACATACACAAGAAGCATGGTTCATATCATATTTCATTCTTAACGCTTTACTTACTTAGCCTACATCTCATACATTTAACACATATTTGCATAAAACTATCATTTACTCATGCCACACTATTTAGCAATAAAATTCATACATTGCTTGTAAAATAAGTAAACCAACATTTAACGTTTATATACTGAAAATATCTTTCATTTCTTACATAATTATCCTAAAAATATTTGCCACTTTCATCAGTTCATTTTCGCATATACGTATCTAATAAACAGCCCTAAACTCGAGACAACATAATTTAAATGGTTGGCATTTTAAACTCATACCGAAACATATATACGTATATATAACATAATTCATTTTCCATTAAATTCATAAAAATTCTGGTTTAATATATATTTTTTCCTTTACCTGGTTTCTTGAACTACGCCAACAAGGACCCCGAAAAATACCTGTGGTGGTCACTCGATCCCTGAATCAAAAATCCTAATTCCATTAAATTAACCTTAAAAAATATTATTTTAATATTTCCTAGGCCCATAAATTTCAAATAAATGGTTATACCCTCAAATATAATCATTTCCCCTAATTCTCCAAATCCCACTCTCGCTTTGGAGTGTGGCCTAGAAAATCCCAATTGGAAATTTACTCACACTAAAATGACGACGATCACGACTAGGACCCCATGGTGGTTCCTGATCATCGATTTGACGGCAGATTTAAGGAGAAATTAAGAAATTAGGGAAAAGTTGTCTTACCCAAAAAAATGGTACCTAAGCCGCTCCCACGACAAATCTGCTCCAATTGAAATGTCAGTGGCGGAGTTAGGAACCCAACGGTACCTTCCATTTTTCGATCAGTGCTCGTTAGGCTGACAAAATTGAGGAGAGAGGGGAGGAGGACGAAGGAGATGACGAGAAGTGAGAGAGGCTTAGAGACGGGCCGCAAAAAGATGCAAGAAGAATCCAATTTGAAATTGGATTATGGATTGTTGATAGAAGAAGCATCAAATAAACTATATATATATATATATATATATATATATATATATTATAATAACTCACATATATATATATATATACATATATATTATTTCAATATGTTTTTTTTTCTTATCATACTATTCATTTTCTTATTAATTTAATAATGTATAATTAATTAATTGATTAATAATAAATAATTTTCATTTAGTTTAATTTTTTTATTATTCCTTTTATTTGTTTATTTAATACATTAATTAAATAATGTATCTGAAGACTTCAATACATAAAACATAAAACATAAGATATACATTTAAAAATTAACATAAAAATATACCCTTTTCTCTTTCTAGTTCGCAAAAATACTATAAAACCTCGAGCTCTCTAAGCTCGATCTTGAGGAAATCCTGAAAAAGATAAATTCATATTCAGGTGAGACACATCTCAGTAAGGGAAGAAACAATATATTAAAATAGTATGTGGCTAACATGAGATTCATAAATATCATTTTAATAACATTTGCAAAATGTTATCATAAACACTGAAATCATTCTCTAAGCCTACCAAACACATGCAAAAGATTTAACCCATGAGATTACCCAAGGATAGGGGTGATTACCCGCCCATAGAAGTAGCACCCCTCTGCTCTGATAATTAGGCAACCCTAGGGTTGCTGCTGAAGCATACCAGGGCACTCATCTTACTTAGTAAGCCCTTAAGTGTTAGATTGATCTCGTACTCACACAATTCAAACAAAGGTTTATCAACGAAGGCCCCAAAGATAGGGAAATATACCCGCCCATACAAATAGGTTCCCTCTGCCCTAACACGTTATACAGCTACTGCCACATCTGAAATTACTAGCGCACTCGCCTTTCTCGGCAAGCCCTCAGGCAAAGAGTACACCTCGCCCAATTGTAACATGTTCTACTAGCAAAGATATTTTTAGTATCATAATAAATTGTTCTTTCTGTCATTATTCAACCATTCACATACGTTCATATTCATAACTTAAACATTTCATTTTATTTCACTTTAAGTGACTCTTTCCCATTTTATATTGTTCAAATTTCACATTTCATTTTCTTTTCATTCATTTCCATTTTCATTTCATTTCATTACATACTCAGCATTTTTTAGCTGTTTTTACCCAACATCTTTCTGCCGTTTTACTCAGCATCTTTCAGTTGTTTTACATGGTTGCATTAACATATGCAAACAGCATGGTTCATGTTGACCCCATGGGTCACACCCAGTTTTGATAATGACAAATACCCTTGGTATTTAACGTTTGCCAAATTTGTGTGCAGAACCATATTTGGAAGATCAAATTGATAGCACATGAAAGTAAAGCCTAAAGACCAGTTTCTATTCAATATTGTAATATATTTCATTTAAATTGGTCTGTAATAGTAACTAGGGCTCTGGTTTGTAATAAGCTCACACACATCACATGTATGATAATATGTAAGCTCAAACAAACCGTGAATAAGAAAGGACCTTAGATAGACCTTAGGGTTTTCCCTTCGGTCGACCGAGACCGGACTTTTCGGTGTCTTAAAATTAGACCCCAAGTGACCCTAAGACACACACATTTACACATATGTTTGTTAAACACTTGAATAGGGCTTGTATGTTTCGAAACAGGACCGAAATGCATACATGGTGCACTTTCGGTTGACCGACACAGTTAGTTCATTTTGGCTTGGTCGACCGAAACTTCCCTGGGTCAACTATTTGACCAAGGCCCTAGTCGACCGAACCAGAATAGTTCAAAAAGCCCTAGTCAACTGAAACCCCCTATGGTCAACATTTTTGACCACCTAGTCGACTGAACCAGGTAGTTCAAAAATCCCTGGTCGACCAAAACCTCCCTGGGTCAAAAGTTTGACCATCTGGTCGACCGACCCTTTTTGTACTCTAACTACTTGGTCAACCGGAGGGTCCTCGGGAGAAATACCAGCGGTATGGTCGATCGAACTAGCCAGTTCAAAATGGCCTAGTTGGCCGAACCTCAAAAAATTAAGAAATCGCCCTCTCCCGGTCGACCGAGTCCTTAGTTCAATATTCCCCTTGTCGACTGAACCATATGAGACTTGGTCGATCAAAACATTTCTGGTCGACCAGACCTCTCAGGTTGCCCTGATTTTTTACCGCAGTTAATATTTTTTAAACAGGGTTAAAACGTTCTAAATGTCATTAAACTTTCTTAATAATACCCAATAGGTCCCCAACGGTCATATTTTCTCAAATGTCTACATATATGAGATCATTTGTGCAAATTAGTGAGGAATTAGCCACTTTGATTAGGGAAGAATTCTCTAAAAAATAAAAACCCTATACTACTCATTTTCTTACTCAAATCACTCATACTTGCCTTCTATTATTGCCTACATCATTTGTAAGTTGATTGAGTGTTTTGCTTAAATAGATTTGCTCTCCTTGTTTTATTTGCTTGACACGATTTTATTTGAGAGCAAAACCTAAGGATTCTTAGGGGACTTTGTTGATAAGTCTACCCTAAGAAGACTTTGTTAGATCTTCTAAGCTTGCACCTTCATTGCAATATCCTGAGAAGATCGTATAGTATTTTGTTTGCAAAATCTTTTCAAAATCATTTTCAAATATCTATTGTGCTTTTATCTTGAAAAAAATTTGAAGAGATATTTATTTGTGTGATAAAATCTTTGTTGCAATATTTATCAACTCACGTATCCTTTGATGAATACAAAGATTAAATATCTTTTGCAAACCGAATATATATATTACTGGAGCATCATATGATTGAGGAAACCTGCTCATTGAAATATACATATTGTCTGGCTAGTATCTTTGTGTGAACTATTATATTGAACATATTTTGTGATACAAAGATTGTTTGTTTGACACTCTCACATGCGCATTACACTGATAGAAAATGCCCTTGAGAGTTGAACCATTTAGACCACATTGAGCTTACTTATTATATCATTTGTGGTGTATGTTATTGCGCGCATTTGGGTACGTATCTACATTACACGAAAGCACAATCACTGTACCATCTGATTATATACACATTTGTTGTATATCCAGGCATGGGCATAAAGAGGGAGACTAGCCCTGGAATAGTCCCGGATTGGCTTAGACCCGGTTAGGAAAGTTAGGTGCGTCGTCCTGTTAAGGCGTGTAGGTGGAGGTCAGCCCCGCTAATTAACCTGGTTAAGGTTGAGGTCAGCCCTGTGTTAATTTGACCTGGCTATAAATGGTGCCGCTCCACGCTTAAGTGAGCTATTAGTGGAATCCTCTAACTTGCGAGCTAGAGGCGGGCATGTAGGCACAGGTGGCCGAACCCCGATAACATATCGTGTGTCTATTTACATTTCAGCACTTTATATTTATCGCACATATATGTTATTGTATGAATGATATGCATGATTTAAATTCCACGTATTTTATTTATCAGCACATTTGGAACCGTGTAGAAGGACCCTAGGTTACCAAAACATATTGACTTCTGACTTAACCTAGGAGAAAAATTAAAATTTCCAATTCACCCCCCCCCCCCCCTCTTGGGAATACACCTTTTCTAACAGTTCATATAATATTTCATTCTTAATGCTTTACTTACTTTTCCTGCATCTCATACATTTAAGATATATTTACATAGAACTTATATTTACTCATGCCACACTATTTAGCCATAAAATTCATACACTACCTGTAAAATAAGCCAACCAACATTTAACGTTTATATACTGAAAATACTTTCATTTCTTACATAATTATCCTGAAAATATATTCCACTTTCATTAGTTCATTTTTGTATATACGTATCTAATAAATAGCCCTAAACTCAGAAAAACATAATTTAAATGGTTGGCATTTTAAACTCATACAGAAACATATACACGTATATATAACACAATTCATTTTCCATTAAATTCATAAAAATTCTGGTTTAATATATATTTTTTCCCTTACCTGGTTTCTTGAACTTCGCCAACAGGGACCCCGAAAAATACCTGCAACACTCACCCGAGCCTTGAATCAAAAATTCTAATTCTATTAAATATTATTTTAATATTTCCTAAGCCTATAAATTCCAAATAAATGGTTATACCCTCAAATATAACCATTTCACCTAATTCTCCAAATCACACTCTCGCTTTGGAGTGGGGCCTAGAAAATCCAAATTGGAAATTTACTCATGCCAAAATGATGACAATCACGACTAGGACCCCGTGGTGGTGCGTGATCATCGATTTGTTGGCAGATTTAAGGAGAAATTAAGAAGTTAGGGAAAAGTTGTCTTACCCCAGGAATGGCACCTATGCCACCCCCACAACAAATTCACTCCAATAGAAATGTTGATGGCGGAGTTAGGAACCCAACGGTACCTTCCATTTTTCAATCGACGCTCGTTAGGCTGATAAAATCAAGAAGAGAGAGGAGGACGGAGGAGATGACGAGAAGTGACAGAGGCTGAGAAACGGACTGCAGAGAGAAGCAGGAAGAATCCAATTTGAAATTGGATTCTAGATTGTTGATAGGAGAAGCATCAAATAAATTATATATATATATATATATATATATATCTTTTTTCAATATGTTTTTTTTTCCTTGTCATACTATTCATTTTTGTTATTAATTTAATAATGTATAATTAATTAATTGATTAATAATAAATAATTTTAATTTAATTTAATTTTTTTATTATTCCTTTTATTTGTTTATTTAATATATTATTTTAACAATGCTTAATTAATTAATTGATTGATAATTTTAATTATTTTTTTTTTATTTTTTTGCGGGTTATTACAGATCAACTTAACGATCAACCTCGAAACCCTTAAGGGCTTTCAACACTGTCTCTTGAAAAGATCTATCATATTGAGACTGATGAGGAGATGGTTGTTGATAAGCTGATTGTCGAGGGGCACACATGGGAAGATTTAGAGGATTTTGATATGGTCAATGAGGTGGAGCAGTGAGTGATTGTTGACGTCTTTAAGCTAGAAAAAAAAAGGAGCTTGTGGCCTCTAGTAGAAGTTAGGATGTTTACTTCACCCAAAATTTACTTATTAGAGTTTGGATCATTGGATGACATGTCGTACCAATTATGGGTGGCTTTAACTTCCTCCTGCACAAACTCGGGTGTGGAAGGCACATGAGGACAATTATAGTAGGTATGAGAGGGAACGGATTAGATGGCACACACCTCTACACAGGCCACCAGCTGAGGTTGTTCTCCTAAGGACAAGAACTGATCAAGTTTCTTCACAATGGTGTGTAGGGTGGGTGCAAGGTCATGGCCGGAGGCTAACTCATAGACTCCCTTAGGATAGGAAGAAAAAGGTTAGGAAGGTCTACGAGTAGCTATAGCATGTTGTTGATAATTCTCGGCCATAATCTTAGAAAGATTCTAAGCCTCATTCTCATGTTTCGTGAGAAAAGTACCTCCACAAAATGCATCGACCATGACTCTATCACGCTCAACTAACCCCTTATAGAAGGTTTGAACTAATTGCCATCTAGGGACTTGGTGATGTGAGCATTTACAAAAAAAGGTTCCCAAAACTCTCCCATGTCTCAAAAAATTGTTCACCATCTATTAGTGAGAAACTAGTTATTGTCTTCCTAAGCTGGTTCGTCTTCCTAATAGGAAAGTACTTTTTTAGTAATTCGTGTTGCATGGTGGCCTAGGTGGTCACCGAGTTCGATTCTAAGGAATTCAGCCAATATTTGGCTTTGTCCTTCAGAGAGAATGGAAATAGCCTTAGATAGAGGGCATCATCACCAAAGTGAGGAATACAGATGGTGGGATAAATTTCCAAAAAATCACAAAGATGCTTGTATGGCTTTTCAATTGAATTTCCAAAGAAGTTGGGAAGCATCGATATTGTAAAGTCTTGATTTCAAATTGTGCCGCCTTGACATCTAAGAACTGGATGCAAGACGACGACATGTATGCACTAGGGGTAAAATAGTCCCTCAAGGGCCGAAGAGGTTGCTCCTTCGCCGCAGGTTGATGGGGAGTAAAAGGTTCCTAGTTTTAGAAAGAAAGAATTGGTCGGTGTTTGGCCATGATTTTAGGTTCGGAGGACTTGGCTAACTTTGGACTAGAAGTAAATTTCCTAATTGACCTACGAGACCTCTCAATCTCAAGGTCTATAGGCAGTAACTCAGGTTCCAAAGATCAATAACCAAGCATATACAAATTCAGCACATAATCAAGACTTCAAGTATCAAACTAAAGAAAATAAAAACAAAAGAAAACAAAGAAAAATAAAAATACGTAGTAAACTACACTAGGAATTAGCTCACTATTGTAACTAAGTCCCCGACAACGATGCAAAATTTGGTCGGCTCACCAAGACTTGGATCCTTAACTACCAAAAATAATATTTATAACCTAACTAATCCCAAGTTCAGTAGAATGAGGATTGAGTCGGATGTCAATCTCAGAGACTCTAGTGCAGTGGTGCACCAATTTTAACATAGTTAACTATGCTTGAATAAGAATAAAAAGATGGAATTTTGGTTTGTTTACTAAACTACGAAAGCAATTAAAATGAATTAAAGTACTTATGGAAAGGTGATTCCTTGGTTATGAATCCACCCTAGTCTTTACTGAGCTACAACTAGGTTCAGTCAATTATTCCATAATAGGGTGTCAAATATAAGTCATTCACTTGAGTGGCATAGGGTAGCAAGGTTCGCACCAATCGTACGGAACACGATCGAGAGAATGGAGTATACCCTATCTAGTGAACATGAATTCCTATTAAGTGTAATCCACTTGAGTGGCATAGGGTAGCAAGGTCACACTAATCATTCAGAGCATGATCAGGATACAGAGTATACCCTATCTAGCGAACATGGATGACTTTATAACACCAGCCCTATTATGCACAATTGCTTGAATCCTAGTTATACCGTTCTTAGCCTAGGGTTTCAACACAACTAGCGAATCAAATTAAATTAGCCACTCATGGTGCATGAAAGTAAAAGCAAGGTATTGAAGATATAATTAAAGGCATGGCTTTTATTAAAATTGCAATAGAATGTAAAAAAGGCAATAAATTTATTTGAATGGCCTCCAATGGCACTTTAGGCTTGTCATGAACCAAAAGAAACCAAAGAAAAACAAAACTACACTACCACTACTCTAGCAGCAATCCAGCAACACTCACAGGTTGTCACGAACCAAAGAAGAACTACGAACAACCACCATTACAGATTACAAATTAAAAATTGAAGAAAGTAGTAAAACTAATTTAAACAGATTCAATCAGCACTCTAGGTATGTCAATAACATAGGAGGAGCCAAAAGGGAACTCTAGTCACCTATTCAAAGTTTAATTTTATACCCAAAAGGGTTTACAAGTGATTGAATTCAAATTAAGAAAATTTTCGCCAAAAATCTCCCGCTGCAGTTTCTGAACTCAATCATAGTTGACGTGGTCACACCCTGGACTTCTGCTGGTCACACCCTAGTTAAGATACTCTAGAAAACCTAGGGTTTAGTTGAAGGATTCCTCCACCTAATCGCACACCCAAGACTTCTTGGTCGCACCCTTGGTTGAAGCTCTTAGTATTTATGCTTCAGTCAGCACTTTGGAGTCTTCATTTCACGACTTGGTCGCCCCTTGTGATGGTCTGGTCGCACCACATAATCGAGCAGGGTCATGTTGCTTTGGATGGGATAAGGCCTTAGAGACTTGATAAAGCACTTGGTTGAGCCTGGTGCTTCCTAATTTGCTTCTTTGGCTTCTTACATTACTTAACACCTTAGTTTAAGATCCAATTTCTTTAAACATGAAACAAACCACATGTAATGCCGAACTAGGATATAAAGGGATAATTACAATGAAAAGGAGAACAAAGCATAGGTAAATGACGACCTAAAATAGTATATTTTAGGAACACATCAGAACCACTCCGCTCAATTTGTACTTTGTCTAAGCCAATTGGGTAAGGATAGGGGGCATGCTAGGAACATATGTTTGATTGGGAATAAAGCTTGAACCGCACATATTTAACTCTAGCTTCCATCCTTAGGATAGAGCTGTGGTGAAAACCTGTAAGAAATAAATCCACCTAGGGTTGGGAGAGGAGCTTCATCCTTCTTTAAATGACTTAGTCCAATCTTTTTTTGTATATAGTTTTGATTTTCTTTGTGTTATTCTTGCATTTTGCATCCATTTTAGACATATACACTACTTAGTCAAAATTCTGGAAAGCACCAAATCACCCATGGATAGTTTACTAGTGGTATACAATAAAGAGGAAATAGAGGTTCAGTAGTACAGTGGAGTCTATCAAAGTCATCATAAAAGTAGTTGAATTGAAGAAATTGAGGTGATTAAGGGGCAATCTAGTCAAGTTGGTGAGTTAAGTGAATTAATCCTCCCAAATCTCCACCCATTATGTCTTCAAGAAGTTTTCACTCTTCAAATGGGATTTGTTGCCAAGTCTTACCTTAACAGGAATGATATGGTTGTAAGGAAAGGTAGAGCTGCATGAAATAATTTTTTAGATGAGGAAAGATATGTCAGGATCTGAATGCTCAGAAAATGGGTCAATTCTTAGGAGTCAGCAGAGGAAAATAAAATTGTCTGCAAGTTAAGGAAGATAACTTGATTATTAAATTTGGAGGATTGTATATCAAGAGTTGGGTTGATTTGGGATTTTCCATTAGGCAATAAGGTTTTTCCAAGCTAGACTTCTAGAAAAGTAGTTGCTCAGGTTGCATTGCATTCATGCATTTCATGCATAGTCATTGCTAATGGGCTCTTGCTTACATTTTAGTTGTCTACAAAAATAAGGTGTCAAAGTGGTTGAGCAAGAAATATAATAGAATCTTAGGGTTAATATTGAGCAACATAAGTCAATTCTGCATCCTTACAATAATAAATAGAAAGCCAAAATCATGGGTGTGCATTTGGAAAACTGCATAAGAGGACTTAAGCAAAGTCATGAGGATTTCCTTTACCACTTTGTTAAACAAGTGAAGCAACCCTTTCTCTATTGGTAGGTGGAGACCCCTCTCTAATGAGAACACCCTCCCGCTAGGCAACTATTCAACAACCCTGAACCATCAAAAATTGAAAAACAGTAATACAATATTCATACAAAAAAATAACTCTCAACAGAGCAGTTGTAAAAATTTAAAGCACAATATACTTTAGATAATCAATATTAGATTGAAGCTCACAAGTAATCTAAAATATTTTGATGTGTCCCTAAAATGCATTATTTTAGGCCCCATTTAACTATTTTTTTTTTCTTAATTATCTTGTGTTTACCCTTTCTTATCATAGTTCGGAGTTATGCGTGGTTTGTTCATGTTTCAAGAAAATGAAGTTAAAACCGAGGAGTTAAGCAATGCAAGAATCCAAGGGAGTAATTGGGAAGCAAAAGGCTCAACCAGGTGCTCAACCAAGTCCCAAAGCCTTAGTTCATCAACGCAAACAAGACCTTACTCGACCATATGGTGCGACCAACAAATACAAGGGGCAACCCAATCACAAAATAAAGACTCTAGAGTGCAGATTGAAGTGGAGATGCTTAGAGGTTCGACCAATGGCGCGACCAAGAGACTTTGACGGCCGACTAGGTCAGCTAAACATAAGACTGACTAAAGCAAAGATCTTGAGAGTTTTGACCAAGGCGCGACCAAGAGATCTGAAAGGTGTGACCAGGTCAAGGAAGCCGGCAGATTGAACCCTAGAATTCCCGAGAGTCTCGATCAAGGCACAACTAGGGGAAGGCTAGGGTGTGATGTGGTCGACTGTGTTCGAATTAAGAACCTGTTTCACGAGATTTCTGCCAAAATTTTCCTAATTTGAATTCAAATGCTTGTAAACCCTATTGGGTATAAAACCAAACTTCGAATAGGTGATTATGTAACGACCTGCCCATTTTATCATTTTTTTTCTAATTAATAAATCTTGCAGATCATAATCCACCTATAACCGTGGGTACCAGGGACATATCAAAAATACAATGCAGAAGCCTAGGCAACAGGAAAACATAAAATCATATATATCCTGGAATATCATTAAATACAAAACCAGAGTTTCCTATATCCAAAATACAACTCCCAAAATCTCCAAAGACCAGTCCTAGGGTCGTTTCCCACAACATCCATTTGACCCTACCAAAATGACCAACCCTATAGAAAAGGGTGGACTAGCGATACCTATCTCAGTGGAGCTTTATCCGCTCTCCTATCCGGGGCTCCTAAATTAATCAAATAATTTGGGGTAAGACATCTCTCGGTAAGGGAAAATAAATTAATACCAATGTGTGGCAACATAAGTATTCGGTGTTATACATAAGAGCATACATAAACATATTTAGTAAAACGGTCAATATTATTTCTAGGAAAACATGTATAATTATAGCATAACCGAACATACTGAGTTTCCATAAACATAATCCATCTTTTATAATAATAATAATACGAAAACAACTCTGGTAGGACCTGACAATGGTTGGCCGACCACTGCCAAGTCAAAATAAGTGTCTGTAAGTATGATGGGTCTGCCAGACTAGTCCATACACTAGGGCTCCAACACTTCAATAACCACATCCACTATCCATCCTCACGCTGCCCCGTACGATAGCGATAACACAAATATCACGATCAACGTGACCACATAGCTACGCTACCATGTCTAGTGTAAGCCTAAACCAAGCCAACCAAGTTCTGATACTATACATCATATTCCCAACCGTGATACATCATTATTCCATAGTAATAATTGTCAATTCACTGTCATCATATCAAATTTCATATATAAAGTGAAAAATCATCGGCTCGTATGCCGGTATTTCATATTTTATCAATCACAGCCCGTACGCCGCATTATATAACAAATAAGAGACTCGACCCATACGCCAGCTCAATCACCTCAATTGCTAGGCCTGTACACCAACATATCATATCAGTAGCTTAGCCCATACGCCGGCATATCATATAAAAATATTCTTAGAAAATAGTATGTCACAATAAATCTTACTAATGCCACACATAATGGGTATTAGGTATATTTAAACACATCGCCATTCATCAAAGTATTTCCCAACATAAAATATACATATATATTCATTTTCCTGAAACCAAATATTGTAAGATCATACATACATTTTCATAAAATTACTGTTTATTTTATTCCCTTACCTGATTCCTGAAAAACACCTAAAATGATCCACCCTGCACCTGCAGGGTTCCCTGCTCAACACCCTAAAAACAATATTTCCCATAACTAAACTTCAGTATTTCATCGTATATAGCATTTCTTACAACTATAGTAAGGCCAAATACTAAGTAGAAAGTCTTACCCTAAATTTGGGATGGTTTCCAACTCAACCCCACCGACGATCCACTCCAGCAGATATGCAGAGAACTTCACCAAGAGCGGTGTGGTGGCCTCAAATCGTCAAACCAGTGACAGATCAGCCTGGATCTTAAAGAGAAGGGAGGACGGGCGTAGAGGAGAGAGAGGGAGGAGTATTTGCACCGAAAATGGCCAAAAAATGAAGGTTGGCTCTATATATACACTGAGCTTCGTCGACAAGCCACATCATCTCGTTGACGAGGCCAATAAGAAGACTCATTGATGAACTCCCTCCTCATCAATGAAATTCAGAATCTCCCAAAACCCTCTCTCGGTATTTTCTTGTCGACAAGACACATCCTCGTCGATGAGCCCAATTGTAACTTCGTCGACAACGCATGCTACCCCTTTCTTTTCCCTTCCAACTTCTATTTTCCCCCCTCTTTATCATTATTTAAAATATCATAATTCCTCCGGGTCGTTACATTCTCCCCTTCTTATAAAAATTTCTTCCTCGAAATTTGCTATTCACGTAGTTCATCATCCCTTAAAGAAAAATAGTCTACTTATTTTATTATCTACCCTCACTTATGGCGTAGGAATATCATGGTTACATTCCGAGTCCTGGGAGATTGCATATACAAAAGAAAAATTCTCCCAAAACTAAAATACTACATTAATTTAACCATTACATGTACCTATAAAAGAAATATTACCTAACTGCTTAAGCTTCTTGAAATAGTTGTGGATACTTCTGCTTCATCTGCTCCTCGGACTCCCAAGAAGCCTCTTCTACCTCATGATTCCTCCACAAAACTTTTACCAGAGGAATATCTTTGTTACGTAACTCCTGCACTTTCCTATCCAGAATCTATAATGGTACCTCTTCATACACCTGTGAATCACTGAGCTCTAATTCATCATAGCTGATGATATGAGAAGGATCTGGGATGTATTTCCTCAACATAGAAATATGGAATACATCGTAGATCCTGGACAACACAGGTGGCAAAGCTAGCCTGTAGGCAACCATCCCCACTTTATATAGAATCTCAAATGGACCGATAAACCTAGGGCTAAGTTTACCCTTCTTCCCAAATCGCATAACTCCTTTTAACGGAGCTACTTTCAGAAATACATAATCACCAACATCAAACTCCAAATTCCTGCGGTGATTATCGGCATAACTATTCTGTCGGCTCTGAGCTACACTGATTCTCTCTCTGATGAGTCAAACCTTATCGTATGCCTACTGAACAAGTTCTAGTCCCACAACTCGCTACTCACCCACTTCATCCCAAAATAAAGGAGAATGGCATCTCCTACCATAAAAAAACTCAAACGTTGCCATGCCAATGTTGGTCTAATAACTGTTATTATACACAAATTCCACCAGTGGCATGAACTGAGTCCAATTACTCCCAAAATCTAATACACACGCTCAGAGCATATCCTCTAATATCTACATCATCCTCTTAGTATGCCTGCCTGATTGAGGATGGAATGTCATGCTAAAAGACAACTGAGACCCTAGTGCTTCCTACAGACTCTTCCAAAAATGTGACGTGAAACACGGGTCTCGATCTGACACAATAGATACTGGCACCCCATGAGGACAAACTATCTCCTGAATGTAGATCTCTTCCAAATGATTGAGGGAGTAGCTGATCTTGATAGGCAAGAAGTGGGTGGTCTTAGTCAAATGATCAATAATTACCCAGATAGCATTCTGATCGTGTAACACCGTCAGCAGTGCTGTCACAAAATCTATAGATACATGATCCCACTTCCACTTTGGGATAAATAATAGCTACAACTGCCCTGCTGGCCTTTGGTGCTCAACTTTTATCAGCTGGCACGTCAAACACTGGGCCACATACTCGGCAATTTATTTCTTCATACCACTCTACCACAACTCCTGTAGATCCCTATACATCTTCGTACTGCTGGGATGGACTATATACAAAGATCTGTGAGCCTCCTGTAAAATAGTCTTTCTGATCTTAGTATTGACAAGAATGTATAATTTGGAATGGAACCACAAAGCCCCATCATCTGCAATACTGAATTCCTCCCCTTAACCACTTTGTACTCTGTCTATCACCTCTGCTAACTCTGTACTATGTCTATCACCTCTGCTAACTCTGGGTCTTCCTTCTGGGCGGCTTTAATCTTCTTCTGCAAAGTAGGCTGCACCATTAAATTGGCAATGTGAGCCTAGGAACCACTTTCAACTAATTCAATGCCGAGTCTCTCCAAATCCATCATGATCGGATACTGGATCTCCATAGCCGCCAACACTAGTTCCCTGGACTTCCTGCTCAACTCATCAGCTACCACGTTTTCTTTCCCTGGCTAATAATTGATAGTGCAGTCAAAGTCTTTAATAAGTTCCAACCATATTCTCTGTCTTATATTTAGTTCCTTCTAAGTGAAAAAGTACTTTAGGCTTTTGTGGTCGGAAAAGATCTCATACCGCTCGTCATACAAGTAATGCCTCCAAATCTTCAATGCGTGTACAACTACAGCCAATTCAAGATCATAGGTAGGGTAGTTCTTCTCATACTCTTTTAACTGTCTAGAAGCATATGCCACCACCCTGCCATGCTGCATTAATACCCAGCCAAGTCCCTTCAAGGATGCATCACTGTAGATAGTATGACCCTCACCCCCTCACGGGATGATCAATATTGGTGTTATGACTAACTTCTACTTCAATTCCTAGAAACTCTACTCACAGCTGTCATCCCACTCAAATCTGAAATTTTTCCTCGCTAGTCATGTCAAAGGCTCTGATAATGCTAAGAATCTCTTAACGAAATGACGGTAATACCCAACTAGCCCCAAGAAACTCTGATCTCCTGGATGTTCCTCGGTCTAGCCCAATTTACTACCGCCTTAATTTTACTGGGATCCACATAAATTCCATCTCCCCAAAAACACGACCTTCTCAAACCAAAAGTCACATTTGCTGAACTTAGCGTACAACCTCTTTTCCCGTAGCGTCTGTAGAACCTACCTTAAGTGCGTCTCATGCCTCATAGCTCCTCAAATAGACCAATACATCATCAATAAACACAACAACAAATTGATCAAAATATGTATGAAAAATCTTATTCATTAAATCCATAAATATAACAAGAGCATTTGTCAGACCAAATGGCATAACAAGGAATTCGTAATGCTGTACCTGGTCCTGAAAGTCGTCTTCGAGACATCTTCTGCTTTCACTTTTACCTAATGGTAGCCGAATCTGAGGTCAATCTTCGAATACACCTGTGTACCTTGGATCTGGTCAAACAAATCGTCTATACAGGATAGAGGATATTTGTTCTTGATCGTCACTTTATTAATCTCTCTATAATCTATACACATCCTCATTGACCTGTCTTTCTTCTTTACAAATAGAATTGGAGCTCCCCATGGAGATACACTGGGTCGTATAAAGCTTTTATAAAGCAAATCTTGCAACTAATCCTTCAATTCTGCCAATTTCGCTGGCGTCATCCGGTAAGGTACTTTAGAAATCGGCGTTGTACTTAGAAGTAAATCAATAGGGAAATCAACCTCACGATCAGGTGTCAAGACTAATAACTCATCAGGGAAAACATTTGTAAACCCTTTTACCACTGGCTTGCTAGCAAGTTTCAATTCATTCTCTGACATCTCCTTCACAACTGCCACAAACCCCTAACAACCACTCAGCAATAGTCTCCCGACCTGGATAGCTAAAACTAGCTGAGGCGGGGATTGCACTCGCGATCCTAAAAACCTGAATACCGCTTTCCCCTGAGGTCTAAATGTCACTTCTTGTGCATGACAATCTATGCTGGCGACATTAGCTGCTAACCAATCCATAGATAGGGTTTTTAGTTTTGAAACGTGAATGGTTTTGGGAGAATTTTGAATAGTTGTAATCTCCTAAAACCCTCGTTGTAACCACGGTATTCCTCCGCCATAAGTGAGGGTAATTAATAAAAATTGGAAGTGTTTTCGCTCAGGAAAGGAAACAGGGGAATGACAAATTTCGATGACGAAATTTTTATAAGGAGGGGAAAATGTAATAACCCCAAAAAGGGTTATAGAAGATTAGTAAAGTGATTTCCAAAAAATAAAAATAAAAATAAAAAAATTTAAAAAATTAATTAATTAATTAATCGGATTTAAAAAAATAAAAAAAATGAAAAAATTTAATTAAAATTTATTTTTATTTTTATTAATAAAATATATTATTATTATTATTAATTAAATATATTATTATTATTATTATTATTATTATTATTATTATTATTATTATTATTATTATTATTAGTATCTTGAAGCTTCTAGCTTCAGGATCATTTCTTTATCTTCTTCTTCTTCTTCTTCTTCTTTTCTTTTTCTTTTCTTTTTCTTTCATGCACGCACAGGTCTTCTCTCTCTCCTCTCATTCTCTCTCCCTCTCTCCTCGATTTCAAGACGGATTTTCGCCCAATCGAAAATTCGAAGATACCGCTGGACTCTGTTCTCCGCTACCGTCATTTCTATCGGAGCGGATCGGTAGTAGAAGTGGCGTAGACGTATTCCCTAGGGTAAGTCATTTTCCCCTTTTCCTTTGATTTCTTGCAAATTATAAGCTCAATTGACGAATGGACACCACCACGAGAATCTAGGGATGATTCTCTACAAGTCTAGTAGGACGAAATTCTCGTGGGGGTGTTGGGTCAAAACCCCAAATTTGGGGTGCGGGGGTTATTAAGGGGCTTATTTTTAATTAATTAGCATTAATTTAGAAATACTAAAATATTAAGCATCTAGAGCTAAAGTAGGATTTCTGGAATTTAGGGCCCGGGTGAGCGCTGCGGGTGTAATTTTGGGACCTGCAGGCAAAATTCAAAAAATTAAGTGGGGGTGTTAAATAATAGTTTAAATATTAATTTGAGGTATATGGAGCTTAGGGATTGCTAGATGAGTATTATTTTGGAGAAATAGATTAATTAATTTGGAGAAAATGCAAATTGCAGGAGTTGAATTTCGGGCGTCAAGGGCGTTGGATTTAAGATTTTAGCAGGACTCTCAATAAGTCAGGTAAGGGGAAAAAATTATAACAGTCTTTTTATGAAAATTATGGGTTGAGAAATATGTGAAAATGGTGTATGTTATTTTACCTGAAATTTATTATGATATAAATATCAGATGAAATTTGTGTGGCATATGATTTATAGTGAGAAATGTTTAAACTGAGTTAGATGATTTACCTTGTGAAATATGTGACACTGAAATGTGTTTTAATATAAGAATTGAAATGTGAGAAAATGATGAAAGTGAAATGTGCAAAAAAATGTATTCTCTGAGAAAATGAAGAAATGTGAAATATGGAAATGTGTTTTGAGAAATATTGAGTAATTGTGAAATAAGATATGTATATGAAAGTATGAGATGAAATGAATTATGAGCTGAGAAAATATCATTTAAATGATGAAATGTGTTGAGAATACTGATATTGAAATGTGAATATGTGAAATGAAAATATTGCAATGTTAATTCTGCAATATGAAAATGAGAAATGTGGAAATACGTGAAATATGAATGATAAAATGCCAATACCGCATAATGATTGCGGGTATGTGGTGGTAAACCCTGTTGGATGGTTATGATATTAAGCACGGTACCGTTGTGAGTTGTGTTAGTGCAACCACACAGACTCTTGGAGCGTGTGGCGTGACAGTCGACTGTGCCATTGTGTAGGGTTGTTGGGCCCCTTGAGTTCGGATCAGGGTTATTGGCCGGCCATTCGTACTACAGACGCGATATGTGATATGATATTTGATCTAACCGGGTCGGCCAACCGCGGTTAGATCTAGCCTTCAGGCCACACAACCTTGACCATGGGGGGAAGCATTGCGTGTATAGAAACATCCTCAAGGTGGCCAAGAGTTACAGACGCGATATTGGTATTTGATACCGAGGATACTCATGAGCCGGAAAGTAAAATGGAAACAAAAAGTGAAAGAATGATAAAATTGGCTAAAATGAGAAATGAAAAAAAGAATGGAAATTGAGAAATAAAGAATGATAAAATTAAGAAATGGAACCGTGTGATTTAATAATATAAATAATTAAGGCGAAGTAAAACTCTCCGCTTAAGGGCTTACTGATTAAGGTGAGTGCCCTGATAGGTATTAGATATGGTCATACCCGGCTGCATAACGTGTTAAGGCATAGGGAAACTACCTGTATGGGCGGGTAATCTTCCTTATTCTCAGGAACTTCGCGGATAATTATGTGTTGGATATCATTGAATTTAATAAATGGTTTTAAAGCTTATAAAAGCTTGTGTTGTATATCTATACGATTATGAGAATGTGTATATCAGTGTATTTTCTCAGATGAAATGGTGATTTGAAAAGTAAAGTGTATTATAATTGTACTAATATGGCCACACACTATAAATAATTTATTCCTTCTTACTGAGATGTGTCTTACCCAATTTATCTAAATTTTTCAAGGAACAGAGACCGACCAGGTGATAGAGCTCCGTGATAGTAGGAAGTTGGAACCCTGATATATAAGGTGAGTTTGGACTAAGGAGGTGTGATTCCCTAGGGTTGTATTATTTTTGGGTATGAGATAGTATTGTGTATATGTGTATATTGATACTCTGGGTATTGTATTCTGACTGATATGTATATATTGTCTTCTGCTGTTAGGTTGTATTATAAAATAACTTTTTACCTGGTACCCATTGCGAGTCGGATCGTATGAATGATAGTAGGATTGTTGACGTGGCCGATTTGTGGGTGTTATGGATGACGTGTGATTATTTATTTATTATTGGAAAAAAATTGTACGAAAATCGGGGCATCACACTTCATTTGCTCATCGACGAGACCAGGACACTAGTCAAAGAGTGGGCTGTTCTGAGAAATGTTAAGCCTCGGTAATTACTCATCGACGAGACCAGGGTACTGGTCGACGAGTCCCTTATTTTTCAGCCCTATTTAGCCTTCAAAAATGCTAATTCATCCTAAGACAAGTGTATATAATTTTTTCATGAAAAACATAAGTCCCTAGGGTCAGTCTACGGTCATTTTGAGCTTTTTTTCATATCATGCAATTACAAATACAACTAAATGCATTTACAAACAAAAATATACATCTTCTTCTCTTTGCTCGTGAAATCTTCATGGAATTCACCGGAGGAAATGATCCTTTAGTACATTCATGGCTTCCATTTTCCTTCCACCTTATGTGTGTGCTGAGTTATAGACTTGTTCACATACTAAATGCATACATAAGATACTTGTGTTTTGTCAGGATCAAAATAGAGATCGTACTGAAAACGTTAACAATCACCCCCTTTTTTATGATGAAAAACACACAGAAGCAAAATGAGGTTTGCTTGAAAAGGCTCCCGCTTACAATATGTGTACTTTAAGAAATAAACAGTATAGCTCAAGTATATCTTAAAAAAGAAGACATTTCTAATTAAATCAGCATTTAGTTTTGGCAATGAAGCACATGCATGCATTACATTTAGAATTTAAAGCTCATGTGAAATGCAAGGAGTATAAAAAACTATTTGTCATTTTGCTCTGCAATTCTCTCCCCCTTTTGGCATCAACGAAAGGGCTAAGTTAGGTGCAAAAACAATTTGAGTATAAGAAAATTTCCTTAGCTTAAAAAATAACTCCTCCCCCCCCCCCCAACCTCCCTTTTTTTATTGAAATAATTTTTATTTTCTTAGAAAACTCTCCCCCTTTTTGGCATTTAAGCTTAGAAAAATTCTCCCCCTTTTTGATATAGCATTTGGGCTTAGACACATGAAAAACATTTGGGCATAAAAATTTAAAAAAAAAAATTATGACTGGCCATATGAGATTAAAACACATGTTACACGTGGTCAAACCAGAAGTATTCTCAAACCATTGCAAATTAAACACTATATAAGACCTGTGAAAATTCAAAGTTTAAAAACACACGGCATATGATAGTAAGAGTAGGTTTGATCATAAGACCAATCTAACTAGTCAGGATGCATTTTTATATATATGATCAACGACTCAGTCATTCAATGCCCTTTTTAAAAAAAATTAAGATATATAAATTTCATGACACAAAAATTTGTATATTATAGCGTATAACATGTCATGAATCATTTAAGCACACATGTAAGAGAAAATAATTTCAGTGTAAAAACATTTCTTGCCATAAAAACTTGATTTGAAAAGATCCCCCTTTGATATTCATCAATTAGTATTGGGGATGATTGAGAAATTAGGTGTACAGAGGGGGTGAATTGGATTTTCAAAATTTCTTTGTAACTTAGGTTTGCAAATACCTTAGTTAAATATTACCCTTTTAAATTTAATATCTAACAACCACACAATTAGCAATAATATTAAAGTCAACAATCCTTTGTTCAATCCAAAATCAATGAATGATATTAAATACCAGCTTGATTAAAATCTCAAAACTTCAATATTCAAAATCAAAATTTTCTTTAATAACAAATAGTGATAATGTTAAAATAATTTCAGACGATTAATTTTATAAAGCTTGAAATAATTAAGCAAGATTAACTTCAGCTGTGATATAAGAATCAGTATTCAACTTTGAACTTTGAACTAATCTATGATAACCAGTTGTTCCTTGATTTTAAGTATAAAACAAAATTAGTATTTCAACAACTTCCAATATGCAGTAAGTTCTTAATAAATATACATGTAGACAATAAACTTGGAATAAAGTAAAGAGATTATGGAAGCAGAGCTAAAGACCAGATTTTTTACAAGGTTTGGCCAGTAGCCTACGTCCTTGCCCTAAGTAACACGATGTGAAGATTTTCCTTTCCAACTTTTTTCCAGGCAAAGTTGCAACCTCTCTTTGTATAAGGTGGAGATCCCTCTCTAACAAGAATACCCCTTCTTGCTAGGCAATGATCCAATAACCCTGAATCATCAAGAAAACAAGAAACAAGAACAAACTTGGTTCATACAAGTAGAATTCTCTATTAGAATAGATTTGTACAATTTAAAAACAATATACTTCAACAATAATCAATATAGAAGATTGAAGCTTAGTAGAATATCACTAGGGTTCTAATTAGAATTGAAAATCTCAGTAGAAAAGATTAGAGAACCGTGATTTATATCAGCAAGAACACATCAAGACTTCAGAGAAAATTTTAGCAAGAAAGCTTTGAACTTGTAATTCATATATGCTTGATTGATGTATTTAATTTGTGAAAAATAACAAGTATTTATAGAATAATAAAGCTTATAGTCGTGTTCCCCAAGTTGCTTCCAGTATTTCCCAAGTTTTGAAAAAAGTTTGGAGCCCAAGAAAACAAATTTGGAAACTTTTAAAATGTTGTTTAAAAATTAAAATACGAACTTCAGTTGACTATGCCCCAGGTCATATTGGAATTAGTGTATTCCCAAGAGGGGGTGAATTGGATTTTTAGAACTTCTTCCTAGGTTAAACCAGATAATGGTAATACACACCTAAGGTCTTTCTAAATATATATCAATTCAATATATAAACAGTATAATCAAAGTAATGAAAAATATCATACAGGTGCGAAAAATAAATTGCAGATAAATAAAGCTAACACCATATATGATATCGGGGTTCGGTCAATACTGCCTACATCCCCGCCTCAAGCTCACAAGCAAGAGGATTCCACTAGTTGCTCACTTGTAGGTGGAGCAACACCGTTTACAACACCTTACAGGCTGGTGCACCTAGTTCTCCTAACCGGATCTGAACCAGTCTGGTGCTCTTCTAACTGGGTCTGAGCAAGTCCGGAACTTTTCACAGGGCAAGTCTCCCTTTTCCCACCACACGTCGAGAATACAACAGATATTCAATTTTTCGTACAAACAAGAATGCTTCTTACAGTAAGCATATATGTACCACTATATGCACAGTGTAATTAATGCATTCACAAATGATAAGATATTAAGCTTAAGTGATATTTTGTTAACCAATGTGTTAACTCTCTACAATATGTGTTTCAATATGTATATGTGAGAGTGAGACCTTTGATTTCAAGATAATGTATTTGCAACATGAATATTCAAAGCATCTCTAGAACCCTAAACAAATATCTCAAAAATATTTTTCAAATATCAAGCATTGTGGATATTAGGGTTTACTCTTTTTGATTGATGTCAAAAGGGGAAGAATTTTTGGGCAAAAATTGAGAATGACACTAGCATGACATACCTAAGCATATATATTGGATCAACTATGAAATGATGTATATAAGCGTGATAATTGATCTTGAATTATGGCATGATGTGATATTAAGCTAATCTTGATATATGAGAATGATATTGAAATTGATCATGAATTATGATATGCATATTGAGATTGATCTTTATATTGCAAATATTATTAAGTTGATGCTTATTGTAAGGGGGAGCCTTTTTAAGGCTTACTCATTTTTGCTCCTTGTTTTTCATCATCAAAAAGAGGATATTGTTGACCTTACAAAGTTTAAAATCTTGTTTTTATGATAACAAATCAGAGGAACTTAACATATTTGGTTAAGTGATGATATTTCAGGACTCAAGTATGTGAATACAAGGTCAAGTGCACACAAGGATTATTAAAAGCTTATACTCCAAAGAAAGAAGATCTCATAAAGCTTATACTATTAAAGCATAAATTCAAATATGATTTGATGAAACTTAAAGTGAATTGAAGTTGGAAGTCAAGATAAAGTCAAGAGATGGAAAAGCATGAAGACTTAAGTGCTTAAAATGTTAAAGTCTTAAGAAGACTTTATGTAAGTACTTCAAGAAATTTCAATTTAGATACATAAAGCTCTTAGGTTAATTACTTGGACCTATACCTTTTCAAATACTTGGAAAATATTTTTATAAGGTCAAAAACTATTTCAAAAAGGTTAAAATTATTTTTGGAATGAAAAGCACCAAAATAGGATTTTCCAAATTCTACTATTTTTTCTATATCCGCATTGATAAGCATTTTTCTCTATCAACCACTCCTTATCTTAAAAATAGTTCAAATGAAACTTGTGGTATTTTCTCTTAGCTTTCTGTTGATACTAGAACATCTAATTTGGAGGAGTATAGAAAAAAGTTATGACCAAAATACTGAAGGGTGGTCAAAGCTATCAGGCAACTAACCTTATCTGTTCAGGTGCCTAAACAGCATACAGAACCACTTTAGGTGACTAGCCCTTGTCACTTCAGGCACCTGACCCTATACTGACTTCAAAAATACACTAAATTTCAAGTTTAGGCAACTGACCCGATGAGTTCAGGCGCATGAACCTCGTAAAGGCTATTTTTTAACAACTAATAAAAGTTTTCAAAAGTGATTTCTTGAGCTCCAAACTTTGAGAAAACTTGAATACTTCAAGCAACTTGGGCAACACGAAAAATGTTGGAATTGGTGTATTCCCAAGAGGGGGTGAATTGGAGATTTAAAAAAAAAATTCTACCCACGTCAATCTAATCCAGCAGAAGTATATCACAACCTAGGGTCTTTGCAAACAAATTCCAATACCCACAATGTTCAAAGCATGTATGAAGAATGATCAAGACAAAAAATAACTTGAAAAGTAAGGTGTAGTCCCAAGAGGGGGGGTGAATAGGGTTTTAAAATTTTCTTTTAAATCTTTTTAGGAATTCTTAACTTGTTACTGATTTTTCAAACTTTCAGCAAAAGCTTATTTCTTACTTCAATAACACAATCATTCAACCATCCAAGTAATCAATCACAATTTGAAAGTAAACAACCAAACCAAAATTAACATATACAACACTTTGGCAATGTAAGAACTTAAAATAGTTTGTTTGTTTATATAAGCCCTGTATATATGAAATTTTGCACTTGCTGATATAAAGCCCTCTATTGATGGATTTGCTTCTTCAATATGATGTGCAATATAACATTTAATCAACACAATATTCACACTCTTCCTAATATTCAGAACTCAACTAAACTCTCAGTTAATTTATCTTTGGGACGTTAACCAAGTAACGTACTCCCGTATGGTTTCCACAAGATATGATATAACCAACGTACTCCCTTTCGATTTTTGCAACCCAAATCAAAATCAGACTTCAAGTTTACTTGATTTCTAAATTATGTAGTTTCTATGATTTATATATGCAAAGCATCCACACAGTTGTACATGAACTGAATATAAAGAGTAAGGGAAAGAGAGAGTGAGATGGAGATTTTTACGAGATTCTGCTTATACCCAACCTACGTCCTCGCCTTTGGCAAACCACCAAAGGATTCACTAAACCTATTCCTTTGAGGGGAAAAACAATACCTTTACAACACTCCTTGGTTAAGGCTAGAGCCGGCCTTCTCCAAACGATGTCCCCTCGTTCGGTCACTCCTTACTTTAGCTAGAGCCCACCTCTCTAAGCAATATCCCTTTTCTCAGCCAACCATTCAAATAATCCTTGAAATCATCAATCTACAAGATAAAAATAAAATATTTGTGTACAAAGAATTTGCTCACACAAAGAGCTGATTAGTACAACAATTCAGAACTATAATATACTTCAAATTAAATAACAATATGGAAATTAACTTGAAGCTCAAGGAAATTTTTCATGGTATGATTATTTCAATGATTGAAAGATTTAGAATTTGTAGCACAAGATTGGTGATTGAATCAGCAAGACCTCAGCAAATTTCGTACAAGTTGAGAGCAAGAGAGAGCCTTGAGAATTTGAGAGCAAATTGAGAGAGATTTTGAATTTTTGCTTAATTGAATTCTTGGTTCCTTGATTCAATGATATTTTAGGCTTATTTATAGATTTTAAAAAATATGTAACTTGATCCCCATGTGACTTAGAGTATTCCCCAAGTTTTTACAAAGTTTGAACCCCAAGCAACCTCATTTAAAAAATTTGATCGTTATGAAAATTTCAAATCTACTGTGTGACAGCTGACTATCCATTTTTGGCAGTCATCTGTCCAATTAAATTACAAACACAATAGGGTGGCAGTTTCCTGTCTAAACACAAACAGGCGTCTATCAGTGCAACACTAGGCTTCTATTCGAACATTGACAGACGTCGGCCATGCTGTTAGCTTCAAGTATGCTTTAGTCTTTTGGTCATAATATTTTCTATATAACTCCGAATTTGATGATCTTGGTGTCAAATGAAAGATAAGAGAAAATAATAAAACTTTCATGTTGAAAACATTATAAAATAAAGATTTTTTTATGGAGAAAAATGTACATCAATGCAGATGTAGAAAATTTGACAACATTTGAGAAATCCTCTTTTTGGTGCTTTTTATTCCAAAAATGATTCTAACCTTTTTGAAACAATTTTTTACCTTATTAAAATATTTTCTAAGTATGTTAAAAGGTATCTAGGTTCAATAAATTAACCTAAGAGCTTCATGCATCCATATTGAAATTCTTTGAAGTACTTACATGAAATTTCCTAAACTCTTTCGAATTTTCAATTCTTGAATTCCTTGAGGTCTTTATACTTACTTCATCTTTCTTTGAGCTTTCCATGTTAATCACTTGAGCTTTCATTTTGGAAGCTTTTTCTTTAATATCAATGCTCTCATGATCTTCAAGTTTTAATCCATGCCTCAAGCTTTCATGAATTCTTCAACCTTACATTCATCATTGAGTCTTGAAAATACATCACTTAACCAAAGCATGTTAAGTTCTACTTGTTTATTAGCATCAAAATAAGATGTTAAGCCTTGTAAGGCCAACATAATTAAACATACATGTGCATATATCAAAGTGCGAAAATATAAAGAGTATAAGGAAAAGAGAGAATGACACACAATATGATATCGGGGTTTGACCAACACTGCCTACGTCCCCGCCTCAGCTCGCAAGCCCGGGATTCGACTAATGCTCACTTAATGGGTGGAGCGACACCAAATACAATACCAAGTCAAATTACCAAGGTTGACCTCAACCTTTATGTTGACCCTATGGGTCATTCTCAGTTTTGATAATAATAAATACTCTGGTATTTAATGGTTGCCAAGTTTTTGTGCAGGTTCTTATTGGCAAGTTTATATAATGGCATGTGGCAACCTGAAAAGAAGTGAAGACCCGGCATATTCATTATTTGTTTTAGTATATTTTGGGTCTGTAATAATTTCATTTCAAATGGGTCTGTAATAATCACTGCATGTCATGCATGTAGGTTTTGTAAGCTCAATATGACCATAGACTAACCATAGGGAACCAAATGTCATTAGGGCACGCTTCAGTTGACCTTCAGTCGACCAATGCTAGGTTTTTTAGGCTAAATTAAAATAGCCTTGGCCTTAGAAAAACCTTAGGTCCCAACACATATGCACTAATAAGTCCCCATTATCATTCACAATTAGGGAGTCAAAATTGAGATAAACTGTACTTAAATTGAAAAATCTTGTGAGAGGTCAGGCAACCAAACCCTTAGTGTTCAAAAATCTCAAGCGCCCAAACCGTTGGGAAGCCAACGGTTTGACCTGGCTTCGGGCGACCGAACCGAAAGTGAACCGACCGTCCATGGGCAACCGAACAAGTGCCAGAGCACTTTTCACCAACCCTGGCGCCCGAACCTTTGTGTTCAAAAAAGGCCTTTGGCGACCGAACTTAGCTTTGAACACCCGAACTGCAGACATAATGTTTATGACTTTTGTTCAACCAACCAAACCTAGACTCGGGCTACCGAACCATTTTAAATGCATTTTAGAGCTGAGTCTATTCAGGCGACCGAACCATAGTTCAGCCACCCGAATCCTCTTGGGTTGCAGATTATTTACCGAGGTTAAAATACTTTAAACAGGGTTAATTTTTCTAACGTGTTTTAAAACATTTCTAACAATACCCTGCATGTACTAAATGGTTATATTTTGGCCTTTGTCTATAAATATGAGTTCATTTGTGAGGATTAAGTGAAGATTAAGAAAAATCATTAGCCAAAATTCTCTCAAACTCAAAATCCCATTTTGCCTATAATACTTCCAAACACTTTCATATCTTCATTTCTTTGATTAATCTTAGCTTTGTGAGAGTTCTTAATTGTGTTATTGCTCATACTCTCATTACTTTGCTTGGTTGATTGGTATTGATTTTGGGGAGTTAAGTAAGATTTATCCCACATATTTTTTTTAATAAATCTTGTGTTTGGAAAAACTTAGTAACTTGAGGATCTTTGTATTGTCATTGCAAAATTCCTATAGCTATATTTTGTTGTGCAAACATTTTTACAAGCTATATTATTCTTTCAAACAACTTTTGAGTATATTTCATTGAAGAAAATATTTTTTTGTTGATTTGAATATTGTTGCAGCATCTTTGAAACTCTGATTCATTATTGAGATTTGATATAACTTATTTCAAAGAAATAGCTTAATTAGAACACTCTTATACATTCTTGCGATTATATCTTGTTGAGTATGGCTTGCACAAAAATAGACATCACCGAGCTTACATTTACCTATATAGTTAATGTGCATTGATTGATTTGTATTGATACATATCTACTTATCGAAGAAGCATTACATTGTACACAATTTGTATTGTAATTCGGTTGTATTCCAAATGTGGCCTAAGGGGACGGTAATCCAGCCCATAAGGATTGTTAGGGCATTCTCCGCCCTGCAAAGAGAATTTGTAAAGATTAAGGTCAGCCCTGTGCTAATTGACCTGCTTGTATTAGGTACTGCTCCACCCGTTAAGTGAGTTTATAGTGAAATCTTTATGCGGGTGTGCCAAGGCAGGGACATAGGCAGGATTAACCGAACCCCGATATCATATTCGATGTCACTTTTACATTTCCTGCATTATATTTTGCTTTGTGCTTGATTTAATTTCCCTACTGAATATAGTGCATATCTTATTGACACGACATTGTATCTAGTTAAGATATACTGAAATTGTGGTGCATGTACTGAAAATTATTTTATATAGCATATCTACAATTTCATATATACATAAATAGACCCTAGGTTGCATATTACTGTTGTTATATTGGTTAACCAAGGAAAGAAATTTTTAAATTTCTAATTCACCCCCCTCTTGGGATTGCACTAAAACTAACACTTTACAACCTCTCCTTAACGGGGTGGAGAAGACCCACCTCCGGCCATGCCTAAATTACAACAATGAATTTAAAATTGTGTACAATTCAAATGCTTCTAAACTAAGCAAATATATACCAATACACACAAACAATAATTGATGCACTCACAGATAATAGTATTTATGCTCAAGTGAGATCTTGAAAATTTAATTCAAGATAATATATTCAATGAGTGAATATTCATGGTTACCTCAAAACCCTAATCAAGTATCACACAAATATTTTATCAAATATAATCACAACAGATACTTAGGGTTTAAGCTTGCAAAAGATTTATCAAATAAAGTATGCAAGATCTCAAGTCTTGCAATTTGAATGCAAAGACTAGGAAGCTAAAACAAGTTAGTCCCAATCAAATATTTATATACAAAATATTATGAGTATAAAAAATCAAGCAAAACTCCAAAAAAAAAAAAAAAGTTTTTCAAATATGTATGAATATGAGAGAGTAATGCCAAGGAAATGATTTAAAATATGCACACAATAAAAGAATCAAATCTTCCTACACCTTGCAATTGATTTGCAAGTGAGGAAAACTAGAAAAACAAACTCTCTATTTCAAAATGATATTTGCTAATAAGTATGTAAGAGAGTATGAAAAATATGCTTGGAATATTGAGTATATAGCAAAAGAGGTATAAAAGATTTGAGAGAATTTTCCCTAATTACTTTTGCTAATCTCGTTACTAGTTGAGGCAAATGAGAGAGTATACATAGATATCCCTCAAATTTTGACCACTGGGGACCTATTGGGTATTTTGAAAAATGTTTTATGATGTTCAATGCAAATTAACCATGATTATTGCTGTAAAAATTTCACCAACCCGAGAGGTTCGGTCGACCAAGGCAAGTTTGGTTGACCACTTGCTAGGGTTCGGTCGACCAAGTCAGTTTTGAACTAATGGTTCAGTCAACTAAGTTGTTGGGGCGTAAGACGTGCCAGTTTGGTCGATTGTGGAAGATACGTTCATTTCAGAATGGTCGACTGAGCGAAGTTAATATGTTGACTTCTGGTCAGTTCAGTCGACCAAGGCTTTTGTACTACTTAGGATTCAGTCAATCGAGATCGCTTACAATGTGCATTTAAGTCCTAATTTGGTCTCTATGCTTCATCAACCCAGTGTAAATAAACATAAGGTATTTTAGGCTATATGAGTGATGATTCCTATGGTCATTCTAAGGCCTCTTGAGAGTTAACCCCAAAAATTCGACGTCGGTTGACCGATCCTTAAGGTCAATCTATGGTCTTGAGTATTAAACCCTATCATGCATGAGATGCAGTTATTACATACCATAAAAAACTTATTACAATTACAATATAACTTGAAAGAAAAACAAAAGCACTTCATGCTCTGCTTCTTTGCAATATCATGGATTGCACCGAATGATGTGTGTGTTTAAGTGCTTCTCGGCTTCCATTTCTTATCTGTCATCCATGCTTAGAAAAGTAAACGTGTTTATATACTTAGCACACAGATGAGATACTGTGGTTTGTCATAATCAAAATAGTGATCGGACTCAAAAAAGTCTACAATCTCCCCCTTTTTTATGATGATAAACACAGGAGCAAAATTTGGGTTCGCCTGACAAGGCTCCCCCTAACAATATGCATTAAAAGAATAATATTGAATCAAGTTCACATACAAGCATTAAGACTTTAGAATTTTTCAAGTTGTGCATTTAAGTACAACTATCATTTTCCATTTTGAGTTATAAAAGTTCAAGGAGAAAGAACTAATTTTGCTCTCATAAAACATCTCCCCCTTTTGTCATCAGCAAAAGGGCAAAAACAAATATCTCCTCTTCTTCAACAAGACCATAAAGAGCAGAGCCCCAAAAATTTATACATTTCGTGACAAAAAAAAATGATTTTTTGAACATAAGTCATGAATGCTTTGAAGCTTATATACTTGCAGCAAGAGATAAAGTTGATCATTTTAAAAGTTCATTTCTTGCCTAATAATAAAAATAATCTCCTCTTCTTCAAGAGGACCATAAACAGCAGAGCCCCAAAAATTTATACATTTCATGACAAAAAATTGATTTTTTGAACATAAGTCATGAATGCTTTGAAGCTTATATACTAGCAGCAAGAGATAAAGTTGATCATTTTAAAAGTTCATTTCTTGCCTAATAAAAAAAATAAGTCACAAGCAAGCATCAATGTTCTGGTTTATCATTTAAACACACACCAAAATATAACCAGAAAGGACAACCATATAGATCCTAAAAATTTATCAATCACATGTAAGATCATATGGCAAATCAAATGACTGTGGCAAACCAACATGTTTCAAATTATGATTTTCAATAAGAATCTTACATTGAAGCACATGTCACACTTGATTCAAAACGGATCTAAGCTAAAAGATATTGGTGAGCATAACAGGGTAGTAATTTAATTCTAGATGCTCCCCCTTTTGATTAGAATCCTAGCTTAGATGCAATAAACTGCTTATACCAGTTAAAGACTAATTTCATTATGCTTAGTAGTATATGTCATCATTTTAAATCTTTTAAAATAAATATACTGGTAAAGATTAATTTACTCTTTCATGCAATCAGTATAGCTATTCCTATGTGGATTACACATGCAACATAAAAGATATATTAAGGCATGATTTTGTGTTCACAACCAAGAACGATCCATATCTAATTGTATAGCTTTAAGAACTGGATATGATGTTCGTGATTCTCTAAAGAGCCTCAATATTTCAAAAGAAACGAAAATGATGCATATAGGTCCTTTATGTTCTTTCTATAGGGAAGGCACTTAGCTCCTCTAAATATCCAATGAGTATGCCAAGATGAAGTTTAATTTTCATTTAATTTTCACTCATCCTTTCAAAAATAATTTAACATTTATTCTATCATAATCATATCTTTGTACAAGGTTTTATTTTGGGAAAATTCTAACGAAAATTTGGCAGCATGATGTTGAAAAATTGAACATTTTTCCATAAAACATATACCTAAAATTTGGTTGTTTTTAGCAAATAGTTCGTAATGAGCATGCAATAACCTAGATCCACTACCAGCATGCAATTCCCATCACCGCATCCACCATGCAAGAGGCATTCTAGACTAAGCATGCAATTAGGTAGCAAATATCAATTCATAAATAATAATCTATCCAACAAAGAATATAAACACTAAAGAGCAGTGGATGGATTTGAGTGCAGTGCAGTTCTTATGAAGACATATAGACATAAATATTATAAGATGATGAGAGCATTTTAATTTATATGACCACGAAATGGAAATGCTCCACCTAAGTTATGCACTTATTCATTTTATGCCTTTTCTATTTTTCAAATTCTTTAGCCAAGTGTTTTAATATATTCAATGATTTAATCTTGGTGATGAATGCTTTAGGCTTATTGGACCAAAAAGTCACAATGAATATTTGATAAGGTGATAAGCCTATGTCTGCCTCTTTTCTTATGAAACTCAACCCGTAAAAGGCTCAAGTTCAAATGGCTTTGGATTTTATTGTTCGTGCATAGGTTTCTGGGTCATTTGTGTTTCCATATATATTAAAACCTATAGCAATCATTTTAGCCATTTAATCAAATTCAAAAGAAAATAAAGCTCTAAATGATTTCACTTAAAGTTTTGAGAGCTTGTGAAGCGAGTTTGGATGAATACTCTTGACAATTAAATTTCTGTTAAGTTCGAAGAGTATTCATTATGAGTGGACATAATTCAAGATATTTACGTGGAATTGAATATGTCCAACCACTTAGGCAAAAAGCATTTATCAGTATATGAATTTTCTGGAACAATATTCTTCGGAGAATGGAAAGTATCCTATAAATATAATCACAGTTTAAAGCAAGGATACAAGTAGATAGGTGAAACCTTGCCAAGTATGATCATGGTTAGGTAAGGATTTCCTATGAATGGGATAGGCAAATCAAGATTAGAGGATTTAAATATTGAACTCAAAGGGGGTAATTTGATTTAACAATAAAATATGAATCATTTAGAGGATACCTCTAATTTTGATTACGAGAGGGATAACTTTTAATTAGCACTAGTAGAATAGAAATTAATCATCATTAATGCTTATACCTAGAATGATGACTAGATTTTAATTTAGACTTTTCATATTCAAAAATGAGTTTAGGGTATAATGATATATGATATTAGATGGATCCCTAAAACTCAATCTTGTGCAATGGACAACAGTGGCTTAACTTAAGGTATTATATTTAAGCATGGGTTAAGCATTTGAAATTAATTACCTGGCAAAGATGACATGCCCAATTGGAAGTGGATGCAGATACTAGGTTTATATATTTTAACCCCAAACCACTCCCTAAGCCTATAATCATCACAACCCCTAAACCTATGAACTAAGGGAAGATTATGAGAGTTGTGGTGTATTCCCTTGAGAGTGGGCGAATTGGGTATTTAAAAATATTTTGGTATTTCAATCCTTAATTGAAAACCCAACCATACATCAACAAATTTGGATATACACCAACTTCAATATTATACAACTAAAATGATTTAATCAGTGCATATCTCAATTAATTCAATATTACCCAATTATTCTCACGTATTTTAGATATTCATATATACCAACATTTAAAACATGCAGAGCAGATACAATATGAATATCAGTGCAAAAATATAAAAAAGATAGAGAGAGAGTGCAGACACTGAATTTTTAACGAGGTTTGGCCAAACCCCACCTACGTCCTCACCTTGGGCAAAACACCCAAGGATTCCACTAATCCCACTCCTTTAACTAGGACAAAGCTACCCGTTACAAACCCGCTGCTTACAAGAGACACAGCTTCCTCCTACTCTGCTGCTTACAAGAGGCATAGCTTCCTCCTACTCCGCTGCTTACAAGAGGCATAACTTCCTCCTACTCCGCTGCTTACAAGAGGTGTAGCTTCCTCCTTCCCTAGTTCACAACCCAAACTGTCAATACAATAGATTGATAAAATTTATGAACACTCAGATGCTTTTTAACAAGTTAATGAGTACAATAAAATCCTAATACATACTCACAGGATATAATCATGAAGCTCAATGAATGTATGTGATGATTTCAATAATAATCAAATATATAATCTTTGTATATAAAAATATGTATGATGAGTTTTGTTGACTCTATGAGTCCAATCCTGTTTTGATAATGACAAATCATTTGGTATTTGATCTGTGCATTGAGATTATGAATAGGAACAATATTTAGCATGCACGAAAGAATAAAAAGTCATGGAAATACATGAATACTAAAGTATATCCATCTTGGCAAAATCCATGGAACTAAAAGAGTTGAAAAATGAAGATGCAAGCGGCAAGTTGAAGATCGTCATGGGAATGGGTATTTAGAACTGAATGTATTTACATATTGCATAGGATTTAATTTGAAGCTCAAAATATGCCCTAACTGACCTTAGGACTCATACATCTCATGAACATCTTTAGGCGATATTTATGGACTTAGAGATTTTTTAAAAATCCTGAAAAATATTTTATAAAAGAGCAAAGAAGAGAGCAAAGCATATTTTTGAAACTAAAAAGGAAAAATCTAGAAAATGATCAGTTCAGAAAACTAAACTCCACGTTCAATCATCTGAAGATTGAACTTCTGAAGACCGAAGTTAAGCTTAGTCGTCTAAAGAATTTCTTCAGAATACCGAAGATTAAGTTCATTCATCTGAAGAATTAATAGTGAAATACAGAACCTGACAGAAGCACATCAGAAGACTAAATTCAAACTTCAGTCGTCTGAACCCAACACTTCAGAAGACTGAACCCTAACCTCAGTCGTCTGACCCTATGTCCAAGTTAATTTTTCGAAGCTCTAAGGAACTTCAATCTTCTAAGCCTTAACCCTCAGTCGTATGAACCAGCGGGAAAGTTAAAAATTTAATTTTTAATAAGAGAACACGCGAGTTATTTTTTGATCCAACCGTTAGGATTCATTCTAAGGGCAAGGTTACCTACATAATCAATATCTAAACCCTAGTACCCCCATGAAATGAAAAAAGAATAGAACAAACCTTTGACATACAATTGAGGAGATTGTACGTTTAGCACAACTTGGGAGAACTTTGAACACACTGTTGAAGTTTTTACTTGGGATTTCAAAGTTTATACATCAAATCTAAGCTAAGGCTATCTTGATCTTCAAAACGTAATCTAGCAATCGTTGTGCTTCCATTTTGGTATCAAGGTTTGGTAAATTGATTTGCTTGTTAATATTCACTCTCATAGAGCTTTTCATCTAAATCGATTTGCTTGTTAATATTTATTCTCAAAGAGTTTTTCATCTCAAAATCTATTATTGAATATTGATTGAGAGATTGATCTTGAGTGTGCTTATATTAAATTGTTTTGACAAGATCACTACTTGAGAAAAGTTTTTGCCATTGGTGAAACGGTTTTGATTCAAGTGTGTATTCAGCTAAAGACTCGATATTTTTTATATTACTAAACCACTTGATTAAATTTCCATAGAGTTCATAATTATATATATTATTGAAGGATATTTTCCGAAAACTATTATATTAGGTCTTTGATCTTTGGAAATCATATCGTGCACACACACACACACATATATATGCATAGTACAAAGAGCATATTGTGTTTGGATACTTGGAAAAAAACTATTGATTTAGATCTTTATAATATTCAAGACATATTTTTTGATAAGATCACATTTGGTATTCGTGCATCTAGTAAGTTGAACTAGAACCCTAATTTCTCCAAAGCTTCTACTTATATCATTACTTGGGAGATTTGATAAAAGGGAATTTGTGTTGAAGCATATCATTCATATAACGAGTATATCGTTACATGCATACTGAGCTTCAAGTTTCATCATATGGATATGTGTTAGGTTTTCAATTGTACTCACTAGCTTTGTTAGAAGCAAATCTTGAGTTGTTTTGTAGATTTGAAATTCGATATTGTAATCACGGTTCGGGTTGTGAGCCGAGTGAGGAGGAAGTTGTACCTCTTGTAAGCAGCGGATGTAAGGGAAGTTCCGTCCTAATTAAAGGAGCAGGGATTTAGTGGAATCCTTGAGTGGGTTGCTCAAGGTGAGGACGTAGGCCGGGTTGGCTGAACCTCGTAAAAATTGTGTTTGCCTTCTCTCTTCCTTTACTCATTTTATTTTCCACAACATATTTCATTATTTATCTTGCATGTGTATGTTGAATAACCTCACTCGCACTTGACAATTAATTGCGTTAAAGAATTCATTAATATAATAATTTAAATCAGTCTTAAACCCCTGCAATCAATTTGTTAAATATAAAAATAGGGATTAAGTGGTAAATAATATTAAAGGTTTTTAAAATACCCAATTCATCCCCCCTCTTGGGATTACACCTAAATTAACATTTGATATCAGAACGGGTTTACATAGACTTAACTGTTCATTTTTAAAAAGATCACATGGCACATATCGGTGTAACCCCATTCGGTAAGGGACACTCGTCCACTAGACCACCTATTTTCTATGGTGTAAATTACACCTACTGGAAAAGAAGGATGAGTATATATCTATTAAATGTAGATTGGAAAGTGTGGAAAATTGTTTCCAAAGGAAACCATATCCCTATGAAAGTAGTTGATAAGCTTAATGTACCCAAAACTGAAGATGAGTATACTGAAAAGGACTGGAAATCAATGCAAATAAATGCTACTACAATGAATATGTTATTCTATGCACTCGATGTAAATGAATTTAATAGGGTAATGGCATGTAACTCTGCTAAAGAGATTTGGAAAAAATTAGAAGTTACATATGAAGGTACTAAGGAAGTAAAAGATAGTAGGATAGACATGCTCACCAGTGAGTATGAAGCATTTAAAATGACTACTGATGAATCTATTCAATCCATATACACTAGATTCACACACATCACGAATTCTTTAAATGATCTTGGTAAATCTTACCCTACTTATGAGTTCATCAGGAAAATACTCAAGGGACTACCTCCAGTTTGGGAAGCTAAAGTGACTGTAATAGCATAAGGAAGAAATCTCAAGGAGATGTCGGTTGATGAACTAATTGGATTGCTCATCACCTATGAGCTTGCAATAAATGAGAGGAATAATGAGAAAATTAAAGCAAAACAGCACTTAAGGCATTATCTCATTGCTTCAATGAGGGAAGTGATTTAGAATCGGATGACAACATGCCACTCATCACAAAGAAATTTGGAGAATTCATAAGAAAAGCAAGAAATACACTAGAAAATTCAATAGGTCAAAAGCAGAAAAGGGAGAGTCTAGTAGAAGGAAGCAAAAAGATGATCCTCACATATGTTATAACTGTAGAGAATTTGGGCACATCAAGGCGGATTGTCCCCAGCTGAAGAAAGGGTCTAAGAAGAAGAAGAAGGAAGCTCTAAAAATGGGCTAGGACACACACAGTACCAGTAGTTCGGAATCTAAATCCAGTGATGACGAAATGGCGAATCTATGTCTAATGGCACACAATGACCACGGGGTACAATCCTTTTGTTTTGCTTCATCTTACTATTCAAGTGATTCAGAAAATGAAAATAGCATGCTTTCGTATGATGAATTGCATCAGGAATGTTTGTTCACCCTTAAAATGCTTGAAAAAATGAATAAAAAAAATTCTAGTTTGAAATTAAAATTGAAAGAATTTTCAAAGTTAGTTGAACGTCAAAATGAATCTCATGCATCTCTCATGAAAAACAAGGATTTGAAAATTGAGGAGTTAGAAAAAAATTTGAAAGATAAAACTAAGATTATTTGAAAATTTATTGAAGATCAAAATAATTTTGAAACACTCCTAGGAGCTTAAAGAAAGTCCCTAGAGAAGGAAGGTCTTGGTTTTAATGGAAAGGAGAATCTAGAACAGAAACATCTCTACATGGGAGATTTTGTAAGAGAGTCAAAATCATATGTTCCAACTAAAGACTATCATAAAAATATTACATGTTTTAAATGTAAGAGGTTGGGTCACATAAAATTTGATTGTCCTTTCAAAAATAAAGATGTCAAACTTAAGAAAGTCTAGAAAGTCAAAGGAGAATCTAGTACTAACCCCCATGGACCTAAGAAAATCTGGTCAACAAAAGTAGTTATCTGATTATGTCCTATAGATGTGCTTGAGATCGTCCTCCTCGAAGGACAAGTGGTATATGAGCAGCGGATGCTCGCGACACATAACAGGAGATAAAGCTAAATTCGCATCTATCATATCCAACGATGAAGGATTCATTATATTTGAGGATAACTCTAAAGGTAAAATCATTGAAGTTGGTAAAGTTGGTAAGGAACCTTCACTTGTCATTGATAATATATTGTTAGTTAATGGATTAAAACATAACTTATTGAGTATAAGTCAACTATGTGATAAAGGTTATAAAGTCTCATTTGAACATGACAAATGCACTGTAGAGAACAAATCTGAAAACAAAATATTGTTTGCTGCTGATCGTCATGAGAATGTATACACCACTAGCCTTCATAACCTTGCTTCTCAACGTGTTACTTGTTTTTCTGCTATAAATGAGATTTTTTGGATTTGGCATAGGAGACTAGGACACGCAAATATGGACTTATTATCTAAACCTGTTAAGGAGGAATTAGTTAAGAGATTGCCTAAGAGTAAATTCGTGAAAGATAAAATCAATGATGCATGCCAACTAGGAAAACAAGCAAGAATGAGCTTTAAGAAGAATAAAGTAATCTCCACTACTAGGCCACTTCAAATGCTACACTTAGATTTATTTGGTCCAAACCCAATTCAGAATTTAGGAGGAAAATCATATGCGTTCATCATAGTTGATGATTATTCAAGATATACATGGGTACTATTTTTAGGTCACAAAGATGAAGCGTGTGAACAATTCATAAATCTATGTAAGAAAATTCAAAATGAAAAAGGTTAGACTGTCACAAAAATCCTAAGTGATAGGGGTAAAGAATTTAAAAATCAATGCAGGGAAGACTACTGCAATTCATTGGGAATAGCTCATAATTTTTCAACTCCTAGAACACCACAGCAGAATGGTGTAGTTGAAAGGAAGAATAGGTCTATACAAGAAATGGCCAGAACTATGCTTAACGAATATAAACTACCTAAGTACTTATGGGCTGAGGCAATAAATACTGCCTGATATATTCTAAATAGAGTTTTGAATAGACCATCTCTAAATAAGACTCCTTACGAATTATGGAATGGCCATATACCAAATATATCATATTTTCATGTCTCTGGCTGTAAATGTTTTGTGCTTAGAAACAATGACCATTTAGGAAAGTTTGATGTGAAATCAGATGAATGTATCTTTCTAGGGTATGCCTTAGACAGTAAAGCCTACAAAGTATGTAATAAGAGAACATTAACTGTTATAGAATCCATTCAGGTAGTGTTCGATGAGTCAAATCCCTTCTCTAAAAGGACTAATGAAGATGAAATTGAGATAAATGAGGAATTTGAAAAACCATCCATTAAAGATGATTCAGAAAAGAAAAATGAAATTAAGGAACCATCCTTTAAATCTAATCAAATTGAAAGTGAGGTTAATGAACTACCTAGAGAATGGAAGTACATAAAGAATCTCATTGATCAAATAATAGGCGAACCATTGCATGGAGTAGCCACTCGATCCTCACTTAGGAACATGATTAGTCATTTTGCCTTTCTATCTCAAGAAGAATCTAGGAATGTGAGTGAAGCAATTGAGGATGAATCGTGGGTGATGTCCATGCAAGAAGAGTTAAACCAGTTTGAGAGAAACAAAGTATGAACATTAGTTCCTAGACCTGAGGATAAGACAATTATTGGAACAAAATGGATATATAAGAACAAGAAAGATGAACATGGGATAGTTGTTAGAAATAAGGCAAGACTAGTAGCTCAGGGATATAACCAGAAAGAAGAAATAGATTTTGAAGAAACCTTTGCACCTGTAGCTAGAATGGAAGCTATTCGAATGCTTTTAGCCTATGCTGCTTTTAATGATTTCAAGTTATATCAAATGGATGTCAAAAGCATATTTTTAAATGGCTACATAAGTGAAGAGGTATATGTAGAAAAACCCCTAGGCTTTGAAAACCATAAGAATCCAAATCACGTTTATAGACTAAAAAAAGCCTTGTACGGTTTAAAACAAGGTCCTAGAGCTTGGTATGAGAGACTAAGTGGCTTTCTACTGGACAATGAATTTATAAGAGGGAGGATAGACACAACAGTTTTCATAAAATCCAAGAAAGATGACTTGCTCCTAGTTCAAGTATACGTAGATGATATCATATTTGGAGCTACAAATAAAGACTTGTGCAATGAGTATGCAAGCACTATGCAGAATGAATTTGAGATGAGTGTGATGGGTGAACTAAATTTCTTCCTAGGACTTCAAATCAAACAAGCGAAACATGGAATCTTTATAAATCAATAGAAGTACATTAAAGATCTGCTCAAAAAGTTTAATATGGAAGATGGAAAAATACTAGGAACACCTATGAGCTCTTCTTTGAAATTAGACAAAGATGAACAAGGTATACCAGTAGATGTCAAGCTCTATCATGGAATGATCGGTAGCTCACTATATCTTACTGCCAGCAGACCTGACATAATGTTTAGCGCATGTTTGTGCGCAAGATTTCAGACTGCACCAAAAGAGTCACATTTGTTAGCTGTTAAACGAATACTTAGATACCTGATAGGAACCGTGGAACTTGGGTTATGGTATCCTAAGCATACATCTTTTGAGATTATCAGCTATTCAAATGATGATTTTGCTGGTAGCAAAGTGGATAGGAAGAGCACGAGTGGTACATGTCATTTCTTAGGACATTTGTTAGTCTCTTAGTTTTCTAAGAAGTAGAATTCAGTAGCTCTTTCCACAGTAGAGGCAGAATACATAGCGACTGGAAGTTGTTGTGCTCAAACACTATACATGAAGCAACAACTGACGGATTTTGGATTAAGCTATGACACAATTCCTATAAGATGCGACAATATGAGTGCAATAAACATCTCAAAGAATCCTATATTACATTCACAAACTAAACATATAGAAATAAGACATCATTTTCTTCATAATCATGTGCAAAAAGGAGATGTGACACTTGAGTTTGTATGCATAGACGAACAATGGACAGACATATTCATGAAACCACTTGCGAAGGGTAGGTTTATCCAAATTAGGTGTGAATTAGGGCTAACGCATAGTTGAGAGGTTTCCTAGAAGTATATTAGATGACATCATTCAGGGGGAGCACCGTCACTTAATATTTACAATTGGTTAAAAATTTTCAAATTCAGCTCATTTATTCTCATTTGGTATCACATTTGTTCACGTTTGGTATTAAAATCATATCATGATAAGGGCATATTGAAATTTAGTGCCTGTTTTGCTTATACATGTCTATGAAATTTTCCACACTGTGTATGTTCACATTGCACATTACATTCAACAACACAACTTTCAATATTACCAAGGGGAAGAAGTAGATTGAATTAACACAGGGAGACACATTTCACAATACAATTTTTAAAAAAATTCTAATGGTTGAACAAGTTTAAAACCTTAAGATTTAAAAAGGGGAGAAGAATACAAGGCTATGTCCACTCATGTATTATTATTATACACCTTTTTGTTGATGTGAAAAGGGGGAGAAGAATCAGGCTACAACAAAAATAGGCAAAAATGGTTGGAAAAACTAATTGTGTATGAGCATGAGCATATTTCATTTGCTGGATATTTGTGCATTATTTGAGTGGGAGCCTGGTTAGGCGTAACCCATTCTATATTTTTGCTCATGTATTTATCGTCATCAAAAAGAGAGAGATTGTTGACTCTATGAATCCAATTCTGTTTTGATAATGACAAATCACTTGGTATTTGATCTGTGCATTTAGATTGTGAACAGGAACAATATTTTGCATGCACGGAAGGATAGAAAGTCATGGACAGACATTAAGACTAAAGCATATCCATTTGGGCAAAATCCACGGAAATAAAAGAGTTGAAGAATGAAGATGCAAGCAGAAAGTTCAAGATCATCATGGGAAGGGGTATTTAGAACTTAATGTATTTACATATTGCATATGATTTAATTTGAAACTCAAAATATACCCTAGACTGACCTTAGGACTCATGCATCTCATGAACATCTTTAGGGGATATTTATGGACTTAGAGATTTTTCAAAAACCCCGAAAAATATTTTATAAAAGAGCAAAGAAAGAGAGCAAAGAAAATTTTTGAAACTAAAAAGGAAAATTCCACAAAATGATCAATTCAAAAGACCGAACTCCATGTTCAGTCGTCTAAAGATTGAACTTCAGAAGACCAAAGCTAAGCTTAGTCGCTTGAAGAATTTCTTCAGAAGACCGAAGATTAAGTTCAGTCGTCTGAAGAATTATTAGTGAAACACAGAACCTAGCAGAAGCACATCATAAGACTGAACTCAAACTTCAGTCGTCTGAACCCGACACTTCAGAAGACTGAACCCTAACCTCAGTCGTCTGACCCTATGTTCAAGTTAATTTTTTGAAGCTCTAAGGAACTTCAGTCATCTGTGCCTTAACCCTCAGTCGTCTGAACCTACGAGAAAGTTAAAATTTTAATTTTTAATGAGAGAACACACGAGTTATTTTTTTTATCCAACGGTTAGGAATCATTCTAAGGGCAAGGTTACCTATATAATCAATATCTAAACCCTAGTACCCCCATGAAATGAAAAAAGAATAAAATGAACCTTTGGTATACAATTGAGAAGATTGTACATTTAGCACAACTTGGGAGAACTTTAAACACAATGCTGAAGTTTTTGTTTGGGATTTCAAAGTTTATACGTCAAATCTGAGCTAAGGCTATCTTGATCTTCAAAAGGCAATCTAGCAATCGTTGTGCTTTCATTTTGGTATGGAGGTTTGGTAAATCGATTTGCTTGTTAATATTCACTCTCATAGAGCTTTTCATCTAAATTGATTTGCTTGTTAATATTTATTCTCAAAGAGTTTTTTATCTCAAAATCCATTATTGAATATTGATTGAGAGATTGATCTTGAGTTATATTAAATTGTTTTGACAAGATCACTACTTGAGAAAAGTTTTTGCCATTGGTTAAATGGTTTTGATTCAAGTGTGTATTCAGCTAAAGACTCAATATTTTTATATTACTAAACCACTTGATTAAATTTCCATAGAGTTCATAATTATATATATTATTGAAGGATATTTTCCGAAAACTATTATATTAGGTCTTTGATCTTTGGAAATCATATCGTACACATATATATATTTGCATAGTACATTTGGATACTTGGAAGAAAACTTATTAATTAGATTTTTGTAATATTCAAGACAATTTTTTCTATAAGATCACATTTCTCCAAAGCTTCTACTTATATCATTACTTGGGAGATTTGATAAAGGGAATTTGTGTTGAAGCATATCATTCATATAACGAGTATATCGTTACATACATACTGAGTTTCAAGTTTCATCATATGCATATGTGTTAGGTTTTCAATTGTACTCACTAGCTTTGTTAGAAGCAAATCTTGAGTTGTTTTGTAGATTTGAAATTCGATATAGTAATCATGGTTCGGGTTGTGAACCGAGTGAGGAGGAAGTTGTGCCTCTTGTAAACAGCGGATGTAAGGGAAGTTTCATCCTGGTTAAAGGAGCAGGGATTTAGTGGAATCTTTGAGTGGGTTGCTCAAGGCGAGAATGTAGGCCGGGTTGGCTGAACCTCGTAAAAATTGTGTTTGCCTTCTCTTCCTTTACTCCTTTTATTTTCCTCAACGTATTTCATTATTTATCTTGCATGTGTATGTTGAATAACCTCACTCGAACTTGCAATTAATTGGGCAAAAGAATTCATTGATATAATAATTTAAATCAGTCTTAAACCCCTACAATTAATTTGTTAAATATAAAAATAGGGATTAAGTGGTAAATAATATTAAAGGTTTTTAAAATACCCAATTCACCCCCCCCCCTTGGGATTACACTTAAATTAACAAGTTTTCTCACAGATCTACACCCAATGCAATATATCTCCAAAAATTGATTTTTCAAATAATATGTGTTGGAGATCTAGGGTTTTCTCAAATAACTTTTGGCACAAATAAAAGAATATTAAATCTTTGAAAAAATAATATCAAGAATGCTTCAAAGATTTAAAGTCCTAGAATGAGCTTCTCACACAAGATTTTTCAAACCAAAATATGAAACTTAGGGTTCTTGCTCTCTTAATAAAATTTTAAATAAAAATATGAGAGAAGAAAAACTTTTACATTGAAGGTTAAGTGCCAAAATATAAAACCTTGTATACCAAACCTCAATATCAAACATGCTTAACAAGATGTGCGCATGAATGCCCTTAAACAGCAGAGAGAATGGCCAAAAGATGTTTTAACTTGATAAAGTGTAGGCAAAGTATTTAAAGGCTTTCAAAAGTATGCTCAAAGTGGTTTCCCCTTGTCTTGTTATCTCTCCTAGGATTTTGGGTTAGTGTATATAAGCAATCTCACCATCTAAACAATTTCTCGATGTTGGATAGTTTAAAACATCATATTTACGTCTGTGTCCGTTCTAAAAAGCCGTTCTACACCGCGACATTCATCGACCAGAGCACGCATTCATCGACGAGTGTACAACACCCATTCGTCGACGAGAACCTAAGTTCGTCAACGAGAGACCTGTCTAAACATTTTGGGCTCTTGGTCTTCTTTCGTCAATGAGACAACATTGTTCATCGCCAAGTGGCCTTCATGCTTTTGTCAACGAGGCCATGGGGTTCGTCGACGAGGCCTCTAAAATTTGCATATAAAAATTCATTCAACCTAGAACTAATGTAAATGAATCTTTCATGAAATGCATGAGTCCTAAGGTCTGTCTAGGGTAAATTTGAGCTTCGAATTCTATCTTATGAAATATGTAAATAGAAGTGAGACTAACACACATTACAACTGAAAATCTAAGGTGTCTTCATCCTTTTGCTCTTTTAATTTCATGGAATATGTCAGGTCGTATGCGCTTCAAATTCCCAATGGCTTCCATAGCATCCATACCATCCGTGCGTGCTAAATAATGATCCTGCTAAAAGACTCAATGCACAGATGAGATAATTGTGTTTTGTCATTATCAAAATGATATCGAACTCAAAAAGCCAACAGATTAAAATATTTGCATACTTTCTATTGGAATCCGATCTTCCTTAGATCCTACGGAGTTTGCCTTCATGATTACCCACATCATTTCTTTGTCTAAACCTCTAGCACTTCTAAATAAACAATTAAACAATACGTGCCACATAGTTTTGCAACATAAGCAGGTATTGAATATACATAAAAGATTATGCTTATTTATTCTATTTTTACCTGATGAGGCATGACTGTGGGTTTGATGGACAAAACATTAATCATTTTTGAAAATATTTTTTCATTTTAACAGTAAAGGGTTTGTTATGATTATTCTTTTCATTTTTAGCTTTGATTATAACACTACAAAAAATGAGGTTATTAGTGAACGATCAAAATCGTCACTATTAATCAAAAAACTATCACTAATAGTATTAGTGACGGTTTTATAAGTATTAGTGATGGTTTTGAAATAGTCGCCATAACTGTCGTTAGTAATACTTATTAGTGATGGATTACTACAAGCGGCACTAATAATAGAGTTGTAGTGACGGATTATCACTATCGCTAAAACCCTAATACCATCACTATAAATTATATATCAACTCGGCTTAAATTCATCACTAATGGTAGACTAATAGTGGCGAATTCGGAAACCATTACTAAAAGTTGAGAATTAGTGAAAGTTTCAAAACCGTCACTAATAGTGAAGTATTAGTGACGAATATAAAACATTCACTAATACTTGGGCTTTTGTAGAGTATTAGTGAAGGTTTCAAAACCGTCACTAATAGTAGAGTAGTAGTAATGAATTAAAATCTTCTCTAACACTTTGGTTTTAGTGACGGTTTTGAAATTCATCACTAATGTTCTACTATTAGTGAAGGTTTTGAAACCTTCACTAATACTCTACTAGTAATGACAGTTTTTAAATTCATCACTATTAGTCTACTATTAAATTTTTTTTTAAATAATTAATTTTCATAAAAAATATGTAATTACATTTTCTTATACATAACATTAAACAACAATTACTAAAAATTTCATATATCATTCAAATTTATAATTCAAATTCATATTCAAATACATTATACAAATTTAAATTCAAATACAAAAAATTCATTTGTTCGAATAAAAAAATACAAAAAAAAAAACTCAGAAGCTGCATCCGATTGTAGCATGACGTCGTGCTAATATTGTGATAGCCGCAAACCCTACAAATTAAGAATTATAAAAAGCATTAGTATACGATTTTTGAACATATATGTATACATACTATAAGTATCAATGATTTGATAGCAAAATAATCAAACATTCGAACATAACTAAAAAAAAAAATGATACAATTTAAAATAGCTAAGAGCTTCATATAATAAGCATTAAATAATGTAATGTGTTCATACATCCCACAAACAATTTATATAAGAATATAGTTCTATGAAGAAATAGAATGTGATGTTCATGGTTTACATGGTTTCCTTAGGACTCAAAAACAATTATAATAATCAAATAATATAAATGAGCCATGCAAGGGGCGTCAAAAAATTAAAGAAAAGAAAAGAAAAGAAAAGAACCCATGGAAGTATCTAAAGCAATTCCATATTTGTTGAATAACAACTTTTTTTTGGTAAATTTTAATATGCCTTAGAATATAACCATCCTTTTTCTACAAGCTATAATATTCGTATATAGTGCCTACTACAATACAACCTTATTCCATTCTACAAACCAAACATAACTTTAAGTTCATCTACAATTTGGTGCTTATAACTAAAAACAGATAGCATAATGTCATCAAAAAAAATTTTGGGACGCAGGACAATACTCTAATTATATAGTTTCAAATCGAAGGAGTTAACTAAAAAATGAAACAATCAAGAGAACTTACAAAAGCTTTAAATGCAGAGCGATGGGCTGTCATCTCATACATATAGTAGCCTGGAAAATAAGAAACAAATTAAACCAAAGACTCAAATTATTGTAACTATCATAGATACACCATAGGAAACACATACCAAGTGACCAAATATCATATTTGAAGCCATATGGAATATCTGCAAGCAGTTCAGGACACATGTTTGACAAGCATGCAATATAATAAGTTCTTAAGCATCAGTTCATTAGTGATGAAGTTAAAAAATAAAACAACAAAACAATATGTTAGAATAAGAGGTATATAGAAAGTATTTCATTTCAAGCATGCAATATTCTATAAAGGATTTTCACTCATCCTTTCAAAAACATTTTTAGAAAAATCATTTATGATTTCATTTTTGAGAAAGGTTTAACAAAATTTTGGCAGCATGCCGACTGTAATTTGAACAATTTTCCAAAAATATTTGAACTAAAAAGGAGTTTATATATATATATATATAAAGGCATGCGAGAATCCTAGATTCATTACCAGCAAAGAATACACAAATATGCATCAATCATGCAAATGACATTTATACTATCAGTATCAACTCAATCTAGTATATCACAAGATATTCAATGAACATGCAATAGTTGTGAATAGCATGCAATATAATAAGTTCTTAAGCATTAGTTCATTAGAGATGAAGTTCAAAAATAAAACAATAAAACAATATGTTAGAATAAGAGGTATATAGTAAGTATTTCATTTCAAGCATGCAACATTCTATAAAGGATTTTCACTCGTCCTTTCAAAAACATTTTTAGCAAAATCATTTTTTATTTCATTTTTGAGAAAAGTTTAACGAAATTTCGACAGCATGCCGACTGTAATTTGAACAATTTCCCAAAAAAATTTGACTTGAAAAGGAATTTATATATATATAAGGGCATGCAAGAATCCTAGATTCACTACCAGCATGCAATACACAAATCTGTATAATTTATACAAATGACATTTATACTACCAGTATCAACTCAATCCAGTATATTCACAAGATATTCAATGAACACGCAATAGTTGTGACTAGCATGCAATATAATAAGCTCTTAAGCATCAGTTCATTAGAGATGAAGTTCAAAAATAAAATAATAAAATAATATGTTAGAATAAGAGGTATATAGCAAGTATTTCATTTCAAGCATGCAACATTTTATAAAGGATTTTCACTCATCATTTCAAAAACGTTTTTAGCAAAATCATTTGCCTCATCCTTTCAATCATTTTTAGTATCATCTTCAATAATTTCTTTGGCTTGCTATACACTATGACATATTTTTGTCCTTCGTTTGTTAAGATTAAAGAAAATACCTCATATATAGCTAGTAGAACCAAATTCATAACAATGGGAGATTCAAACCCTTAACTAGTGTGCCACAAATTTTATTTTATTTTTGTTTTAATGAACTCGATCTTCGATAAAATCTCAATCTCAAAAATAAAGAAGGCTTAAATTCATAGATTACAACAGTCAACAATCCATATTATGATTGGAATTAACTAGATAAGAAATCCTACTAAAGAAAAAGGCAATTGTTGCAATGAGGATAAGGGGCAAACATTACAAAGGTGCTAGAAATGGTGAAGAAAAAATATAAATAAATAAATAGTCATATGCAAACTAATAAGTAACCCAAAAGAACTTAGTCCTCATTTCGGAGAACTTAAAAAAAGCGCTTATAACACTTATCACTTAAAATAAACACTTTTGTAAAAAAGTGGCGTTTGTTTGTACTACAACAAACACTTATTGCAGAATGTATCAAAGTTACTCATACCTTGTGCACTCTGGTTAAAATTTCAAAGATGCATAGGCAATTCCATATTATGAATCATTCATTTCTTTTTTAATGTGTTATCTTCTTAACAAGCATATGGTTGTAAACTGTAAGTTGTAAGTCTGCTTGGATTTTAGAAGTAGCAAGGAATATAAGGAGGTTCAAAAAGACTTAAATTTTTCAAAAATTGATGTGCATTGTTAGTATTTTGAGCTTCATCTTTCCCTCATAGGCTCATACTTTCCAAGACCCACATAAATGCTGATTATACTAAGTAATATTAAACTCAGAATACAGAATGTACTAATTTCATAATATTACTACGAAACCCCATAATGGCAAATATGTTGCATAATCAAACTACCTTTTACATACCTTCTAATAAGAGGAGGAGTCACCTACATCATCTAGATGAGATTGGTGCATCATTTTTCGAGTTGCGCTTGCCTGTTCATAAGGAACTCCAGCTAAGCTTCAAAGTTTGACATTTTCTCTTTTAGCTACTGGTTCTCCAAGCCATAGTTGGACATTGTCCCTTTCAACTGCTAGTTCTCCAAACCATAGTTTGACACCGTATCTTTCAATTGCTGGTTCTCCATTTCCATCATCTGCATCCAGTGAACCATCTGATCTGCTCGAGACTCGTCAGCTCGACACGTTCATTCAAACTCAGCATGAGACGTCGCACTCATAGAAGATGATGATGTTGGGGCTATGTATCCACACTCAAGACCTTTCACCCAGCCCCCCGCTCGTTCCCCAAGCACCTAAGTGGAGATCTCATAATCCGTCAATGGCTGACTCCCCTCTGGAACAGGTGCATCCCTAAGCTCGAGTATCTTCACCTATTTTCAATCATGAAAATGAAGAAGTAAGAATACAACTTCAACGTTTTGAATAAAATAACAAACTAAATAATAGATATGACTTACATGTTTGCTTTACGCACCCTGGCACCACTCCCCTGATTGCCTTTGGTGTGTTCTCTGATACAGATCAGGAATCGGCTCCTCTGCGCCAGTCACGGGATCACGCTATATTATCATATAAAACATCATTAAAATTAATTTGGTGGTGTAAAAATAAATAACACTCATTAGATAATGGTCAGATAGTTCTATAGCAATTACCATTCGATGATTGATGAATAACCTCGACCCACTGTAATGCGTCGTAGGAAGTTTGCTGCGGTTCTCAACATTTTTTTCGCATATAGTCTACGAAAAAGATGTAATGACTTTTTATTAGTCACATCAATATGAAAAAGTAGTTATTATAATAGAAACATATTACCTGATAGTGTGGGTCGCGGAAATGGGGACACACCACCTCCCAATCCTCTTGGGTTATCTTATCGTATGGGTGCGCTTCTTCCTTATCACCCATTGCCCTAAAATGTTCGCGCATTTTGGTGCCACAAGTCTTAAATTTGTTGCAGAGCTGCACGTTGACCGCCCTTTTTGCATGGTCGGCATGGAGAATGTCCATATCGAACTCCTCCTTCATATGAAATACAGTTAGCATGTTAGACAATTATTTGGCTAGTATATTAAAAGTAAAAAAAAAAGTTTGGAATTAACTACCAATATGCGCCTGTACAGCACCATGCACTGAGCCTCTGTCACCTGCGGCCAGCTGAATACGGTGACTGAAGCATATTGTCAGCATATAATGTCGAGCTCTCAGGTCTAAGCTTTGCACCAAATGCCGCCACGCTGGACCGTGAAGCCTGGAGGAATGTCGATCTGTATCAACTCCCTAGTCCTATGTAGGTGCTTATGTAGCTCGGTGATGTAAGAACCCGATTTGAGAATTGTGAATTAAATAAATAAGAAAGGGAGAAAGGATTTAAAAAGGGAAAATCAGCAAGGCTCATCAACGAGGCTCCTTCTCTTGTCGATGAAGTACCATCTATAGCATAGCGACGAAATTCATAAGTTCGTTGACCAGTGAATAACGAGAGATTTTTGGAATTCTAAAATCTCAGGGGCGTCAACGAGTCCACGCTGCTGTTGACGAACGCCCTTCTTCTGCTCGTCAACAAGTGCTCCACTTTGTCGACAAGTCTGGTCAGGTCAAAGGTCTATAAGTTGAATTTTCATTTGTTTAATGGTTAAGAAACATAAAATCCTCTCTCTCTCTCTCTCTCTCTCTCTCTCTCTCTCTCTCTCTTTCTCTCTCCCTCCCTCCCTATTTCTCTCTCTAAAACTCGAACTACTCTCTCTCTAAGGTTTCGGGCCGTCTGTTACTCAAATCAACAATCCGATGTTACTATGTGGATCAGGGAGAGAATCTTTACATTTATAGCAGATCAGATCTTCGTTTTGAGGATTTTTGGGTTTTTTTCCAAAATCAAGGTAAGGGTCTGATTTCATTTTTGGTTTGGTAGATCTATGGTGGTTGGAATTATATTGAAGTATAATTCTTCGATTTTTAGGTTTTGGGGATCCCATGTCGTTGTTTTGGACTAACTAAGTTTGTGTTTTGGTTTTTGGTATAAGGAAAAGGGTTTCTGTTTATATCATTTATTTTTGTAATCTGAATCGATAAAACTGTGGTTTACGATTATATGGATGTTTTGGTTACTTATTTGGGAATATCTATTGGGTGAAATTATGGGATTTTTGGGTTACAGTTTTTGGGAAAATTGGGCGTTTTAAGTATCATCTCCTTTTCTCTTGGAAAATTATATATATGATTAAATTGTAATATAGAGATGACTGTACCTTTGATTATGTTAAACTGTATTTTCAAAGTATTTGATATGAGATTATTTGTATACCCAAATAAGTGTGGAATGAGCTAATGTATTGAATGATGTGTTTTGTGAAAAATCTTGTCGATTAACTACCATAGGTTGTGAGTTATTGAAATGAGATATAGGAACGGGAGCTCCAAAATGTTAGTTTTGTGAAAATGTCGAGTTGGAATAAAACCAAAGGTCTAGGAAAATTGAAGTGTGCTGGTTAACTATCAAACGCTGAGATATGAGGCGTGCTAGGATAATACCGTAGGCGGCCGAGTCAATTAACTACCATAGGCTCAGATATCTGGCATGAAGCCGAGGGTGTGAAATAGCACCTATGATTCCGGTTGGTCACTGAAGGGTGTGAGTTTCTCCATATTTGCACCGGTTGAACGTTGTGGGGCTTATGCTATGCCAGGTTACCGAGGGTGCCATGTTGTGCAGCCGGCTTAGGCCGAAGAGTGTGACGACACTAGAACGAGGTGTTTTGGTGAGATGTATACTGGAACTGTATTGTGAAAATATTAGAATTGTGAAATGTTTATGTTTTACTGTTGAAATAACACTCATGTATCCACACACTGATATAACTTGTTTCTCCCTTGCTGAGAGGTGTCTCACCCCTATCATACAAATGTTTTTCATGTCCTTCGAGTAGCCGACACTAGCGTCCTAGCGTTTCAAGAGCGTGGTTGTTGGTTAGTTTTGTAGAAGTACTTGTGTAAGTACTAATCTTTGGTCGGGTTGTCATTTTTGGGTTATGTAGGCGTAGGGGGGTATGTGTTATATTATGAGACTAGTTCCTGATTTTGTATAGACTCTAGAATGGTATTATGATGTAATAGGTTGAATTATTTCGTTACGTATATTGTATATTTTGTATATGATTGTGGATAGGGTATACGTGAATCCTACGGGGTCAGACCCTTATATTGTGTAGTATCATCGATGGTTGTATAATATAGAGACAGGTTAGGTTACTAAATCACACCCTGGAGCCCATTTTCGAGTTCGGGGCGTGAGTTTGGTATCAGAGCTGACTAAGTTGTTAGGTCTTGTAGACTTGGTTAGGTAGGTATGTGATGTTTTCGTTATTTATAGGGTTTTTTGATAATGTGAACTCCCGAGACACTATATATATAACCATGGTATTCCTCAGCCATAAGTGAGGGTATGTAATGTGTTTGGGACGGGGCTGCAATATAGGTGGCCGCCGGCTCTTCCTAGAGTTAGGTGTGTGTTGGTTATATCAGTAAGTTAACAAGGGAGAGATGTCAAATTTCTAGGACGAAATTTTTGTAAGAAGAGGAGGTTGTAAGAACCCGACCAGAGAATTGTGGATTAAATAAATAAGAAAAGGAGAAGGGATTTAAAGAGGGAATATTAGTAGGGCTCGTCGACGAGGCTCCTTCTCTCGTCGACAAAGTCCCTTCTACAGCTTGGTGATGAAATTCAGAGGTTCGTCGATCAGTGAAAATTGAGAGATTTTGGGAATTCTGAAATCTTAGGCGCATCGACGAGGCCATGCCGTTGTCGACGAACACCCTTCTCCTACTCATTGATGAGCGCACCACTTCGTTGACAAGTCTGGCCAAGTCAAAGGTCTATAAGTTGAATTTTCATTTGCTTAATGGTTAAGAAACATAAAAATCCTCTCTATCTCTCTCTCTCTCTCTCTCTAGAACTCGAACCACTCTCTCTCTCTAAGGTTTAGGGTCGTCTCTTATCTAAATCAACGATCTAACGTTACTATGTGGATCAGGGGGAGATTCTCTACGTTATAGTGGACCAGATCTTCATTTTGAGGATTTTCGGGTTTTTTTCCAAAATCGAGGTAAGGGTCTGATTTCGTTTTTGGTTCGATAAATATGTAGTCGTTGGGATTATATTGAAGTATTGTTCTTCAATTTTTAGGTTTTGGGGATCCCATGTCATTGTTTTGGACCAACTAAGTTCATGTTTCAATTTTCGGAATAAGGTAAGGGGTTTCTATTTATATCAGTTATTTTTGTAATCTGAATCGGTAAAAATGTGGTTTACGATTATACAAATGTTTTGATTACTTATTTGGGAAAATCTATCGAGTTAAATTATGGGATTTTTGGGTTACAGTTTTTGGGAAAATTGGGGGTTTCGGGTATCATCTCCTTTTCTGTTGAAAAATTATATATATGATTAAATTGTAATATAGAGATGATAATACATTTGGTTATGTTAAACTGTATTTTCGAAGTATCTGATATGAGATTATTTGTATACCCAAATAAGTGTGGAATGAGTTGATGTATTGAATGATGTATTTTGTGAAAAAGCGTGCCGGTTAACTATTGTAGGCTGTGAGTAATTGAAATGAGATATAAGATCGGAAGTTCCAAAATGTTCCAGGTTTTGTGAAAATGACAAGTCGGAATAAAATAAAAGGCCTAGGACAATCGAAGCATGCTGATTAACTACCGAAGGCTGAGATATGAAGTGTGTTGAGATAATATCATAGGCGGCCGAGTCAGTTAACTATCGTAGGCTCAGATATCTAGCATGAAGCCAAGGGTGTGAAATACCACCTATGATTTTGGTTGGTCACCGAAGGATGTGAGTTTTGCCATATTTGCACCGGTTGAATGCTGTGGGGCTTACACTATGCCAGGTTACTGGGGGTGCTATGTCGTGCGGCCAGCTTAGGCCAAAGAGTGTGACAACACTAGACCAAGTTGTTTTGGTGAGATGTATACTGAAACTGTATTGTGAAAATACTGGAATTGTGAAATGTTTATGTTTTACTGTTGAAATAACACTCATGTATCCACACACTGATATAACATGTTTCTCCCTTACTGAGAGGTGTCTCACTCCTATCATACAAATTTTTTTCAGGTCCTTCGAGTAATTGACACTAGCGTCCTAGCGTTTTAGGAGCGTGGTTGTTGGTTAGCTTTGTATAAGTACTTGTGTAAGTACTGATCTTTGGCTAGGTTGTCATTTTTGGGTTATGTAGGCGCCCGGGGGTATGTGTGGTATTATAAGACTAATTCCTAGTTTTGTATAGACTCTAGTATGGTATTATGATATAATAGGTTGAATTATTCCGCTATGTATATTGTATATTGTGTATGTGATTTTGGATAGGGTATACATGAACCCTATGGGGTTGAACCCTTATATTGTGTAGTATCATGGATGGTTGTATGATACAGAGATAGGTTAGGTTACTAAATCTCACTCTGGGGCCCTTTTCGGGATTCAGGGCGTGAGAAGTGTTCTTTGCCACACCACGGCTTGACCTCGTCGTTTGTGCTAAAGGGGTTGATGCTGAAAGAAGAGTTAAAAAATAATATTTTATTCATACACGTGAATTACCATCAATAGTTTTATTCTAAATCAATTACTCATAACCTTACCAACGCTGCTCATTATGGTGTGCAACTCACCCTAAGTTTGATCCCCAGCTGATGGATCCATGTCTGGCTAGGGTCCCGAGGGGTGAGATGGTGATGGTGCCGCATGAGGACCAACGTCTTCCGCCGGTCTCAAGAATGTCGAATCATCCACCAATGACGATGTAGTCGAAATACTGGACTAAAATCGGCCTCAACAACCTCTTGGCGCAATGTCTGCAAAATATTACACAAGTAAATATAAGAAGATTGGATATTATATGGAACCATAATAAATATATTTTCAGTAGAATACACATGTCAGATACATGGTGACAACATAACATAGGTACCTAAACATATACATCCTCAATATCTGTATCATCCTCACTTTTAGAGTGTCTTCCTCTTCACGACAGTACTCAACTACAGTTTCATCTTCTCCATCAGTTTCATCATCATTGATGAAGTCAAAGTGTACAGATTGTTCCATTCTAATATCAGTAGTCCCTATGTGTTCTACTGTAGCACCAACCCTATTCAATAGTATACGATCGGCTCCTTCCTCGGCAACATTGAAAGCAGATTGCGTTGCTGCACTAATAGATGGTTGATCTTCTTGGTAATCCTCATCACTAACACTTTTCTCCCCATCTACGACTTCTTTAATATCATACGAACTTCGAGGAGGAATTTTTTGGGTCACATGTCATTCACACTTCAATTTTGTGTCCTTAAGGTAGAACACTTGTTCTGCCTACATTGCTAGCACAAGAAAGTCATTTTGATACCATGTTTTGCTAAAATCGATACTGGTAAAGGAGGCATCTATGTTTATCCCACTCTTTTTATTGCTAATGTATCACCATGTACACTTGAACATGTCGACAAGTCTGTTAGCTCCATACTGAAGCTCTATAATGTCATCCAAGACACAAAAGTGTAGTTAATTTCTTCATCTCCTTCTGTGCCTAGCACTGCAACCCCACAATTTTGGGTTCTTCTATGTAGTTCAAGGGATTTCGTATGAAATTGTAAGTCGTTGACAATACAACCGTTGTAGCAGTTCACTCGTTGATCGAGGCCACATGCCAATGCGTACAAATATTTACTCATCGTTGGTTCTTTATTATAATACATGAATTTCATCTATTAATTAGAAATAAGTTTGGATGAGTAAACTATCGGTATTGAAAATATACATTGCTTACAAATCACATAAAATTTGTTACTTACACGGCTCCCAAACCAATTGACAAATTCCTTCTTATGTATTTCGTCAACATTCCTTTCATTTTGGGCTAAAAATTCATCTTTATGTTCGATATATGCAATAATATTACATGTTAATGTCAACTAAGTATATATACATACATACATACATACATAAATATATATATATATATATATATATATATGCATATGTAAATACAATGCAAAGTAAGGGGTTTGGAACCACGTACTCAATGTATGGAACAATTTTATCACAATTATTGAGGAGTAAAAATGCTCCTTTGGTAGGTCGTCCATATCAATGAAATTGTAAATCCGTGCACCAAATGGCTGAACATTTACTCAAAATATAGAGATGCTAGGTTCTTCATCTTTGGCATTAATAGCATGAATGTCTGCATTTCACTCATCAAAAGTGAACCTTATCTCAATATCATGTAGATACATTGAGCAAAATGTAAGACATTCACTATCAATGTATGCCTCAATGATTGAACCTTCCAGTCATACCTTATTGTGCACATACCCCTTCAAAGTGGACAAGAACATGTGCATTTTACATATAATCAATGACTTCTACGTATAAAGAAAGTAAGGAAATCATGTGAACATTGTAGAAGGACTTTATAATTTACCTCTCAATAGGATACATCCAACGATATTGCATTGGTCCTCCAATTATGGCCTTCCTTGGTAAATGGATGGCTAGATAGACCATCATATCAAAGAATGTTGGAGGAAATATTTTCTCCAACTTGCATAGTTTGATCACGATATCCTCCTCTAACCGTTCAAGTACGTTTATGCTCAATTTCTTGGAGCACAACTGTTAGAAGAAGATCCCCAGCTCAATTAGCATTGAGCGAACATTATCAGTCAAATGTCCACGAAGGAAAACGGGTAGAATCCGTTGTAGAAGGACATGACAGTCATGACTTTTCATTCCTACAATCTTCCCTTCCTTTGTGCTTATGCATCGAGGTATGTTTGATGCATATCCATTAGGGAACTTCACTGATTTCAACCATTCGAAGAAATTATTCTTCTCATCCTTTAAAAATGTGTAACAGGCTAATGGCATGAGAAGTTTGTCCCTATCACAAATCAGATGCAACTCAGGTCGTATACCCATATCTTCCATATCCCAGTGAGCATTTTCTGTGTCCTTTGTCTTCCCATTTATATCCAACAATGTACAAATGACATTCTAACAAATATTCTTTTTGATGTACATGACATGCAAGTTGTGGTGTAATGAAAGATCTTTCTAGTATGGTAATTCGAAAAAGATGCTTCTCTTTGCCCAATTCAACACCCACTCAGCACGTTTGCTTTTTCTACTGGTCGATGGTTTCCCAAATTTCACATCTCTGATCAACCAGAACTAGTTTAACATCTCTTCCCTACTTAGTCGCTTTCGCTGTAACCTTCGTTCAGGTTTTCCATTAAAGCTTTTGATGCCACGAGTCCTCCAAGGATATCCAGGTCGTATAAAACGCCAATGACACATAAAGCATAACTTACGTCCATGCTTTAAGGATAAGGTCCCAGCATCCTTATTATTGACTAGGCATGCTAAGTAACATTTTATGCTCCAACCTGACAGGTTGCCGTAAGCAGGGAAATCATTAATTGTCCACAATACTCAGCATACATCCGAAATGTTTTCCTAGTTTCCACATCGAATGTCTCCACTCCTTTTCCCATAGTTCTTTCAACTCATCAATTAACGAATGCAAGTAAACATCAATATCATTACTAGGTGCCCTCAGTCCGGGAATAAACAGAGACATATAAATGAAGGGTTCTTCCATACATCGTCATGGTGGCATATCGTATGACATCATCATAACTGGCCACATGCTATACAAGTTATTCATGTTATTGAAAGGATTGAACCCATCTGAAGTAAGGTCAAGTCTTATGTTGCGAGGATCACTAGCAAACCATGGATGCATTTTATCAAAATTGGCCTAAGTTTCAGAGTCCGTTGGATGGCTTAGGGTGTTTCCATCTTGAAGACATTTCTCTTGAGGCCATCTCATATCTGCAGCAGCCTTTTTGCATATATACAATCATTGCAGGTGCAGGATTAATGGAAAATATCACAAAACTTTTTGGGGGATCTTTTTACCCATCTTATGATTAGTTTTATACCTCAGTTCACCACAATCTGAGCACTCATTCGCATTTTCACGTTCACCGTAAAAGAGTGCGCAATCATACCTACACGACTGTATTGGAGTGTAACCGATACCCAATTCACGTATGTATGTCTTCTCCTTATAAAAGGACTTCTGAAGTGTTTCACCATCAGGCAGTGCTGCCTTAATGAGGCTTAAATACATGTTGAATGCGCTCTGAGATAACTTACGCATTGTCCTTACATGAAACAACTTTATCAGGAACTCTAATTTTGAGAACTTTGTACAGTTTGGATATAGGGGCACCCGTGCATCCCTCACGAGATTAGAAAATGGTTACTGAGTCGATTTAACGTACTAGCATCTCAATGTATAGTACCTTCTAAAGTAGATCCATCACCAGTATGCGCCACACCGACATCGCTCTTGTCCACTATAATCCCCCTTTGCAAGTCACCTAACATTTCCATTAACCCTTCCGAACGTGTATAACCACCTATTATATTTGCCCCCTCCTATTCATCATCATCATCATCATCGCTCTGAACTGGGTAATCTTCACAGTGGAACACCCATGTTGTAACGACCCAAAAATTCATACTAATTTTTTTTTTTTAGCTATAAACTAGATTACTCTAATACCCTTATAATATCTATTATAGCCTCTCAGTCTAAAAGTGGGCATCGAGGAATCCCTGTTCATAAGACAATTCACCTATGTAATGGAAAACATAAAATCATTTAACCATAAATACAATACCATAATTCAGTATTTACCCAAAACATATATGTACATCACTCTAGGATTCACCCCTAGATCAACCAATATTAACACAAAAACACATATCCCGGCATACACTTACCCTACAGATAGGGCTGTATAAGATCCCCTCTATCTCTGAGCCTAATCTGCTCATCTAACTAGATCACCTAAAATATGTTAAATTACTGGGATGGGACAACTCTCGGTAAGACGAAATATGCTATTACCAGTGTGTGGCAACTGAGTTTATATGAACAATATACTTTTAATCTACTAAAACTGAAATAGCATGCAAAATATAATACAGTATTACTCACACTTATGTGACTTAAAATACAACTGTTTCTGAACTTTCTATTTAATCATACTTTTAGTATCTATAGATATATCTGCTGTTTTTTATAAATCTATATATATATATATATATATATATATATATAACTGTGAAAACTTCCCTAGATGGCTGTATGTCATGATTTAACCCCTCATGACAGGGTTGTGCATCCCGTAGGCGGGACTTAACACTAATTGGCCTACCGAGATAAGTCAACTGAAACCTCTATCATCAGATCGACCGCCTCAACCCGGACTACCGAACAGTCTGCAAGCTCACCCAAGGCACGATCGACTACACATATAATCCACACACTATCTAAGATATGTAGTTGCACTCTATACTATAATAGCTACGGTACCGTGCTCTGTAATCTTATCTATTCCATTAGGGTCTGATACTATATAATACTATTGTATATCTTACGGATTTACCATGATTCTATACAACTATTATAACCATGATTCTATAAAGTTGTATTAACCATAGCACTGTAATAAACTGATTTGTATAAAATGTAATAATTGCATGTTATGGTTCTGTAATATTTGTATATCACGATTCTGTAATCTGTATATCATGGTATTGTAATTTGTATATCATGGTACTATGAAAACTGTATTTCTGAATAAAACTGTATATCTGAATAGACTATAACATCTGAATAAAACTGTATATCTAAGTATACTGTAATATCTGAATAAAACTATATAAATCGTAGTTCTATAAAATCTGAGTAGAATTCAGTACCATACTAATATTTCTTATGCCACACCACTAAATAGAATTCATTAACTATAATTTGTAATACTGTATAATTTCTTTCTCTAAAAACCCATAAACATATACTACACTTTACAAGTAAGAAATTCTGTTTTAATTGATGTAGCATATTTCCCTTACTTGACTAACTAGGAGACCTGACCTCAACTTTAACCTTATGCCCACAGCGTACCAAAGTCAAAACCCTGAAATAATGTACATTTCCTTATTCAATCAACCCGACATAATAATAACCATACTCGCTTTTTCCCCAAGCTCATATATATCTTTATCCACAAAATTCTAAACTACTAGTTATTATCAGCGTTACCTGAGTTCCTGAGAAAACACCTGCTAGGATCCTCAACCCATGAATGTGGTGTTTGGAAACCCAAACCCTAAAATCATAATACCCTAGTTTAATCAACTATAGTATATTTTTATCTAACACAAGATCTAGGTTCAGAAAAGCCTACTAACCATATATACCCTAAAATAACCTACTTACCCTGATTTTGGAATGGTGCCTGAACTTCTTAAACCAAAATTCTACTTTGGCTAAGTTGTAGAGAATCTCCCCAGGATCATCGTGGTAACTTCTGATTGTTGAACTGGGGGAAAAAGGGGCCAAAATCTTAGAGAGAAGGTGGAGAGACCGAATTTTTAGAGAGAGAAAGTGAAGAAAGTTGATTTTCTCGCCAAAATCTAATTTTTCGTGTATTTATAGATGGCTGGCCACATGGCTTCGTCTATGAGACAGGTGGAGTCGATGAACCGAAGAAGGGAGTTTGTCAACGAGGATAATGAGTTCGTCGATGAACCAAAGGGTTTGAATGTTCCCCTTTCGGTATCTCTTCGTCGACAAGGCACTAAAGCTCATCCACGAACTGTATATGGGCGTTTGTCGACGAAAACAGGGGGTTCATCGACGAACCCTACTTTTATTCCTTTTGAATTTTTCTTTTATTTTTACAGGTCTCTACATTCTCCCATCCTTATAAAATTCCGTCCTCAAATTTTGCTATTTGTGTTATACACCATCCTTTGAGAAAAATTTGTTACTTATTTTATTAATTATCCTCATTTATGACAGAGGAATACTATGGTTACAATTGTGGTTCTAGGAGATTAAAAATATACACATAAAATAAAATTCTCCCCAAAGCCAAAAATACTACCTATTCTATAATCTAAAGTACAACTTATACATACACTATCCTGCTCTGCATATAATAAAACCAAACTATATTTACTTTACCTGAATTATTATTATTCCTTTTTCTGTCTAATGTTGGTCCCCACTGAACAGATGTAGGTGTTTCTGTCGTATCTCCTCCTCTAGCTCCCACGAGACCTCCTCCACTGCATGATTCCTCCATAGGACCTTTACTAGTGGAATTTTCTTGGTGCGCAACTCTTGTTCTTTTCTATCTAGAATCTGCACTGGTGTTTCCTCATATGTTAAAGTTTCTTTAAGCTCTATTTCCTCATAGTTGATCACGTGGGAGGGATTTGGGACGTATTTTTTCAGCATGGAAATATGAAATACGTCATAAATCCTGGATAGAGTTGGTGGTAAAGTCAGCCTGTAGGCGACTTACCCACTCTCTCTAGCATCTCAAATGGGCCAATAAACCTAGGGCTCAACTTACCTTTCTTCCCAAACCTTAGAGCCCCTCTCAGCAGCGCTACTCTCAAAAACACCTGATCTCCCACATCAAACTCCATCTTTCGGCGGTGAGTATCAACGTAGCTTTTCTGCCGACTCTGAGCTGCACTGATTCTGTCTTTAATAAGTCGAACTTTATCGTATGCCTGTTGCACTAACTCTGGTCCTAAAACTTGCCTCTCACCCATTTCATCCCAGTATAGTAGAGAACGACACTGCCTACCGTATAATTCCTCGTAAGGTGTCATCCCAATGCTGGCCTGGTAGCTATTATTATACGTAAACTCAACCAACGACATATACTGGGTCCAACTACCCCCAAAATCTAGCACACGCGCTTGTAACATATCCTCAAGTATCTGGATCATCCTCTCTATCTACCCATCAATCTGAGGATGAAAGGTTGTGTTGAATGATAACTGAGACCCCAAAGCTTTCTGCAAACTCCTCCAAAATTGCGATGTAAATCATGGGTCTTGGTCTAAAACTATGGATACTGGCACACCATGAGGTTGAACTATCTCTTGAATGTATAAGTCTGCCAGTCTGCTCATAGAGTAGTGATTTTAATAGGGAGAAAATGTGCAGTCTTCATCAATCGGTCTACGACCACGCAAATAGCGTTCTGACCATGCAACATCGGTGGTAATCTTGTAATGAAATCCATGGATATATGATCCTACTTCCACCTAGGGATGTGAAGTGGCTACAACTGTCCCGCCGGTCTCTGGTGCTCGGCCTTTATCTGCTGGCATGTCAAACACTGCTCTACAAACTTAGCTATCTCCCTCTTTATATCGCTCCACCAAAAGGATTCCCGAAGGTCTCGATACATTTTAGTGCCTCCAGGATGCACTCTGTAAAGGGATCTATGTGCCTCCTCAAGGATAGCTCTTCTAATCTCAACATCTACAGGTACGCACAGCCTGGTACAGAACCTTAGAGCTCCATCATCTAAAATATTAAACTTCTCCCCCTGTCCGTCCTGCACTTTATCTATCAGCTCTACCAATTCTTCATCATTTCTCTGAGCAGCTTTAATCTTCTCTTGCAAGGTAGGTTGTAATACTAGGTTGGCAATAAATGCCTAGTGATCATTCTTATTTAGTTCCACACTGAGCCTCTCCAAATCCATCTAAATTGGATGCTAAATCTCCACTGCTGACAATACTGCTCCCACTGATTTTCTACTCAGAACATCAGCCACCAGATTTGCTTTTCCTGGGTGGTAACTAATAGTGCAATCATAATCTTTAATGAGTTCCAACTATCTTCTCTGCCTCATATTCAATTCTTTCTAGGTGAAGAAATACTTTAAACTTTTATGGTCAATGAAGATCTCGCATCTCCCACCATAAAGAAAATGTCTCAAGGGCATACACCACTGCAACTAATTCTAAATCATGTACTAGGTAGTTATTCTCATACTCTTTAAGCTACCTAGAAGCGCAAGCAATAACCCTCCCATGCTGCATCAACACACACCCGAGTCCCTTCTGGGATGCGTCACTGTATATAACAAATCCATCATCTCCTGATGGAATAGATAATACCGGTGCAGTGACCAGCCGCTGCTTCAATTCCTGGAAGCTCTACTCACACTCATCAATCCATTCAAATCTCACATTTTTCCTCGTGAGTCGTGTCAGTGGACCTGACAATATGGAAAAATCATCCACAAAACGCCGATAGTACCCTGCCAAACCTAGGAAACTCCTGATCTCCTATACGTTCGCCGGTCTCACCCAATTCACCACTGCTTTTATTTTACTTAAATCCACTGATATGTCATCCCTAGAAACCACATGCCTGAGAAAAGTGACCTTTTTTAGCCAGAATTCACATTTCTTAAATTTATTGTAAAGCTTCTTTTCCCTTAATACCTACAATACTAGCCTTAGATGATCCTCGTGCTCCTCAAAACTCTTCGAGTAGACCAGTATATCATTAATAAATAACACAATAAACTGGTCCAAGTACTAATGGAACACCTAACTCATCAAATCCATAAACACTGTCAGTACATCAGTCATTCCAAACGACATTACCAAGAACTCGTAGTGTCCATACCTCATTCGAAAAGCTATCTTCGAAACATTTTCTGCTTTAACTTTCACCTAATGATATCCCGACCGAAGGTCAATCTTGGAGTAGACCTGGGTCCCCTGGAATTGATCATATAAATCATCAATTCTGGGAAGAGGATACTTATTCTTGACTGTCACTTTATTTATTTCTCTATAATCAATGCACATCCTCATAATACCGTCTTTCTTCTTCACAAACAAAATTGGTGCTCCCCAAGGCGACACGCTAGGCTTGATAAACCCTTTATCCAACAACTCCTGCAATTGGTCTTTCAATTCTTTCAGTTCAGCTGGACCCATTCTGTAGGGCGCTTTAGATATCGGTGCTGACCTTGGTAATGAATCCACGATAAATTCTATCTCTCATTCTGGTGGTAAGTCAAGTAATTCCTCTAGAAAAGCATTTGGAAATTCTCTAACTACTGGAATATCAACTTGTTTCAATTCTTCCTTTGGCATTTTTTTAATATAAGCCACATACCCCTAGAAACCACCCTAGAGCAGCAACCTCACCTGAATAGTCGACACTAACTGTGGCAAGGTGCGCACATGTGATCCCACGAATCTAAATTCCTGCTCACCTGGGGGTCTGAAGATTACTTTTTTATGGCAATAAATGCTTGCATAATTACCTGCCAACAAATCCATACATAATATCACATCGAACCCCTGCATGTATAATACCATGAGATCAGCTAGTAATACTTTCTCCTGAATACCTACTGGATAGTTTTTAAGTACCCCCCTGCATCTCACTACTGATCCAGTCGGCATGGTTACTAATAACTCCACATCTAACAACTATGTCTCAACCCCAGATAAATTAACATATCCCAACGATACAAAAGAATAGGTGGCACTTGAGTCCAACAAAACAACAACTTTATATGGTAAAGCAATAAGAATACCTGTCACATTGTCTTCGGCAGCCTCAACATCTCCCAATGTTAATGCATAAACCCTCGTCAGAGCTGTGTTTCTCTGCTAGCCCCCTAGGGGCACTTGGTAACCTCCCCGAAATGGTCTATGAGCTGGTACGTGGGTCAGCGGTCCCTAAGATGATTGTGTCATATGACCGAGTCTCTCGCACCGATACTAGACATTCTCTTCCAAACGGCATTCTCTTGTATGTCTTCAGCCGCACCTAGGGCAGGTGGGATAAATCTGCTCGCCCTAGAAACCACGGTGTCCTGAGATCTACCTCTGGCCACCGCTTTATTGGTCCCTTCTCCATAAGCGCCAGCTAGAACCCACCTGAAAACCTAGAGGCATGGGCCTCTTCCTTTGGCTCTGCGTCTTAGCGTCCCTCAGTAAACTCTCCTCTGCTACTGTGGCCCTGTCTACCAGCTCAAAGAAATCCTGCATCTTTAGAACTACCATCTGTCTAAAAATTTCCTGCTTCAATACGCTCTCAAACATTCTTGCCTTCTTAGTTTCATCTGATACTATGTAAGGGGCGAAACGTGACAGCTCAATGAACTTCGCTGCATACTACTGAACCATGAGATTTCCCTGAGTCAAATTCAGAAATTCTACCCTTTTAGCCTCTCTGACAGTAGCAGGAAAATATCTGTCAAAAAATACCTCCCTAAACCGGCTTCAGGTCATAGCCACTGGTATGGATCTCGACTCCTCTAATAATTTCGTAGCCGTCTACCATCTCTCAGCCTCACCTGTCAACTTGTACGTGGCATAGAGGACCCTCTGCTTATCGGTGTAGTGGAGCACCGTTAACACTTTCTTAATCTCCTGCATCTAGTTCTCAACAACTGCAGGATCAGCTCCTCCTAAAAACGCTGAGGATTCATCTGGGTAAACTTCTCTATCGTACACCCCTGGGCAACATACGAGCCTCCCTACTCTGTGAAGCTCCACGCGATCATATGAATCCCCGGTGCCCATATTAGAAGGCCCTACACCATCATCACCGCTAGCGTAAGCACTATTAGCTCCAAGGTCCATCCTACAATAACACCAAATTATTCTAAGAATCCTGAACCTCGTAATGTTATTTTTAAATTAATCTAACTAAAATATTCTTATACCACCTATTATTAATTTAAGGTCTAGTTCTACCATATGGAAATAAAAATCGATGATAGTTTACTATGGTTTTTCTAAAATCGTCACCCCAGGAAAATCACAGAAACCACCCTGAAGTCCCTACTTTTAGACTGCAGAACAAAACCCTAAATTCTCATCTTAATTTCCCAACATTAACTCACTAAAATTCTATTCCTATATTTTGTATTGTTTTTCGCTGTACACTAGAGTCTACAGAACCTAGCAACCTAGGCTCTAATACCAATTTGTAACGACCCAAAAATCCATACTAATTTTTTTTCAACTGTAAACTATATTACTCTGATACCCCTATAATATCTATTATAGCCTCTAGGTCCAAAAGTGGGCACCGAGGAATCCCTGTTCATAAAACAATACACCTATGTAGCGGAAAACATAAAATCATTTAACCATAAATACAATAACAAAATTCAGTATTTACCCAAAACATATATGTACATCACTCCTGTATACACCACTAGATCAACTAGTACTTACACAAAAACACATCTCCCGGCATACACTTACCCTATAGATAAGGCAATATAAGATCTCCTCTATCTCCAAGCCTGATCTGCTCATCCAACTGGATCACTTGAAATATGTTAAATTACTGAGATGTGACAACTCTTAGTAAGAAGAAATATGCTATTACCAGTTTGTGGCAACTAAATTTATATGAACAATATACTTTTAATCTACTGAAGTTGAAATAGCATGCAAAATATAATACAGTATAACTCACACGTATGTGACTTAAAATACAATTGTTTCTGAACTTTCTATTTAATCATACTTTTAGTATCTATAGATATATCTGCTATTTTCTATAAATCTATATATATATATATATATATATATATATATATATATATATATATATAACTGTGAAAACTTCCTTAAATGGTTGTATATCATGATTTAACCCCTCATGACAGGGTTGTACGGCCCGTAGGCGAGACTTAACACTGGTTGGCCTACCAAAATAAGTCAACTGAAACCTCTATCATTAGATCGGCCGCCTAAACTCAAACTACCAGGGAGTTTGCAAGCTCTCCCAAGGCACGATCGACTACACATATAATCCACACACTATCTAAGATATGTTGTTGCACTCTATACTCTAATAGCTATGATACCGTGCTTTGTAATCTGATCTATTTCATCAAGGTCTAATACTATATAATACTATCATATATCTTACTGATTTACCATGATTCTATACAACTGTAATAACCATGATTCTTTAAACCTATATTAACCATAAAGCTGTAATAAACTGATCTGTATAAAATGTAATAACTGTATGTTATGGTTATGTAATATCTCTATATCATGGTTCTGTAATCTGTATATCATGGTACTATGAAAATTGTATTTCTGAATAAAATTGTATATCTGAATAGATTGTAATGTCTGAATAAAATTGTAGATCTGAATAAAATTGTATAAATTGTAGTTTTGTAAAATTTGAGTAGAATTATGTACCATACTAATATTTCTCATGCCATACCACTAAATAAAATTTATTAACTATAATCTGTAATACTGCATAATTTCTTTCTCTGAAAACCCATAAACATATACTACACTTTACTGGTAAGAAATTATGTTTTAACTGGCATAGCTTATTTCCCTTACCTGACTAACAGGGAGGCCTGACCTCAACTTTATCCTCACGCCCGCAGCATACCAAAGTCAAAACCCTGAAATAATGTACATTTCCTAATTCAATCAACCCAAACTCAGAATAATAACCATACTCGCCTTTTTCCCCAGGCTCACATATATTTTTATCCACAAAATTCTAAACTACTAGTTATTTATCAGCGTTACCTAAGTTCTTGAGAAAACACCCGTTGGGATCCTCAACCCATGCTTGTGATGTTTGGAAACCCAAACCCAAAAATCACAATACCCTAGTTTAATCAACTCAAACTTCAGTATATTTTCATCTAACACAAGATCTGGGTTCAGAAAAGCCTACTAACCATATATACCCTAAAGTAACCTACTTGCCCTGATTTTGGGATGGTGCCTAAACTTTTTAAACTAAAATTCTGCTCCAGCTAAGTTGTAGAGAATCTCCCTAGGATCATCGTGGTAACTTCTGATCATCGAATCAGGAAAAAACGGAGCCTAAATCTTAGAGAGAAGGTGGAGAGACCAAATTTTTAGAGAGAGAAAGTGAAGAAAGTTGATTTTCTCACCAAAATCTAATTTTTTGCATATTTATAGATGGTTGGCCACGTGACTTCGTTGACAAGACACATGGACTCATCGACGAATTGAAGAAGGGTCTTCGTCGATAAGGATGATGAGTTCGTCGATGAACCAAAGGCTCTGAATTTCCCCCTTTCGGAATCTCTTCGTCGATGAGGCACTGAAGTTCATCAACGAACCATATATGGGTGTTCGTCGACGAAACCAGGGGGTTCATCGATGAACCCTGCTTTTATTCCTTTTGAATTTTCCTTTTATTTTTCTAGGTCTCTGCATATGGTGTGTACCTTTTCTCCATTCCAAAATCTAATAAATGTGAATTGACCAGATTAATGTGTTTGAATGTTATGTTTTGACATTTCTTGGAAGGACACCCTATTCTACTGGCTTTGTCTGCACAAGGACGCACGAACTCTATGAAATCATGTATCCTTTTCACATATTCTAGCAAAAACCTACCCCAAGCATTCATCCAACTCTTATTCATGTTCATTAATTACTCTATAACATGTTCAAGTAAATGGTGTTGATTACATTCTCATAATGTTTCTGATGCATGCATCGTGAATCCTAAAATCAACAACCTTCCATCTGAAGGGTACGGATTATATCTCATTCAGGAATGTTGCATTTACATTGCAATCAATCACTCAAATTCCTTCGTCATAGTCATTAAAAATTTTGGCAGTATCTCCGCATGGCTCTCCAAGTACACGAGATGGGGGAAGTGAAAATAGTTCTAGTTTTCCATCACTAACAAATTGTCACGACTCCTCATTATGCACCCAGAGAACACAAGTAGATACGCACTCGAAATATATAATGACAATAAACAAAGGGTGAACGATGACAACAATGTAAATACAACTTCCTAAACTATCCACATTGGACAATTCAAGAATTGTTGAAATACAAACATCACGAATCATAAATGAAACAAATAATTAATATGTTCAATTGATTATTAGTCTACATAGTATGACTAATAATCAATTGAATTTTAACAATTGATTTTTCTCACAGGTACAATTAGGCATGAATGTATAATAACCATTCTTGAACGGGTTTAAGCTTTAATGAATACATGAAATGACAGTAATTAATTTTGAATTTTACTTCACATGAAATTTAATTCTTGTCTTTCCACTGGTCTTTTATACATTATTGTTTTGAAGATTTATTGCAATCAATTTTAAAATAAATTATTGTCATTAAATATAACAACCTACAACAAAAGAACAAAACTACAACTTGTTTAGTTCATCTCATACACAAACATCTGCTCAGATACATCTTTACCATTTAAATTTTGCAATGACTATTTCTCAAAATAACCCTAAATGAGGTTGCTTTTCTTATAACACTAAATGGACAATTTTCCAAAATTATGGACATAGTTTCCTCTTTTGAGCTTGATTTCTAACGAGTAATAGCTATTTGTGGTTCCAAGAACATTACTCATCTCATCTGGTGCTTATACAGTTATATACTTCAACATCTATTATCTCATATTTTGGAAAAGTTTTTAACAAAATTTCGGTAGCATGCCAATTGTAAAGTGAACATTTCCAAAAAAAAAAAATTTACCTAAAAAAGAGTTTATATATAAGAGCATGCGAGAACCTAGATTCACTATCAGCATGCAATGCACAAATCTACATCAACCACGCAGAAGACATATTCACAATCGGTATGACAACTTAATCCAATATTTCACAAGAGATGCAATATAATTTCAATAAGAGCAGAAAGTCTTAACACAACACTTATATGGTAAACAATACACTAATAAGAAAGGAATATACATTCAAATGGTGATATTTGAGATTAGTTATTCCCACAATTAATTTCCAACAAATAAAAATCATCAATTCCTATAAAAAAAAATTGCATTAATTACCTAACTTTTGTTCAAAAGATGAGATTAAATTCTTTGATCTCAAAATAAAAGAATTTCAGAACTTAATTCAAACTAAGCAAATTAAAAACCTTGAAGAGCAATCCTCTATTGTGATTCGATCTTCAAAGAGACTTGAACAACAATCTCTCGCCCTAATTTAGTGTGATTTGACTATTGAGATTTTATTTGATGTCATTTTTGTATCATTGTTTTCCTTCAAACATTCATCAATGGTGATTTGCATTTTTTTTTTTTGTAAATAGTATAAAATTATCAACATATTAATCATTTTTCTTAAAATTAGATATCCATTTTGGTCATTTTAAATATTACAAATACTTTACATTCATCAACTTCTTCCCTCAAACTTCTTTTTTCAAAAAGATTATAAATTTTTTTACCATAAATTGAATAAGCTCATCTAATAAATCAGTTCTTTTTTAAAATCTCTGTTTCATTAGCCAAAAAGGGACCCAAGTTAAGATTTATATTGTTATAAGAAATATAATTAACGTATGTACCAATATCTTTATTGTAACGACCTGAAAATTCATACCATTTTTTTTCCATATATAGACTGTAAAATTATACTACTCTAATACCTCTTATAAAATCTACTATAATGTCTCGATCCCAAAGTGGACACCGAGAATTCCTATTCATAAAAACAAAACACCTATACAGTGGAAAATATAAATTACATTACCATAACTACAATACCAGAGTCTCAGTAGTTTCCAAACATACATAAACATCTCTCTAAAATCATCCACTACACCCCCTAGGAACTACTTAAAAATATATCTCCCAAAATCACTTACCTCACAGGACAAGGCAGTACAAAGGTCTCCTCTATCTCTGAGTTTGATCTGCTTGTCTAACTAGATCACCTAAAATGTTTATAAATACTGGAATGAGACAACTCTCAGTAAGACGAAATATGTTATTACCAATGTGTGACAAATGAGTTTACGTGAGCAATATATTTATTAATCAAGTTGTAACTGAGATAACATATAAAGATGAGATACATCATAACTCACACTCATGTCACTTAAAATACAAGTGTTTATTAACTTTCTACTTAATCATACTTTTAGCTACTATATATATATATACTTTCTGTTTTTCTGTAAATCTATATACATATATATAACTATGAAAACTTCCCTACATAGATAATTGTATGTCATGATTTAACCCCTCATGATAGGGTTGTGTGGCCCATGGGCTGGACTTAACACTAGCTGATCTATCAAGATAAGTCAATTGAAAACCTCTGTCGTCAGATTGGTTGCCTCAACCTGGACTACCAGGGAGTCTTCGTCCCTACCAAGGCACAATCGACTACTCATAAAATCCACACTCTATCCGAGATGTATGATTGCACTCTGAACTGTAATAGTTATGGTACCGTGCTCTATAATATGATCTGTTCCATCAGGGTCTGATACTATATATATTACTATTTTACCATGATTCTGTAATATACTGTGTTAACCATAATGCTGTAATAACTGTAATATCTGAATGTTATGGTTCTGAAATTTGAATATCATGATACTCTGAAAACTGAATATCATAATTCTATAAATAAAACTGTATAATCTGTGCATCATGATTCTGTAAAAACTATATAATCGTAGTTCTGTAAAAGTTGTGTGGAATTCTGTACTATACCAATATTCTCATGCTACACAATAAATAAAACTCATTAAATATAACATATAAAACTGTATAATTTCTTACTCTAGAAATCCATAATCATATACTATATTTTACTGATAAAAATCTCTAATTTAACTGGCATAACATATTTCCCTTACCTGTTTCCTGATAAGCCTGCTTAAACTCTAAATCTACGCCCCACAGCGTTCGAAACTCAAAACCCTAAAATTTATATTTCCAAAATTTAATTAACTCAACCCCCAATATATTTATCATTTAGTATTTTTCTAGGCTTTATATATTCCAAATTAATAATAAAACTCTAAATCACTTCACTTACGCTGGTTTTGGAGTGGTGTCCCGGAACCACAAATTAAAAATCTCTTTCGATGAAGTTGCAAAGAACCTTCCCACAAACCTCGTAGTGGTTCTTGATCGTCAAAACGGGGCTTAGCGGAGCGAGAATCGAATGAAGCAAGGGGGCAGGGCCGTAGGGTTTGAGAGAGAGTATGAGAAAGAGTGATTTTGTTGAATGAAGAATGAAGCTCGCGGGATCTTCTTATCATTCATGACTCACTTGAAAAATGAGCAGCTCGAGAGCTATCCCAAGTATAGGAGTTCTGTCGTGTAATACTAAGCCCAAGGGCTAGATCGTCTCCTCAGGGAATGCGTTTTAATCTCAGATTTGACGTTCCTCCAAACAAAAATAAAAATGCACTGAACTCAGTTCAGATTCGGGATCTCAAGATTGTTTAATTTCACTTTTGACAAATTAAATAACACGCAATTTTAAACCCTAAAACTAACATTCACTAATTTAAAAAAACAAGAATGGAAACCCTAACCTACGTAAAGAAACACTGAAACATGCATTAATTAAAAATGGCAACTTCAAACAAGGAAATAGAGTATGCAATGGAAACTCAATCAAATACGCACACACGCGCAATAAAAATTGGACCTTTAACACGAACACCGAACTCGAATTAAAATTAGACCATCAATCAACCTAAACAATAACATGACACAAGAACTAAAAAAAAACACGAACTTTGTATTTTATTTTAGTTTTCTATATTTTTTTTATTTTTATCTTAGACTTCATTAATTGAACACATAAATTCAATAAACTTAAATACTAAAAAGAACTATAATTAAAAGAGAATCTAAATAAATGTTAAAGAAAGAAGAATATAGAATAATAAAAAAAACAAAGCCTTTAATAAAATTCAATGAGTAAAGACAAAATAACAATTAACATAAAATAAATAAATAAATAAAAACAAGAAGAAGAAGGAGATGAGAGAGAGAGAGAGAGTAAGAGAAAACAGAGCATAGCCGGCAGAAGTCTTGTGTTGCTGGAGTTGGCCGTGAAACAGAGGAATTCCGGCTGAGGAGGACTGCTATGGTGGTGGCTCTCGGTGGTGCTAGTGTTGGCCGAGAAGGGCTCTTCAAGTCTGCAGGTCTCTGCTGTGTTGCTGGCTGCTGGTACTGTTGCTGCTGGTTTGCCTCCGGTTGCAGCAGCTGTTGTGCTTGATTGCTGCTGGTTTGGGGTGGAGATGGAGCTGCAGGCAGCAGGGACTGCTGCTGGCTGGTGTTGTTCGATGAAGCTGCTGCTGCAGGCAGTAGGGACTGCTGGCTTGCTGTGATGGCCGGTAGCAGCTAAGGTGGTTAGAGTGGAGAAAATAAATTGAGAGGGACAGAGGGAGTTCGGGAGAGGGAAAGAAGGCAGGAGGCAAGGAAATAGAGAAAGAGGAAAAAAAAAGAGAAAGAGAAACTGCAATGGACGGGAAAAAAAAACAAAACCAAAGAAGAAGAAGAGAAGAGGAGAAGAAGAAAAACAAAACCAAAGAAGAAGAACAGAGGAAGGCTTGGTGCGCAGGGCACCGCCCAACAGGCTAGAGAAAGGAAAAAAGGAGAGAATAAAAAGGGGGAATTTGGGTGCCCTAGGATCCGGCGTGGAACAACCCGACCCGGCCATGCATGGCCGGGTCGCATCAATAACCCATTTATTATATTTTTTTTTTCATTTTCTTTTGTTCTCTGTTCGTCGCAAATTCTGCTCTTCTGGAGCCCGTATCTCACAAAACTCAAAACACGAAAGTTGTAGATGATCCTTTCCTCTTTCTCCAAAAATTTGAATCGTCTCGATCGGAGCTTAGACGGAAAGGTTATGCATAAAATACAAACAGGTGTTGGTTTTGATTCCCGGGAATTTTCCTGCGACAAAAAATTACCAAAACTTCATAAATTGTGCAATAAAGTTCAAGAATGATGATTTTGGCATTTTATTAAAATATTGGACAATTTTGGACATTTAATTAAAAATGTAAATCGTAAAGCTCGGGTTAAGCGTCCAATTACGCAGTTTCGGCGCGTAATCACACCCCCCAACTAACGTTTTGCTAGTCTCTAGCAAATGACGTGAATGAATCTCAGGGTGGTGTCTAGAACTACATACTCCGGTGATCATGAAATCAATGCACATGCGATATAACTATACCACTTCACATTCAAGAACATAACTGAATTTCACACAAGCTCGTTCATATTCAATGCACACGACTCTGAAGCACGTCACTCATGCAAGTTTCATCGTTTATATGTGATTTGAAAGTAGCATACTCACATGAAGTTAATCAATGGAACATTAAGAGTTAATGCAATCATATAAGTTCGAGTATAAACAGGTAAACTCTCGAGGTGTGTGTGATGTGTGTGACTCAGTACACCTAGGACGCTAGTGGATACCTACAGAACGGTCGCTTTGACTCGGCCTAATTGGTATACCCTCAAGAACACTCAAAGAAAATGGGTTCACTCATCATATGTGAGGAGGAGTGTCGCGATCAAACATCCCACATATTAAAAAGAACAACGCTAAGTATATGGAGTGGACTAGTCTGGAAAGGATCTCGCCTATCTATGAGGTGTCGGGTCATTCACCCTAGCATCTTCTCACCTACTCGCCATATCCAACTGAGACCACCCTAGATCAACTTACTCACAAACTTGTCGTGAACACATCTGAGGCATTAATCGGTTGAAGAATCTTCGTACGTGGAAAATACGTGTCATGTCCTTGTGATGTGTATTTGGACCGGCATTGACTTTTCATTTCATGCGCATGTGTATTGCTTATTCTTTTTTTTTTCTGCTCATTCTTCATTTTCTGTCTTTTCTTGATCAATAAGGACAATATAACACTTCTTTTGTAATCTTCATACCATCAATGGGAATTGAGCTCGAATAGGGGTTCATGAATTAAGTCTATCTCTAGGGGTGGCTTAGCCTTCACATCTTGAGTAGGCTACAAGACCTAGGTTTCTATCTCCCCACTAGGTGTCACCTCTAGGCTAGCAAATCAAAACATAGACTAGTGTACAAAGGAATCATCTAGAAAAAGAGAATTGAGTTCCATGAACTCTGATTTGATATTAACGCTCAAAAGGACGATAAATAGCTCAAGGATATCTCACAAGGTGTTATAGTCTCCACGGGTGCTCTCTCAGTGCTCATAGGAAACCCTAAGTGCAATGAATCACGTGAATGTGTTTATTCAGCCTCGTGAGATGCTGTGTAAATACAGGAAATTATATAGTCAAATTAACATAAATGTACTACCAATCGATTCTTCATGGAGTCATAAGATCATATAAAGAGAAAACTATGCATGATTGACTTAAGTGTGTCATTCATAAGTTATATGCAAGTATGCGAAAGGTATGAGTCAGTGTTAAGCATGGCATAATGCAATGTAATCCTTCAGTACTCCTCCTTTCTTTCTTTCTTTTTGATTTTTGTTTTTTTTGTTTTTTTTTTTTTTTTTTTTTTTAAAAAAAAAACCCGGTACGTGTACGTGCACAGTGTCACATGCGAATGCTCATCCCCCCCCCAACTAAAGTGGAACATTGTCCTCAATGTGAAAGCATAGGGGAAATAGAAAGGCCTGTGCACGGGAAAAGTAAAGCGTACCTGAGTGGCGAAATAACAAAAATAGAACTACGAGAAAATGGTCCTGAAAACTAACTAAAAATAAAATAAGATAAAATAAAAGGAAAATAAGGGAAAGAAAAACATCACAATTGTCTGGCGGAGGCTCAGGGGGAATTTTGTCTGGTGGCCGCAGGTCTATAAATTGCATTGGCAGTTCTCCAAATTTGAGCCGCCACAATTGATTAGTCGTCATACCTGCACAAAAATCAACCTCAAATGAATCAATACGCGTCAAAATACCAAACAATATGTGTGCAGATCGACCCTCATGTGTTGACAGGAAAGGGTCTTTATGTAACATCGTTTCAAGGAAATTTGCTTCTTTACGAACGAACGGTTGAGAGAAAGTGATCGGAATAATTACCTGCAGTTCTTCAGAAGCATTAACATTAAAGGTTTTACCTAGTTCTTTGAAAATCATATGCTCACCAGACTGGTCACCCTCTTTATCGGGTGTACATATCATCATACCACTACAAGAGTCTGCCTCCACATTAGGCTCCTTAACATCTGATTCAGGCAAGAGTGACGGTTTCATGATTTCTGAGCTCGGAGTATGAGGTACCATAGGTTGGTACTCTGTATGGGTATAAGTCTCCTCATCAACTAACTGCTCCACTTTTGGGCTCGTTTCCTCTGATTTTTCTTTGAATTCATCTATTTCAGCCTTAACTTCCGGTGTTGGGACAACTATTTTCCGGGCGATAAGCATCTCAGGTTGGGGAAATTCTTTCTCGCTTCTTGAAGTAGTGGTGGTCTCTGCTGTCTCAAGAGAAACGTCATGTATTTGTTGGTGTGGCTGCTGGTACTCTTGAGGACTAGGCTGAAGTTTTGCGAGTGTTTCCTCGTTTTCTAAGATGTCCAACTGTGTGCTTATCGCATTAATAGTATCCCGCAATTCATTATTATGATCGACTTGAGTTTGCATGAACTGCTAGAGCATGTTCACCATCTGAGTTATGCTATCCTCTAGAAATTCCGACGGCGTACAGCTTTAAGGGATCTGTGGTGGCTGGTATTGAGGCGGAGGAATATCTGGGCAGTTTGGTGGTTCATATGCATCACCACCACTAATTGTGCTGATAGGATGTGTAGTCATGGGTGCCTGAGTGTATTGCGTGTTGCACTGTGGGACATTGTCAGCTAAGTAATCAAAGAATGATAATATCTGATCTGGATCCTCGCTGACGGGCTTTCCATTAGACATAGTCTGGACAAAACACTTGCAATCAGGGGTAAGAGCAGTATAAAAATAATCAGCTAACCTCCATGAGTCAAACCCGTGATGTAGACAAGTGCTTAGTAGATCCTTGAATCGCTCCCAGCAAGCCCTAAATGTCTCGTCATCCTGCTGCACAAAATTAAGAATCTGTTCCTGCAAAAATTGAGTTTTCTGTGAGGGACAAAATGCATGTAGAAATTCACGCTCCATATCAATCCAATTAGTGATAGAGTGAGGTCTCAAGGAATGAAACCAAATCAGTGCCCTATCCTGCAAAGTAGCAAGAAATAAATTTAGTCTAGTAGATTCGTCAGCTGTAGCATGAGAGAAAAACATGTTGCAGGTTAATTCAAACTCTGCTAAGTGTTGATATGGGCACTCAGATTCCGTCCCATAGAACTCGGGTAGCAGTGACGTCCTCCCGCGCTACATCATGAAATTAAGCTCATCATAAGGCAAAATAGTAGAAGAGGAAGCAGTTGCATATTCAAGCTGCATAAAATCCATTATCGTGCGCGGTGCAGGTGCAGTCATTTTTCAAAACTCGAAATTTTTTCTTTTTTTGTTTTCTGATTTTTTTTTTCTTTTTCTTAAAACTAATAAAGATGACGGGAAAAACGCAAATTTGAGACTAAGAACAACATTCCCCGGCAACGACGCCAAAAACTTAACTCACTCGAAAAATGAGCAGCTTGAGAGCTATCCCAAGTATAGGAGTTCTGTCGTGTAATACTAAGCCCAAGGGCTAGATCGTCTCCTCAGGGAATGCGTTTTAATCTCAGATTTGACGTTCCTCCAATCAAAAATAAAAATGCACTGAACTCAGTTCAGATTCGGGATCTCAAGATTGTTCAATTTTACTTTTGACAAATTAAATAACACGCAATTTTAAACCCTAAAACTAACATTCACTAATTTAAAAAAACAAGAATGGAAACCCTAACCTACTTAAGGAAACACTGAAACATGCATTAATTAAAAATGACAACTTCAAACAAGGAAATAGAGTATGCAATGGAAACTCAATCAAATACGCACACACGCGCAATAAAAATTGGACCTTTAATACGAACACCGAACTCGAATTAAAATTAGACCATCAATCAACCTAAACAATAACATGACACAAGAACTAAAAAAAAACACGAACTTTGTATTTTATTTTAGTTTTCTATGTTTTTTTTATTTTTATCTTAGACTTCATTAATTGAACACATAAATTCAATAAACTTAAATACTAAAAAGAACTATAATCAAAAGAGAATCTAAATAAATGTTAAAGAAAGAAGAATATAGAATAATAAAAAAAACAAAGCCTTTAATAAAATTCAATGAGTAAAGACAAAATAACAATTAACATAAAATAAATAAATAAATAAAAACAAGAAGAAGAAGGAGATGAGAGAGAGAGAGAGAGTAAGAGAAAACAGAGCATAGCCGGCAAGAGTCTTGTGTTGCTGGAGTTGGCCGTGAAACAGAGGAATTCCGGCTGAGGAGGACTGCTATGGTGGTGGCTCTCGGTGGTGCTAGTGTTGGCCGAGAAGGGCTCTTCAAGTCTGCAGGTCTCTGCTGTGTTGCTGGCTGCTGGTACTGTTGCTGCTGGTTTGCCTCAGGTTGCAGCAGCTGTTGTGCTCGGTTCCTGCTGGTTTGGGGTGGAGATGGAGCTGCAGGCAGCAGGGACAACTGCTGGCTGGTGTTGTTCGGTGAAGCTGCTGCTGCAGGCAGCAGCGACTGCTGGCTTGCTGTGATGGCCGGTAGCAACTAAGGTGGTTAAAGTGGAGAAAATAAATTGAGAGGGAAAGAGGGAGTTCGGGAGAGGGAAAGAAGGCAGGAGGCAAGGAAATAGAGAAAGAGGAAAAAAAAAGAGAGAAAGAGAAACTGCAATGGACGGGAAAAAAAAACAAAACCAAAGAAGAAGAAGAGAAGAGGAGAAGAAGAAAAACAAAACCAAAGAAGAAGAACAGAGGAAGGCTTGGTGCGCAGGGCACCGCCCAACAGGCCAGAGAAAGGAAAAAAGGAGAGAATAAAAAGGGGGAATTTGGGTGCCCTAGGATCCGGCGTGGAACAACCCGACCCGGCCATGCATGGCCGGGTCGCATCAATAACCCATTTATTATATTTTTTTTTTCATTTTCTTTTGTTCTCTGTTCGTCGCAAATTCTGCTCTTCTGGAGCCCGTATCTCACAAAACTCAAAACACGAAAGTTGTAGATGATCCTTTCCTCTTTCTCCAAAAATTTGAATCGTCTCGATCGGAGCTCAGACGGAAAGGTTATGCATAAAATACAAACAGGTGTTGGTTTTGATTCCCGAGAATTTTCCTGCGACAAAAAATTACCAAAACTTCATAAATTGTGCAATAAAGTTCAAGAATGATGATTTTGGCATTTTATTAAAATATTGGACAATTTTGGACATTTAATTAAAAATATAAACCGTAAAGCTCGGGTTAAGCGTCCAATTACGCAGTTTCGGCGCGTAATCAATTCACACTGTATGGAAAACCGTAGATGGTTTTTTATGAATCTCAGAAAACCGTCACCAGTTTTCTATTTAACTGGCCCAAAGTTACCATTTATCCTATTACCTTACCGCGATAAAAAGAAAATCGTGGACGGTTTTTCTACCTCCCCACGAAACCGTCGACGGTTTGGGCTGTTCCCAAACCTTATTCCTCTTTTCTTTATTTATTTTAATTATCATATTTTCCAGGTCTCTACATTTATGATGCTTGAAAAAAAAAAATTGGAACAGCCATTTAATATAATAATTAGTTAAGATAAAAAAAAAAAGAGTTAGTTTTTAACTTTCAAAAGTTTTGAACCTAAAACTCCTAAAAGTTTTCAAAAAATCTAAAGATTAAATTTTGTTTGGAAGCAATAAAAAATTATTTATGAATTCGTTATACCTAACTTTTATTGTTTAAAAGAAATTCAACCCCAAACAAAAAAAAAAATCCAAATTCAACCTTAATTCACTTTCTTCAATAAAAATTCGCCATAAAAAAAAAATTCTACACATCTGTTTTCCCATCTATTGTTCTTTCTTCTTTCCTCCCCTTTTTACCAAATGGAATGAATCTCAAACATAATTAGGAAAAAAAACTAGATTTAGAATTGCTACTAGAAAATTTTTTCTTTTTTTTTTTTTGGTAGAAGGAAGAAGAAAATTGAAATTATGGGCTAGGTTTAAGAAGTTAAAGAAACAATAACATGGGAAGGAATGATTGATGTAGGTGGGAAGAAGAACATGGGAGGTTGTTTAGGTCACTTGGGTGTTCGCCATCCCTATCCCAATGCTTGGTCCTTCTGTTTCCCAATCCATCTACACCATCAAATTCCCCATTCCCTATTTAATTATGGCCCAAAGATTATCCAAAATTCCCAAAATTCCTTTTGCGAACGAACATATTATAAAATTTATCACCTGGGTTCTGCGAACAAATGATGACAGACCCTTAGGCTGCGACGAATGGCAAAGAGAGAAGAATCCGGAGGGGAGGATCGAGAGAGGAGACGAGAAAGAGATAAGGGAAAGGAGGGAAATGAGGAAGATTAGGGCAAAACCCAGTAAATGAAAGAACTAGTAGTGACGAATCCCATAACCGTCACTACTAGTGTGAAATGAATTAATTTTTTTTTTTTAAAGAACTAGTAGTGACGAAGCTTCCAAACCGTCACTACTAATGAACTAATAGTGAAGAATATTTCAAATCATCACTACTAGTTTAAAATAAATTTGCTTATTTATTAAAAGAAAAGAACTAGTAGTGACGAAACTTCCAAACCGTCACTACTAATGGACTAATAGTGACGAATATGACAAACCATCACTACTAATTTAAAATAAATTTGTTTTATTTATTAAAAGAAAAGAACTTGTAGTAACAAAGCACCTGAACCGTCACTACTAATGGACTAATAGTGACAAATATGACAAATCGTCACTACTAGTTTAAAATAAAATTATTTTATTTATTAAAAGAAAAGAACTAGTAGTGATGAAGCATCCGAACCGTCACTACTAATGGACTAATAGTGACGAATATTACAAATTGTCACTACTAGTTTAAAATAAATTTGTTTTATGTATTAAAAGAAAAGAACTAGTAGTGATGAAGCTTCCAAACCGTCACTACTAATGAACTAATAGTGACGAATATTCCAAACCGTCGCTACTAGTGAAAAATAAATTTTTGTATTTAGTAAAAGAAAAGAACTAGTAGTGACGAAACTTTCCAACCATCACTACTAATGGACTAATAGTGATGAATATTCCAAACCATCACTACTAGTGAAAAATAAATTTGTTTTATTTATTAATACAATAATAATAGTGACGATTAATTAACCGTCACTAAAAAGTTCCTTTTAGTGACACATTGAAATCGTTACTAATACCCAAATAATCATCGCTAATTGTTTCTCGAAATAGTTTTCACGCGAAAAGTGGTTTCCCGTGCTGGTTTGAGCGAGGAAACTAGAGTATTAGTGACGAAAGAAATTTCGTCAGTAAAAGTGCAGTATTAGTGACGGATGAAATTTCGTCACTAATAATCGAACTATTAGTGACGTTTCTAAAAAACTATCACTAATACTTCACTTTAAGTGACGAAATTTCATCTGTCACTAAAAGCCAATTTTCTTGTAGTGTTCGATCCCTGTTTTGATGCTAACAATGCACCAGTATTTTATGTGTGCATTTAGTGTGTAGACTGGTCTTCATTTCAGCAAGAGCATAAGATACCAAAAAATGGATGCTAGCCGGAATATAATGCTCACACTCTCCTGATGAATTCAATGGAAAACGGAGAGCAAAAGAAGAAGATATTTTGATTCTACTTGTATTGCATTTAATTTTTATTATTTTGATTTGTAATATTGCATGCATCTACATGATATGTTTGAATGCTCAGATTGTTACGCCCCGAACCCACGGATGGGTCTCAGGTGTGATTTTAGTAACCTAACCTGTCTCTATATCATTTAAAAAATACATGACACTATACCCAATGAGGGTTCAACTCTGTGGGGTACACATAACCCTATACACATTCACATACATATCCATACTCATCAAATACACAGCGAAAATGTTCTTTATATACATACATCATACCATACCAGAGTCTATATATAACTAGAAATATACATCCCAAAATACAATACATACTCTGGGTGTCTACAAAACCTAACACTAACAACCTGGTTACAAAACTTGTACCTACACAGGTACTAAATGTAGCTAACCGACACCCTCGCTTTCGGATGCTAGGATGCTAGTTTCGGCTACCTAAAGGACCTAAAAAATATTTGTATATTTGGGGTGAGACACCTCTCAGTAAGGAAGAAAACAGGTTATATTAGTGTGTGGCATACAAGTGTTATTTCAACATAAAACATAACACGATACAATTCTAGTATTTTCACAATTCAGTTCTAGTACATACGATACCAATTATACGAGTCAGTGTCGTCACACTCAAGCACATGATACCCTGTGATAATCGAAGCCTCATAGCGATACTGTTTCTAGTACGGTGTCTTCAGCAACTAGCCAGAACAAACAAGCGATATTTTACACCCTCAGATATAGAACCGGACACTCTCGCCCACAGTAATTAGCCAAGACGTGGCATTAGCATACAGTAATTAGCCGCCCCTAACTGATTCAGCATATGGTAATTAGCTGCCCCTAGCTGATTTACAAAACCTAGAACAATTTTGGAACTCATGTCCTTATACTCACCAGTGTACAACAATTAGCCGCCCCTAGCTATTTTACAAAACCCAGGAACATTTTACATACAACATTTCATTTAACACTTATTTGAGTATACCACAGATCATATCGTTTTCAATTTGAGAAATACAGTTTAATACAAATATAGGTACAGTCATCTCAATACTATAATTTTATACGATATACAATTTTTCCAACAGAAATAGAGATGATACCCGAAACCTCCAATTTTTCCAAAAATTGTAACTCGAAAATCCCGCATTTTTACGCAATAAATTTTCCCAAATAAGTAGCCAAAACATACATACGATCGTAAACTATAAAAAAAAAACTGATATAAACAGAATCCCCTTACCTTTTCCCGAATACCAAAATACGAACTCTACGGCTCCAAAACTACAAACTGAGTCCCCAAAACCTAAACATCCAAGAACTATACTTCACTACAATTATTACTACTACATATATACCAAAACGAAATTGAAATCAGACTTTTACCTCGATTTGGGTCAAAACCTGAAAATCCTTGAAAGGACTTTTTAATTTGCTAAAAACATAGAGATTCCTCCCTTGATCCATGCAATAATGTCGGATTGTTGAATCAGACAACGAACAGTGAAGATTCGAAGAGAGAAGGAGAGATTTCGTTAGTTCTAGAGAGAGAGAGAGAGAGAGAGAGAGAGAGAGAGAGAGAGAGTTTTAGCTTACTTAACCTCTAGGCAAAGCAATAGGATATTTATAGCCCCTTTGACCCGACCAACCTCGTCGATGAAATCACGTCTTCATTGATGAATCATCCACACATTTCGTCGATGAATCGGCTCCTTTGGTGACGAACTCTATTCCGATATTTTACAACACGTTCAGTATCTCTTCATCGACGAGGCTCTGAATTTCAGCAACAAAGAGTATGAGGGCCTTCGTCGATGAGAACAATGGCTTCGTCAACGAAGCCTGCAAAATTTACGCTTTTACCCTTTTACTATTTATTCAATCTACATATCTTAGGTCGGCTTCTTACAACCTCTCCTCCTTACAAAACTTTCATCGTCAAAATTTGTAATCTCTCACTTACCAACTCAACTACATACCCAAACGCATACACGACTCTAGAAAGAGCCGATGACCACCCACATAGTAGCCCTGTCCCAAATACATACATACCCTCACTTTTGGCGGAGGAATACCGTGGTTACATACATACACTGTCTCGAGAGCTCACAATACTACCAAACTCTCCTAGAGACTAACCACACAACATTACTACAATAACAGGATATTACGTACATACAAACCCATGCCAATCCAGCTACTAAAACTACTTCTTAGAACAATTGTGGATGTTTTCAGCGTATTTCCGTCTCTAACTCCCAAGAAGCTTCCTCAATCGCATGATTCTGCCATAATACCTTCACTAATGTAACGGCATATCCTTAGTATGCAACTTCTGAACTTTAAGGTCCAGAATCTGAATGGGTATCTCCTCATACACCAAACCATCCCTAATCTCTAAAGATTAGTAACTAATCATATGCGATAGATCTGACAAGTACCTCCTCAACAGGGATATGTAGAACACATCATGGATCCTTGAGAGTGATAAGGGTAGTGCAATCCTATAGGCCACCGAACCCACTCGTTCCAATACCTCGAATGGTCTAATATTCCTCGGGCTCAACTTGTCGTTATTCCTTAATCCCATCACCCCTTTCATTAGAGCGATTCTTAGGAATATCTTACCCCCAACCTTGAATTCACAATGGTGAACATCCACATAACACTTCTGCCAACTCTGAACTGATTTAATCCTATCTTTGATCAATCTGACTTTCTCAAAAGCCCGTTGTACGAGTTCGAGACCCAATATCTATCATTCACTGACCTCTTCCCAATACAAAGAGACCGAAACCTCCGACCATACAATGCCTCAAACGGTGCCATCCCGATACTAGCTTGGAAGTTGTTGTTATAAGAAAATTCCACCAATGGTAAATTAGATCCAACTACCACCAAAATCTAATACACAAGCCCGTAACATATCCTCCAAGATCTGTATCATCCTCCCTATCTGTCCATTAGTATGGGGGTGGAATGTTGTACTGAAAGTAAGCTTCATCCCCAGTGCTTTCTGTAAGCTCTTCCAAAATCGAGAAGTGAACCTTGAGTCTCGATCTGAAACAATGGACACTGGTACCCCATGCAATCTGACTATCTCCTGCACGTACAAATATACTAATCTACTTAAAGAGTAGCAAACCTTCATCAGTACGAAGTAAGTAGATTTAGTCAACTTGTCCATGCTTACCCAGATGGCATTTTGCTGGTGTAGTGCTGGTGGAAACCCAGTGACAAAGTCCATGGAAATATGCTCCCATTTCTACTCCGGAATACACAATGGCTGCAATGGCTCTACCGGCCTCTAATGTTTAGTCTTTACCTGCTGACACATCAGACATTGCTCCACAAACCGAGCAATCTCCCTTTTCATGCCACTCTACCAGAATAATTTGCTCAAATCCTAATACATCTTCATACTACTTGGATATACCATATACAAAGAACTATGCGCCTCCTCCAGGATTGTCCTCCTTATCCCTTCGTCGTTTGGAACACACAGTCTGGTCCCAAATCTCAGCACACCTCCCTCGGAGATGTTAAAATCTGCAGCCAACCTTTGCTGCATTTTCTCTACTACCTCCACTAACTCCGCATCATTAGCTTGTGCGACTTTAATCCTCTCAAATAATGTCGGCTGGTTCACCAAGCTAGCAATGAAAGCCTGATGACTACCATCCACCGACTCCACGCCAAGACTCTCTAGATCCTGTCTGATATGATGCTAACCTACTACTACAGACACTGACGCATGCTCTAACTTTCTATTCAACACATCAGTTGCCACATTAGCTTTCCTCGGGTGATAGCTAATCATGCAATCATAGTCCTTGATCAGTTCTAACCACCTTCTTTGTCTTATGTTCAACTCCTAGAAACTCTGCTCGCATTTGTCATTCCAATCAAATGTCACACTCTTCCTCGTTAACCATGTTAGAGGACCAGATAACTTATAGAATCCCTCCACGAACCGCCGGTAATACCCAACCAGTCCTAGGAAACTTCGAACATCCTATACGCTCTTTAGTTTCACCCAGTCAACCACTACTTCTATCTTACTAGGATTAACTGAGATACCATCCTTTGACACGACATGGCCTAGAAATGCGACCTGATTCAGCCATAACTCGCATTTCTTCAACTTAGTATACAACTTCTTCTTCCGTAGTGCCTGAAGTACCAACCTCAAATGGTTCTTATGCTTTTCCGGACTCCTAGAATATACTAGAATATCGTTGATGAATACCACTACAAACTGATCTAATATTCATGGAAAACCTTGTTTATTAGGTCCATAAATACTGTCGGAGCGTTAGTCAACCCAAAAGGCATGATTAGAAACTCGTAGTGACCATATCTGGTTCGAAAAGTAGTTTTCGCAACATCCTTCGTTCGAAAAGACCTGCGTTCCCTACAGCTGGTCAAACAGATCATCTATACGAGGCAACGGGTATCAGTTCTTCACTGTTACCTTGTTGATCTTGCAGTAATCAATGCACACTCGCATCGACTCATCCTTCTTCTTCACAAACAATATTAGAGCTCCCCAGGGCAAAACACTAGGTCTGTTAAAGCCTTTGTCCAGTAATTCCTGTAACTGATCCTTCAACTCTCTAAGTTCAGCTAGAGCCATCTAGTATGGAGCTTTAGAAATTGGTCCCTTGCTGGGCAGCAATTCAATAGCGAACTCCACCTCACGATCAAGAGGTAAATCGGGTAAGTCTTCCGGGAATATATTCGGAAATTCGTTAACCACTCGGATATCTTCAAGTTTCAAATCATCCCAAGGTGGTTCCTTCATGCAAGCTAGGTACCCCTGACAACCCTCCAAGAGTAACCTCCTCGCCTAAATAACTGATAGAATATATGGCATCGAACGCATACACGATCCCACGAACTCATACTCCTGCTCCCCAGGACGTATGAACATTACTACCTTCCTACGACAATCAATCATCGAATAACAAGAGAATAACCAATCCATCCCCAGTATGACGTCAAATCCATACATGTCGTACACTTCTAAGTTCCCCGGTAACAATCTTCCCTGAATAACCACTGGGTAGTTTCCCAAAATTTTACTACAAATCATTATAATCCCAGTAGGTGTAGCCACAAACAATTACTCATCCATTACTTGGGTTTCAACCTCACATAGTTTCACAAAACTAGTAGATATAAACGAATGAGTTGCTCCCAAATCAAATAAAATAACAGCTCTATTCAAAAGCAATAACATGGTACTTGTCATCACGTTCCCCGCATGTTCCGCATCTGCTGGAGTAAGGGAGTATACTCTTGCCAGAGACATGTTTGTCTGATAGTTTTCCTGAGGCATCTGATTACTCCCATGGTTCTGGCTCTGTGCAGGCATATCACTCCTCTGTGCCTGACAGTTTCGAGATATGTGGCCTGGTTTGCCACTATTGTAGCAATTACCCCAGAATAGCTAGCATTCACCGTGGAGCCATTTACTGCATCTGATGCATGGTGCGAAAGATGGATCCCCGTGCAAACCCTGTCATTCGGTATTCTAACGGTATCCCAAACTATAATTCTTCTTCTTCTTCTTCTTCTTCCACTGTCCCTGTCGAGGACCAGTATGAGAACCAAAAGATATCAACCTCTTCTTCTGTTCCTGTACTACCTCATCCCCTTGGAGGTTAGCCTCGACTATGGTGGCTTTATTCACCAACACTGAAAACTATTGAATCTGCAGCATCCCCACAAGCCTGCGGATGTCCCTCCTTAGCCCATTCTCGAACCTCTGAGTCTTCTCATACTCGTTTGAGATCAAATACGGTGCGAAACGAGGTAGCTCAATATATTTGGGAGCATATCTCTGCACCGTCAGGGTTCCCTGAGTCAAGCTCGAGAACTCATCAACCTTCGCGTCATGAGTGGAAGCCGGGAAGTATCTCTCAAAAAATACCTCCTTGAAACGGCTCCAAGTCATACCAGATGGACCAACTCTCTACTTCTCAAGTAGACTCACCACTATCCACCATCTTTCAGCCTTTCTTGCTAGCTAAAAAGTAGAATAGCGAACCTTCTATTGGTCGGTGTAGTGCAGAACTTCTAATATCTTCTCGGTCTTCTGCACCTAGTTCCCTGCCACTATCGGATCGGGTCCTCTCGTAAACGTTAGAGGGTGCATGCAGGTGAACCTCTATTCCTATATTTAACATAGTTAACACAATCATTGAAAACTAATCATGTCAACTACTACTCTCACGAGTCCAGGTCTGTCCTATCACACCGACACGAAGCCATTAATGGTTTACCGTGGTTTTACTAAAATCGTCATTCTAGGAAAAAAACAGAACACCGCCAATGAGTCCCCGTCTAGCAACAAAACAACCCTCAACCCATTCTACTCATTTCCTACATCCTATACTCTGGTATGTATACAAAGCTACGCCTAACCAAGTCTAGAAGACCTAACAACTTGGTTGGCTCTAATACCAAGTTGTCACGCCCCGAACTCACGGATGGGCCCCAGGTGTGATTTTAGTAACCTAACCTGTCTCTATATCATTTAAAACATACATGATACTATACTGAATGAGGGTTCGACCCAGTGGGGTACACGTAACATACACATTCACAAACATATCCATACTCATCAAATACGCAGCGGAAATGTTCTTTCTATACATACATCATACCATACCAGAGTCTATACATAACTGGAAATATACATCCCAAAATACAATACATACTCCAGGTGTCTACAAAACCCAACACTGACAACCCAGATACAAAACTCGTACCTACACAGGTACTAAACGTAGCTAACCAACAGCCCCACTTCCGGACGCTAGGATGCTAGTTTCGGCTACCCGAAGGACCTGAAAAATATTTGTATATTGGGGGTGAGACACCTCTCAGTAAGGAAGAAAGCAGGTTATATCAGTGTGTGACATACAAGTGTTATTTCAATATAAAACATAATACAATACATTTCCAGTATTTTCACAATTCAGTTCCAGTGCATACGATACCAAATATACGGTCAATGTTGTCACACTCAAGCACACGATACTCTACGATAACCAAACCTCACAGCGATACCATTGCCAATACGGTGTGCACTTACACCCTTCGATGATCAGCCGGAACAAACAGACGATATTTCACACCCTCGGATATAGAGCCAGACACTTTCACCCACGGTAATTAGCCGAGACATGGTGTCAGCATACGGTAATTAGTCGCCCCTAGCTAATTTACAAAACCTAGAACAATTTTGGAACTCATGTCCCTATACTCATCAGCGTATGGTAATTAGTCACCTCTAGCTGTTTTACAAAACCCTGGAACATTTTACATACAAGATTTCATTCCACACTTATTTGAGTATACAACAAATGATATAGTTTTCAATTCGAGAAATACATTTTAATACAAATACAGGTATAGTCATCTTAATACTACAATTTTATACAATATACAGTTTTTCCAACATAAATAGAGATGATACCCGAAACCCTCAATTTTCCCAAAAACTGTAACCCAAAAATCCCGCACTTTTACCTGATAGATTTTCCCAAATAAGTAGCCAAAACATATATACGATCGTAAACTATAGGTTTACCAATCCCGATTTCAAAAATAATTGATATAAACAGAATCCCCTTACCTTTTCCTGAATACCAAAATACGAACTCTATGGTTCCAAAACTACGAACCGAGTTCCCAAAACCTAAACATCCAAGAACTATACTTCACTACACATATACCGAAACAAAACTAAAATTAGACCCTTACCTCGGTTTTGGGTCAAAACCCGAAAATCCTCGAAATAACTTTCTGATTCGCTAAAAACATAAAGATTCCTCCCCTAATCCATGCAATAACATTGGATTGTTGAATCAAGCAACAAACAATGAAGAATTGAAGAGAGAAGGAGAGATTTCGCTGGTTCTAGAGAGAGAGAGAGAGAGAGAGAGAGATTTTTAGCTTACTTAACCTCTAAGCAAAGCAATAGGATATTTATAGCCCCTTTGACCCGGCCAACCTCGTCGACGAAACGGCTCCTTTGTCGATAAATCATCCACACATTTCGTCAACGAACCAGCTCCTTCGGTGATGAACCCTATTTCGATATTTTACAACACGTTTGGTATCTTTTCGTCAACGAGGCTCTAAATTTCGGTGACGAAGAGTATGAGGGCCTTCGTCGACGAGAACAATGACTTCGTTGACGAAACCTGCAAAATTTACCTTTTTAACCTTTTGTTATTTATTCAATCTACATATCTCGGGTCGAGTTCTTACACAGATGACCATATGTTGACCTTAGGGACTTTACCACTCACATAAAACCTTTTTTAAAATCGCCTAAATCACAAAAAGGTTTTCAAAATAAATTAAGATAAAAAACTAGGGCTTACAAAGACTTGGTCGACCGACGTTGGATTTTTTAGGGCAAATTAAGGGCAACATTGTAAAATTAATTGTCCTTAGTCAACCGACTATCATGTGTTATATTACCACGGTTGACTGAACCACTATTTGCCCACGAAGTTAAAATGTTAACCAAGGCTCGGTTGACCGACCTCTTGGTGTGTTAAATGCCTAGGTCGACAGAACAGGGGAAAGTCAAACTTTTGACTTGTTTTGGTCAACCGATCTATTTTTGAACTAACCTTCCTTGGTTAATCAAACTGTAAAAATTTACTTTTCCACCAAGTTGGTGGACCGAACTCGTAGTTCAAAATAGCCTTGGTCAACCAAACCTCATGAATGGTAAATCGGCCTCTAGCCATGGTCGACCGAACCCATGAAGGGTTTAGAATCGCCCTGATATGGTCGACCAAATCTATAGTTCAAATTTGCCCTAGTCGACCGAACTTATAAAAGTGGTCGACTGAACCTTGTCCTTGGTCGACCGAACCTCTCAGATTGGCCAAATTTTTACTACAGTTAAATGAGGTTAATCATTAATCATTTTCTAAAACGACTTTCATGTCCCCAATGGTCATATTTTCCTGAAACTCTATATATACCCCTTCATTTGCTTAGATTAGCAACTTTGATTAGCCTAAATTTTCTCTCAAATCCTCTGTCAATCAAAGTTCCCCGAAATCATTTTTATTACAAAAATCTATTCCTGTGGGGCAAATTTTTAAAGACAAAACTCTCCAACTCTCCTTCCATTCATTTATTCCAAAATCATTTTTGGAAGAGAGTATATTTATTTTGGGCATTTATTTTTTACATGCTTACTCTCACATATTATTTATTTTTGAAAATCCTTTTTGAAAGTATAACTTGAATTTCTCCTGGTTATTTCTTTTGATAAATATTCTTGGGAAAAATCATTTATTGCACAAATTTTTTCCAAGCTTAAATTTTAGATTCTCCAAATATTTTTATTTGCAAAAATTTTTGTTGGAGAACATATTTATTATTTACATATATTCATATATATATATATATATATATATATATATTATTTGTGCAAAAACTATTTGAAGAGCAAACCCTAGGTTCTCCTATATTGAAATATATTTTTGAGAGAAAATCTTATTAGGGTCATATCTTTGGGTATTTTATCATACACATCATTTCTCAAAAATTGAAAATATTATTTTGAAAAAACACCTTTTCTTTACTGAGCATAAATTATATCATAAGAAGAGTGCATATATTTGAGCTTTTAATGTTGTACATGTCTACTTGTATTTAGAAACATTTTAATATGTATACAAATAATTTTTCATGTATCAGTTGGGTTCAGCCCGGAATTGAATTGGGGAGTCTTAGTCCCGTAAGTGAGATCGGTTGTATTCAACTCGAGAATTGAACTAGGGAGTCTCTGCCCCGTAAAGGAGACAAGTTGAGCTCAACCTTGTAATTAAACTGGACTTTACCCCGCCCCGTAAGGAGAGGTTGTAACGGCTTTTGCTCCGCCCGTCTCAGTGAGTAGAGATAGTAGAATCCTTGGGATGTATGCCCAAGGCGGGGACATTGACTGATTTAGCCGAACCTCGATAACAAATATTGTGTGTGTGTGTCTCCTAATCTCATTTAAATTACTGCATTTTAGTTTACGTATATGTATGTTTGCTTATTTACTGTTATAATCATTCGCATATACACATTTGATTTAAATGAGATTTGCTGTATACGTGTATGTTTGCATTGATATTCTAATCGTTTTACATACATGCTTTTAATATTAAATGAAATATGAACTGTAGTGAATCAACAAGTATTTAAATTAACCAAAAAGTTTTAAAACCCAATTCTAACATATTTTCAACCAGATCGTTGCATTACAATAGTGCGAAGGAATTAATATATTGATTTTATAGATTGACATTGGGGATCCTAAGAACAGAACACCCTTTAGTAACATTTCAAAACCCTAAAAATTAGAAGGCACCAAACCTATCCACATAGGAGTTGAATCATGTATTTACATGTGACTTTCTTTTTCCGTGGGAAATTTATAAGGAGCGTACGTGGGACCTTAAGTAAGTAATTTTAATAAAAAAAAATATTACCTTTAATACTATAAAGAGAATTCTCCTTTAATATTTTTTTCCAAAAATACCAAATGATCCCTATAATTACTTATAATTATTCCAAACTACTATTATAATTATGTCGAATATATTCTTATAACTACTTATAATTATTCTAAAATATTCCTATAACTACTTATAATTATCTCAAAACTATAGTGTAATCTTTTATTCTTGACTATCTTTTATTAAATATTCTTTTATAATTTTAAAAATAAAGAATCATAAAGCATGCAAGTAATAACACTTGTAAGTTAAATGACCAAATTATAAAATTAAAAATTCAATGATCTCATTAATTTTTGTTAAATAAGTCAGCAATCAAAAATGTATTTTTCTCGAGTTTATCCATAAAAATTCGCCGTTTTGAAATCGAATTAGGAATAACCTTCTACAAGTTTCGCGTGTTGCGAGAAGAGCGAGTCATCTACTCGCGGTCACGCCCCAGAGGCAAAAACCGAATGTTAGGAGGGTCGCCTAGCGTGACTTCCACGCAAAACGATTGAGAGTGGGTCAACAGATTTCCGTAAGGCGAAATCGCACAATAAAAGAACCTAGTTGGAAAAGACACTTTTGTCCCACCATCTGAGCGGACAACGGCATAGGCATGAGAAAGACTTGCCGTAGTACGCCAACGAGAAACGTGGCACACATCATAACCGATAATATCCACGATGTGATGAATCATATCCAAATTCCCTTCCCCGTGACGACACTGCGCGTGCTTTGTGCAGCAATCCTTCCCTTCAAATGAGTCATTGGGATCTTCTGACCTCGATTTTAGCCGATTTCTTACCAAAATCTGAAAGCTTCAATTAGGCATTGCGATCTTAAACATTGTAGGGCAAACGGCAAACCAATCGAAGTCGCGAAGTCACCGTTGGAACGAAGGTATGGCTCAGCCTTAGACCGGCCACTCTTTCTTTTGCTTTTCCGTCGAGTGTTTGTTCATTTTCTTGTGATATGTTTGGCACTTTTTTTTTTTTTTGTGTGGAAATGTGACATAAATTTTCTATTTTTTGTACATGTTTTTTTTGAGTTTTTGACACTAAAATTTATTCTGTTTAGAAAAAATCATGGGTGTATGTAGTTTTGGTTTATAATTTATTAATTGAGATTGTATTGGGTTTAATGGCGTGATTTTTCTACCGTGCTATGCATTTCCGTGTGCAGTTCATGCATTTGGTTCTTGTTCTTTTGTCTATATTGGTATTATTTTGGTGCATATTTCAGCAAAATAAAAATACTTAAGTGGATATTTATGTGTTAAGAATATTATGGTAGAATCCAGTGGTTCTTGTAGCTGCATGAATCAGTCCCATAAGCTTAAAAAAAGGGAGTTTGTATTGACTTTGTACCTATCACGTTGAACCTTTAGGTTATGTGTGGTTTGCGGACTATCTACCTCTAGGAATAGAATGGTTACTCAAAAAATTGTATCATTTCCATAAAGCTATAATGATGCAAAAATTTTTGTGAATCCATGGCAAGGAATAATAACAAATAATTATTTCTGAATGTCTATTCCTTTCCCTCTCCATGCTGGATAGAATTATGCAAGTGACTTGTTATAAATTGTTACATTCCTATACAATTCTCATTATGTTCTCATTGTATTGATCCTATTAATCTTAATTCAAGTTTCAAAGGTAATGACAAAAAGGAAAAAAAAAAATAAAAATGTAGGGCACTTTTGGAGATTGTGAGTGAATATGAAAAAAGCAAAAGGTTGTTTCTTTGTTTATGAATTAATGAATAATCTAATACAGGGAACATTTTTTTTGAGTATTAAGACTGAGCAATCATAATAGCATGGGGTAAAATACTATACTAAATTTGTCAGAATGACTGGGTGCAAGGTCAGGTACCTTTCTGGTTGCAAATCCAAGTTATGCTGGATTTTAAAAATCTTTTTTCTCATCTTGATTTTTCTTCCCCTCCTACCCCTCTCTCTCCCCACAAAAAGGAAAAGAAATCTTCGTCAAACCTCATTTGGGGGCTCCAATAGTGCTAAAGTCACTATGAGCAAAACCATGCATGTGCTTAAAGACATTCCAAGTCTTTAGAACATTCTTGTTGTTGAGTTTATCATCCCTGGTGTGTTTATTGATGCTAGTTCTTGAATAGGATCGTCTCTTTCTTTGGTGCTACCAAAGGATCAAGCGACTTTTGAATAGTCCAAGTTCATTGCTTCTTGTTTCGATCCTCATAACATTTCAAAATTTGAGGCTGATTTTTTTCCCAATTGGGGAAGATTTGATGCAGAACAAGAAGCCACGCCCTTGGTACACCCTTTTGGAGGCTCATTCTGAAGAATTGGATCAAGGGATTACTGGGTCTTAAATTTAAATGTTCTAGTTCATTTTCAGTCATTATGTGTGTTTATTTTAGTTTGTATATGTGGGACACTTGTGATTATTTATTTTTATTATTATTTTTGTTTTTTGTGTGTGTAGGGGTTTGGGGAGGGGGGGGGGGTTTTAATACACATGTCTTTTAGGGGTTTATATGTGTAATTTTTTGTATTTTAGTCTTACCTATACATTATTGTGTGGACATCATGTCAAGGCAATTTGTGAATCTAAATAGGAGTCCCCTTGTGTCTCCTTCTTCCTTCTCTCTTCTCTCTTATTTCTTTTTTTACTTCCCCTCTTCTCTTCTCCATTCTTTACCTATCTCTCCTCGTAGTAAGCCCAACTATTGTTCTGCATCACCTTGTCTTGATTGCCTAGACCATAAACTTGGGAGTTGATGTTTTCTGTATTATGAAGAAAATAGTAGTGAGTCTAAATGTTTGAAACGTGTCTATCCTATTTCCTCTTTCCCCTACTCTTATAAGTCATTTAAAAAAAATATTATTCTCATCTTGTTTCCTCCCCCCCCCCCCCCTCCCACACAAAGGGAAGAAAACCTTTATCAAGGCTCATTTGGGGCTCCAATAGTACTAGGTTTCTTGGCTTTATTGCAATGAAGTTTGATTTTTGCAATGGTAAGGCTTGATAAGGTTCAAACGAAATGCATGACAAGAGGAGAAAGACAAAAAGTATGTAGGTTGAATCTTGAGGGGAATAATATACAGTGATATCGATTGATATATGTTCTCCCATTTCAGTAGATGATATAGTAATGGCCTGATGGATAGGGTGGATCAGGTAAACAAGGCAGTAGGTTCCATGTTGCTGGCCCCAAATGTCTCAAATGAGGTTATTTAAATGTTGTCAAAAACCTTGATGCGCTCCTGAGAGAGGAAATGCATGTTCCATGATTTTGTTTTACTAATTAGCCCTTATCTTTCGGCGAAAACCATGATCCAAATAAATTCAAGTATGTGACTTAAAACAAGTTTTATCATATATATGCTCCCTCTTTTGGGTTTAAGAGTTGATGTAGCATCCAGAAAAAACCAAGGGCTAACTTAGTAACTATTGACGTCAAGGATTAGTCAATTAGCCTTAAAAAACTGCATATGTTGGTTGTTTATAATTTTAATTTTAAGTAACATCGATTTCATCTAGAAGAAGAAATTGGTTGCATCCTTTCCTTCCTAGTGTATTAATGATGTCATATATTTTTCATGTGGTGTTGATTTAATTGTTTTTGGCTAATTAATTCACTATTTTTCTTTTCTTTATGGCAGAGGATATTTTTAATAGGGACAAGTAATGGTCATTCAGTGCAGATACAATGGAAAATAATGGAAGAAATGTTAAACAGCCTACTGAGAGTTCAAAAAAAAACAACGAAGAGAAAAATTCTTCAGTGAAAGTTACTGATTCCATCTTTGTCAACCATGGTATATCTTTAGTTCTTTTTTCTTCTTTCTTTCATTTTGAGGGCATTGGTTGTATGGATCACAATATTGAGCAATTAAGAAAAATATGCACAAAGAATGAATGTAAAATAAAATGAAGATGTTAGAGACAGGTATGTGCCAATATAAGAAATGATTGCATATGGGGCTACACTAATTGAAGGTGGGATAAGATAAATTCGTCTGAGATGGTTGTGGTAGGAGGGCAGCAAATACTTCTAGGGAAGACTTATTATACTGAGGTAGAGGATGCTTGTATTATAAAAGGAGGATTGGGAAGAACATGGTTTGAGGCAATTGAAAAGATTAAATTCAAATACAAATTATTTTAAGGATTGCCTTTAACCAAAGTGAATGTAGAAGAAGGATCCATGTATCCAATAGTTGGGATAAGATTTTGTTGTTTTTGTTGTTTCACAAAGGAAAAAACAAATATGTCAAAAATATTAGGACCTGCTTATTGTGCTCAAAGGCATCAGGCTGGCTTGAAAGCTTGTTGCATGTATAAGTTTGGGCATTTGAAATAGCCCTTGTCTAGCTTGAAATATTGATTGCATGGATTAGTTTGGACATGATCAGCTTAATATTTAAATCCTGCCGTTGTAATAAAAAGAGATAGTGAACAATATAGTAAAGTAGTTGCAAGGCATATATACACAACATGGTTTTTTGGGTTACATATAGTATGGCCCATTGGTTGGTCACGGGTTCGAGTTCAAGGAAACAGTCTCTTTGCAGGGGCAAAGCTGCATACGCTGTTAGCCTGTTACGACACCCCCTACCCTCGTGGGGAACCTTGTGGCTTGGGGATGCCCTTTATATAGTATTGCGCATGGCTATTGGCTGCCCTTGAAAAGAAGGGTATCCTTTGTTTATATATATATATAAATTTTCTGGTGAGAATTTGAGTAGATATAATGGGATTAGGATTTGCATTTAGATTTGTTCTTTGTTTTAGGTTATTAACTATCGTTAGGCTGGGAGACTTCTTAAGTTATGCATTTAGTGAGTTTGGAGGTTACCAACAGCTTTACATTTTTTAAGGTAATCAACAATCTACTTGATCCTGGTAAACAGTGCAATACCTTAGTATCAATTATGGTATGTGTTTTCATTTATGTGATTTCCTCTTCTTTAGCTCCTTTTCTTGTATTTCTTGCCAGTTTTCCTAGTTTATTTATTGTTTAAATGCATTTTTGTATTGATGGTTTTCTTATTAATATTTTTACAACCATGTATGACATATTGTCTTGGTCTGTTTTCATATGTTTATTAATTTCTCTACCTAATGCTGAATTGGGCCACACAATTTAGTTGCCATGTAATATTGTTAATAGTATTGTGTAAATTGGAAGATCTAATCACAGTTATAGGCCTCTCCCTTTACTTATATTATATCTAAAGTACAAAATTACTGTATTACCTTTACTAACTCATTCACTAACTCATTTTACTAACATAGAAATAACACATAGTAGTAATACTAAATAACTAAAGCAATCAATAACCCTCCCCCTCAAGCTGGAGCATATATATATATCATATGTTTCAAGCCTTATACAAATGTATTTAACATGAACACCCCCAAGCTTTAGTGAGGTCAGCAAGTTGGAATTCGAACTTCATATGAATGGCTGTAGTGAGCTCTCTTGAACAAAGTGACAATCAACTCTAATGTATTTTGGTTGCTCATGAAAGAGTTGGAGGCAATTTGGATGGCAACTTGATTATCACACATCAACTCTAGAGGCTGAGAATGTGGAAAACCAAGTTCTTTCAATATGTTCTTTAGCCAAATAAACTAACATGTAGTGTGGGCCATGGCTCAGTACTTTCGCTCAGTACTCAACTAGGTCACCATAGTTAATTTCTTCCTTTTTTTCTTTCCTAAGATACGAAGTTACCACCGACCAAAACACAAAATTCTTATCAAAATCCCGATCTGGGTTGACAATCCCTACGGTCCTACTATCCAAACTTGCCTATTCGATCCATATCGTATGTAGAATTGGAATCAAGTAGGATTGTAAGTTCCTAATAGGATTGTAGGATCATGATCCTACTTGGGATCCTATTGATCCTACTTGTGCAATAGAATATGGATTTTTTTGTTTAGGATTTTTTAAAAAAGCCCAATTTATATTTTTATTGGTCCAAACACTTTATTTTTGCAATAGACACAAAATTTGGTCAAATTGGTCTAAATGCATCAAAATTAGGGCAAAATTACGAGCATCTTCTGAGATTTGTCTATTCCATGTCAAGAGAGCAACTGAGCATCTCCTGAAATCCATTTTCCTTTGAAATGAAAAATCTTTAAGAGAAGTTATCTATTAGTAGGTTGAAACTCTTCCTTCTTCAACAAGAGTAGAGGCCAATTGAGAGCTTCAACAACTAGGGAGTTGTATAGTTAGGTTGAAAGCTTAAAGTTGTAGGCTTGTAGCATTTATGGATTATCTTTGAAGTTTTTTTTCACTTTCTTCCTCTTGTTTTCTCTTATCATTAACAAGCCATAGACCAATTTTTGTTCCCAAAGCGGAGAGTAGACGACTTTGTTTTTCTTCTTCTTTTCATTTCAACTAACAAAAGTTCTTATTCCTTAAACCAAAATCTTTCCTTTTTCTTCTTTTCTTCCTCTTCCTCCTCTCTTTCCTTCGTCATTTTATTCTCATGATGTGATGACAAAACCACGAAAGCTGAGAAGTTTATAGTAGTTTGAATTAAAATTAGCAATTTATTGTTCTTCGTTTCTTCATTCCTTTTTCTTTTCTTTTTTTTTATTACAATTATTGAATAAAAAAATAGCAAGAGTCTACCCTTCTTGGAGCACTTTGCAATTCAGACCATTTAGACATTTTCTAGGGTCAAAATTTTTGAAGGAAAAATCTACTACGTGCTAGCTAGCAAGTTACTTACATTCCTAAAATTTGTTCTAATTTCTTAAACTAACTACCGAGTTTTTAGGCTTATTTTATTGAGAGTTGTCATAAAATGCCAAATACATAAATTTTGAATTTATTTTACACTGCAAGTAGAATCTTATGATCCAAGATCCAATCCTACAATCTGATCCTGTGGACTCCCTTTACAATTCTATGTAGGATCCCGATTCTAACAACTTTCTAACACAATACCCCGTTGTGGATCTTATGTGATGAGGTAAGCTTGCCTAATTTGGATCTATATATCCTTGACCATTAGTGTGACCCAAATCTTGATGTAAGAGACTTCTTCAGGTGCACTTTGAGATATATTTTAAGATACAAATGACTACATCCCAGCAACTTGCTCTTGAAGAATCAAGAAACTGACTTACAAAACTTGCTACAAAAGATATATTTGGTCGAGTGACTGCAAGATAGTTCAACTTTCCAACAAGTCTTCGGTATTGTCAGGATCAGCCAACAATCACCCACATTTGGCACTAACTTAATCCATGGGTGTATGGGTAGTTTTGGATCCCAACAGGTCTCATCTAAAAGGTTTTTCCTTTGTGATAAAAACAGTTCCCATATGGGATCTAGATACTTTTATATTGTCAATGTCTAATTTTATTAAGGGGCTAACAAGAGATGGCATGGCACTCCCAAAAAAGAAATCATGAAATACTAAGCCAAAAAAAAAAAAATACAAATAGCCAAATTGTCAGCTTATTATTTTGGAAAGAGAAAAAAAAACCTTAGGAAGTTTATGAAAATAGAGAAAGGGTTCGGGCATCCATTTGTGCATAATAGAGAATGTGATTGACTACCTTTGGGATATTTAGTCAACCATAACCCCTATTGTCACCCATTCTAAGAATGTTACCACATTTATGTGTGTTCGCGCCTAAAAGAAGAAAAATTAAAGGAAAAATGCAATTCCCTTTTTAGTCCTTGGGTAAGAAACTTACCTATCAAAGAGTATACAAAGGGCAGCCCAGTGCACAAAGCTCCTGCGTATGTGGGGTCCAGGGAAGGGGCGGACCACAATGGGTCTATAGTACGCAGTCTTACCTTGCATTTTTGCAATAGGCTGTTTCCACGTCTCAAACCTGTGACCTCCAGATCACATGGCGACAACGTTACCGTGCCTCCTTGATTTTACTCCTGAAAGGGACTGGCCTCATATATACTACTTTTAGCCGTTTTGAAAGTTAGGTAGTAAAAAGGAAAAGATGAATTTGTAAAATATTGGGTTTGCATTTTGATCTCTACAAGAACATTTTTAAAGCAAACAAGTATTGAATTGAAGTCAGAAAATGGGGAGAACTATTCAGCAGATATGAATTTGAAACAAAATAGATCGGGTTTGTATGCCAATTTGTGGGAAAAAAATTTTGAATTAAAATCAGAAAATGGATAAAAAATTAATTTGAAAGAAAAAGAGATAGGGTTTTGAAAGTGATAGTGTAGTCCCAAGAGGGGGGTGAATTGGGTAATTTAAAATTTTAATGCGTGGAAGCTTGATTTATTTTAAAACTTTATTAATCACATCCCTTAGCTATTTTAATCACAACGAAAAACTAAGCAGCGAACGACTATATCAATCGGCAATCGTAAATATAATTAAAACTCAATATTAACAATATTCTTGACTAATTAATTTTAATACCAAATATGATTGATCACAAGTATTTATTCTTATATTTTAAATAGTTAATCAACCAATAACAATCAATCCTGGCAAGTTAAATCTGATCTGAATGTGTAACTACGACAGATTAATATTGGCAATAAAGTTATTTAACCACACATATATTATCCTTGAATTATAACAACTTACCAATCAATATCAATCGATATTAAATTATTTCAGCCAATCAACTCAATTCTGAATTTACAATTTCAGCAGCGTTTGATTTACAAAGGGAAACTTAAATCATTCACAGTATCCACAAGTAAACTTAAATCATTCACAATATCCTCAAGTTTACTTCAGCATTCAAACATTTCCCAAAACAATAAATCATTCAAATCAGATAATAAACAATTTATAAGTGCAGGAAAATAATGAGATTAAGGGAAAGAAGAACTCCCATATTTTTTACAAGGTTCGGCAGCCTACCTATGTCCTTGCCTCAAGCAACCCGCTGTGAGGATTTCCTTTACTCTCTCCGTTCAATAGGTGGAGTTCCCTCTCTCTTTTCATTAGGTAGCGACACCTCTCTAGCAAGAACAACCCTCTTGCTAGGCTGATTCTATTCCCGAATCGAATGTTCAAACGCAATACAACAAATTTTCCGTACAAGTAAAATACTCTCTAAAAGAAGATTTGTACAATAGAAAATCACAAGTAACCTCTCAATAAGAAGATGTAATGAAGCTTAGGAGAATTTTAGGGTTTTCTAGACTGAGAAATACGAAAAACGAAGATCAAAACCGTAGTTTGATTTTCAACAATGAAGAATGGCCCACAGCAGCTATAGCAAGATGAAAACAATATGATTTTTGTGCGATTTGATTGATTGGAGTTGCCCTAACATGATTAGGGTTGGCCTTAAATAGTGGGTTTTGAAATCTGACCGTTTTCCCAAAGTTTGGAAACAATATATTCTCAAAAAGGGTAAGAAATCGTGCTGTTTAAAAACTCAGCCACAACACTTCGGTCGCCCGAACCATTAAGAAAAGGAATTTCAAAACTGGTAGTAGCACTTTGGTCGCCCGAGTCCTTGACTTCGGTTGCCCGAACCTACACTGTTTGGGCTTCTACCATGGCAGTAGCTGTTTGGTCGCCTGACCCAAAGATTCAGTCGCCTGAACACACTGATTCCTATCAATTTGTTCAGCTTGTTGTGAAATTCAATGTTCTTATTTTCAAAACTCTTTTGTGTTCTTTAAAAACATATTTCAACTTTGAAAAGGCATTTTCAGAGTTTAAGAAATAGGTCTCTAAGTCAAATTTGATCCTATGAGCTTCATAAACATACTTAACATTGAGAATTACTTACATGAGACTTCTAATACAATATGTATCAAATAAAAGTTAAGTCCTTATGTCTTGAAGCTTTATCTTCATCCAAGCTTTAGTCAATCTTCATTTAACTTGTATACTTCATGGCTTTTAAGCTTTAAGTATAATCCAATGTGCTTGTGAGTTATGATACGTGTAAATTTACTTGGAGCACCATTAGATTCCTTAGTTTGTTATTATCAAAACAGAGATGAAGCCTTGTTAGGCCAACAATCTCCCCCTTTTTGATGATGACAAATAAGGAGTAAGATAAGGTAGCCTTGAAAAGGCTCCCCCTTACAATAAGCATAATTATCAAGCAAATAAAAATTTCAGTAGTCTCCCCCTTAGGAAAATACAGGTACAAGCATGTTTTCAATACAAACATATTTTCAGTAAAAGTATATTTTCAATATAAGCAGCATGCTTTCAATACCAAGTCCATATAGGTAGTGAATTGGGCACTTAACGTGCCCCTTAGCATTATCATTATGAGTATCCTAAAGAGTACATCAAACTAAATCTTTTTTTTTTAAAAAAAAATAACAAAAGAATATATATTAGATAAAGAGAAGGTACAACCTGCAGGGACAAGAAGTCCAGAAAAGAAACATGAAAAAAAGAAAGAAACCCACAAAAAAAAAAAAAAATACACACAAAATAAAACGTAACAATTTAAGCCAAGGAATCCCCTCTTCAAACCTTTTCCCTCATAGTTTACTGAGCTCTTCAAATTTGCTAATTCCCTTTGTCCCTTCATCTTCGACTATTACCAACATCCATATGCACTTAATTCCCTCCAATGTCATTTAATTTTAAGTTCATTTTATCCAAATGATTTTTTGCTTCTAAATCCTTCTTAGGAATCTCCACCATAGGTGTAGGCAGAATTCCATCCCTGCACTGAAACTTGTTCACCAATTCAAAATTATCAAAAATGGTAACACCCTCCAAACCTTCCGATGGGGACGGATGAACATATTATAAATCCCCTATTTCATTGCAGGAGTCAGAAATATACCCATCTTATTCTTGAATCTCATCCAATAGCAACCCCCCACCACAATCGAAAACTCACTGATATCTTCACTGTCAGAATTTGAAAATCCCCCCATTTCTTTGCCATTTTTTCTTTGCTAAACTCTCATTACTACATCCAGCCTTCTTCTTAGTGTCTCCTACAATACTAAACTCTCCTCAGTAACTTTGGCACAGACCCACCCAAAATTTCTTTCTTTTCTTAAAAACCTTTCTTCATTTCAGCACCCATATTAGCCGCCCTCCTACAAGCATAAACCTTATACCATCAAATCTATCAGTAGTAAGACGACGATTAACAGATTTCTCCCCAAACCCAAATAATTCTTTTTTTTTTCTCTTCCGCACCAACTTCTGCTACTTCTTCAAAACTTCATACAATTTTAGCAACACCATCTTGTGTTTTAACAAAGTTGCTAGAATTTTGAATTTGTTGATCATTCCGACTCTTAGATCTTGGGAATCTTGATGCCAGATTTGGGTTCCAATATCAGGATTTCTTGAGTACTCCTCCCCTATACACATTTTCTAATATCCAAGAGCAAAAGTTTGAACCTGCTCTCTACCCGATAAGGAAGTAGAAGTATTCGAGTCACCACTACTGCGCGTAACCCTTTTGCTGGAAGCCCGTATGAAGAGAACCTTCCTTTGGATCCATAGAGTCATACTTATCAAGACATTGGGCCTATTCAAATAACTAGTCCAATTTAGTCAAAAAAGAAAGCTTTCTTTTTCGAAACTTGGGCTAGATCCAAAGCAAGTAACATACAACCCAGATCAATTCTTTTCGTAACCTCCCTACGTCTGAAATGTCCATGACAAATCTGAAAGCCTAGAAAACTTCACACTCTAGTCGATCAATTCTGAACGATTTGTTATGGCCAAAGGATTGTTCAGATGTAGCACATCTCTGCACCAACAATAGAGTCCTTTCCCCCCAGCACACCCTGATTTCCAGGATAAACTTGGGTTTTGCAATCCTCTCTGTCCCTCCGTTTGCCTTCTAGCACTACCCGATTCCACAACCTGTGGCGTGAAGAACTGTCAACACCAATACCTCTTGAATCCTCATAATAAACCAAAGCTTAGCCGCCCATTGCCTTCAGCACCTTGAGGAATAAACACTGAAAATTTCTTCCCCTTTCACCCCAGTCCTAATTCCAAATACTTTCCTAACTTCCTCCACCTTATTGACATCCAATACTTGTGAATCCCAATCAAAAAGCCTGTAATCCCCTTTGCATCTGACTGAAGGAAGACAAACCATTAGCAAACTAGATTATTGCTTCTTTAGAAAACCTAACCCACCTGTTTCAAAAGATGTTATTCTCGATCACAAGCAAAAACCAATTCTCCCCATTCTTGTCTGTACGCATATTGAAGGACTAGCTTTGATTTGCGCCAATTGATTCAGCATAACCTACCACGAGAAAATACATATGGTCGAACATGCAAGGGGGAAAGAGGAAATGTATCACAAGAGGAATAGGGAGAGAGAGGTGTCGCGACGTCTCGAACTCACCAAAACACTTGGCACAGGTGCGGTTGCGAACTGAGAAAAATGGGGTGAATTTTGAAAAGAATATTTTCGTGGAAAACATGGTGTATGGAGTCGTGACTAACCTTCTGAAGCGTGGTTAGAACACTTGATTACTACCCAATTAAGGGTAGAATCGGTCTGCGCCACTAGAGTCGGGTTCAGGAGTACAGTTATGCGAGGGGAAGGTATCAGCACCCCATACGCGCCCTTTTTTACGAACGGTACCTAATTAATCGAAAATTATTCCAAAATAAATTTAATAAGTCTTTCAAAATCACTCCCTATCAAAAATTTGTGAAATGCACATGCAAAAAAATAAATCACACGAAAATGTACATACCATATATATTGGCATATCATACTCTGAGAGCTAATGTCTCCCTTTTAAATCATCGGAATGGAAAATCGAGAAAATAGTTTACAAAAATACACTCTTGGGGTTTTGAAATCTTTATAGAATTTTCTAAGTGAAAAGTAATATTTCAGGAGGTTTTGGAATTTATTCGGGATGAACACAATTTTCTGGGCCTCAAAACATTTTTTCTAATTTTTTTTGAATTTTTGGTGATTTTTCCATATTTTCCCGAATTCTTAAAATAACAAAAAGACAATTAAGCAAAAACAATGAAAATCAAGTCCCAAAAATATTTTTAAAATTTTCTCCTGAGTTTTCTAGAATTTTAATTGTGATTTTTATGAATTTTCATGGGGTTTTTTAAAAGTTTAAATATAAAATAAAATAAAAGGCTAAACCGGTTTCATACCGGTTTAGAGGACCCAATCGATTCGGGGAGAAAACCAGTCAAAGGAGATCGGTCAACCTGTTTAAGGTCTGGTCAAGATCAAAAAGTCAACACACGTTGCCTTCCGCGTGGGTTGTGTGTGCTCAGGTGTATGTTAGAGTGCATGAATGATGCATATAAGCATCAATGCATGACTATGTGTATGCATGGATAAGAACGAACGTGCATGTATGGCGTGTGAATGGGCACACATATGCATGCATGCATGAATGAATGATTACTTAGATAATGACATAATGCATGATTATGTGTATGCATGGAAAAGAACGAACATGCATGCATGGTGTGTGAATGGGCATGCATATGCATGCATGCATGAATGAACAAGGACACATATAATGATGTGATGCATGAATATGTATGCATAGATAAGAGTGAACATGCATGCATGGTGTGTGAACAGGCATGCATATTGTCACGGTCCGCCTCTTTTCACACCGTTGTGAAGGGCCATGTGGCCCTAGCTAAAGCACTCTTGCTTAACTAGCCAGCCTATTGTTTACCAACATTCATCCACAAAGCACTTTCATTAACATTCATTCAGATAGCAGTGGAAATAATAATTAATTCATGAAAGTTGTGGCAACCAAGCAGTAAACATTGAAGCAAACGTAATTCATTAACAAATCCTCCGTTGACATGTTGTACTTAACGAGGGAGGCAAGTAGGCTAAGCACGTTGACAATTGCTAGTGAGTTTTACAATGATTGATGAACACTCACCCTCCCCTAGAGAGCTTTCTGGGCTATTCTCACTCTGGCACTAGGAAACATCAAAGTGACCGAGGAGTCATACTGCCTTATTTGGCTTACAATGAAATAAATACTGAAAAATAACCCTATACTAGTATTTACATGATGGAAACTCATCCCAAACACACGAGATAAGTGGTTACAAGCAAGCATAATGCCCTGAACAAGCTTAGCTCGTGACATTCTCCCCCACTTATGCGGTCGACGTCCTCGTAGACTTTTGGCGGTAGGTACACTTCAAATTTGTCCACGAACGGTTGAATATCTTCCGTAGAAATCCAGCTGATTTCTTTCTCATCAAGGCACTTCCACTTCATTAGGAACTTCTGCCGCTTCTTCCTTGAGGATATGAACTTTCTGTCTGCAAGGATCTCTTCAACATCATGTCTGTCAGGTTGCACTATCTTCAACTCTGCGCTGTTTGACTGACTTTTGCTCAGGTCGTTGGTGTTGGCGTTGAATGGCTTGAGGCAATTGACATGAAATTGCGGTCTTCTCTCCTGATCTGCTCACTTCTTCATCTACTTAGAAGCTTTCTCCAGATAGGCTTGGGCAAACTCTGCATTCTTTCTCCCTTTGCTAGTGAAGATGTACGCCCTGGGACTCTTTCGTCTGTACGGCTCGCCCACTGTGTGAGGTAACAGCGGCAGCTGGCCTGTAACAAGCTCAAAAGGGCTCTTGTTGATTGTTGAGCGCCTTTGGGCGTTGCCACAGAACGGAGCCACATCAAGTAGTTGCACGCCATTCTTCTGGTTGTCATTGACAAAATGGCACAAGTACTCATCTAGCAGCTCTCTAAATCTCTTCATCTGTTTGTTTGTCTGTCGATGATAACTCGAAGAGATGTCAAGGTGTGACCTGAATATCCTGAAAAACTCTGTTAAGAAGTTGTCAGTGAACATTAAATCTTGGTCACAAATAATAACTTTTGGAACACCCCAATGTTTCACAACAGTCACAAGGAACAATTGTGTCGTCCCCTCTGCCGAACAGTACTTTGGTGCGGCCATGAAAGTACCATAATTCTTCTGCTCCCCCTTGTCTGGTTGGCAAGTGAGACAAGTTTTGGTATAATCAACCACATCATCCCGCGTGTGCGGCCAATAATACCCCCCCAGTAGTCCTGTCATTGGAGTCATTCTCCGCAAATACCCCTTAACGAACTTCCTGTAGTATCCAGTAAGGCCAAGAAAGGAACGCAACTCCTTCACTGTCGTGGGGATCTTCCGTTCTTGAATCATCCTTACCTTCTCCATATCCCTCGGGAAACGACCTTGTTCAACGACTTGACCAAGGAATTTGTTGCTCCGCCGAGCGAAAGAGAAATTCTCTTTCTTCACATTCAGACTGTTTCCCCTCAGCCTGTCGAACACCTTCCGTAGATGCTCTTCATGTTTCCTCTGAAACAACACCGATGCTCCCAATGGTGTTTTGGAAGGGCGAACACATCCCGCTTCCACTTCATCAAGTTGCTTCCCCAACTCTACTATCTCTCGAGGCGCAATCTGACATGGCCCTTTAGCAGGTGGTTTCACTCCTGATAACAACTCGATCTCTTGCTCCACAATCCGTCGTGAAGGCAAATTGTGAGGCAGCTTATCCGGCAACACCTCCTTATCCTCATCCAACACCGCTTGGATGGTCGTAGGCTCCAGCTCTTGGCCTATTTCTTTGTCTACCACCACCGTGGCTAGACATGTCTGCTCACCCTGACCCAATCCTTCATTGAGTTGTATAGCTGAAAGGGACTTCCCATCGTCTCCTTTTGTTGCAACGACTTGCACTATGCACGAGTGATCTCCCATCAGACACAGGGAACCAGCCGAAGGCATCAGCACTGCCCTCGTCCCCGTTAGGAACTCCATTCCTAGAATGACTGGAAAGTCATCCAATGGCACCGCTGTGCAATTTGCATGACCTTCCCACTGTCCAAACTTTACAGTTACTAGCTTGGCTACTTCCAGAGTCGGCTGGGCTACAGAATTAACTGCTTTCATGCGTCCTGTATCCTTCTCTAAGGATAAGTTGAGTCTCCTTGTTTCCAATTGCGAAACAAAATTATGAGTAGCTCCCGTATCCACCATAGCGCGAGTACTCTTCCCATTTATCCTCAAGTCCACAAACATTAACCCTCTTGCTCGTGTAACTTTCGGTGTTTTTGTCTGCTTTTCCAATGCGTTCACCAACCGCACTGAACCCACCCTCGGGGCATCATCCTCTTCCCCATCGTCTTCCACTGCCTGTTCTACAATGGAAGCTTGTAGGACATTAAGTGATGCTTTGTGAGGGCACTCAAAAATTCTATGAGGACCTCGACACAAGAAACACTCAATTTTACTCTTCCCCTTTCCATTGGGTGTGTTGAACCCTTGAGATGATGAAGCTTCCTGTGAGGTTGATGATTTAGAGTTGGCTCCCCCACTCTTGGGTTTGCCATTCTTGAAAGACTTTCCACTGTTTCCCTCTCCGCCAAACCGTTTGGACGAAGCGGTCTCATCACCAGCATAGTCTGTCAAGCGTTCTGCAGCCACTTGTGCAGTTGACAAGTCTTGAACCCTTTGCCTATGAAGTTCAGTTCTTGCCCATGGTTTCATCCCCTCCAGAAAATAGAACAACTTGTCCTTCTCCGACATGTCTCGAATATCCAACATTAAAGCAGAAAATTGTTTCACATATTCGCTGATTGACCCCATATGCTTGAGATCTCTTAGTTTTCTCCTTGCATTATACTCAACGTTCTCAGGAAAGAATTGGGCCTTGAGCTCTCTCCTCAAGTCTGCCCAACTATCAATTACACAGTTTCCATTTTCAATTTCCCTGTACTTGGTACGCCACCACAGTTTGGCATCACCAACCAAGTACATGGTCGCAGTATCCACCTTTGCTTGTTCTGAGGCCATCCTCACAATGCGAAAGTACTGCTCCACATCAAACAAGAAGTTCTTTAATTCCTTGGCATCTCGGGCACCCCCATACGTCCTGGGTTCTGGCACCTTGGTCTTGCTAACTTCCGGAGTGTTGGAGTTCCCCATAGCAAGAACCATCACATTTACCTTTGCATCCAGATCTGCCATCCGGGTTTGCAAAGTTTCCACAGTGTGGCGAAAGTCCTCTGACATGTCGCCTATCAAACCTGCTTGATGTTTTTGTGATCCCATCACTTCATCAACAAGTTCTCTCATCTGGGCCACCTCCGCGGCCATAGTGTTGGTTGTTTCCTCAACCTGTGCTACAGCACGCTGATCCTTTCAGCATTGGTTGGTGCCATGGTCACTTACCAAAGCTTCCCAAATCCAACAACGAAGGCAATTGAATTCACGTAGCAACTCAACCTTGGACTCTCACCAAGTGTCACCGACTTGGCTGTGATACCAAATGTCACGGTCCGCCTCTTTTCACACCGTTGTGAAGGGCCATGCGGCGCTAGCTAAAGCACTCTTGCTTAACTAGCTAGCCTATCGTTTACCAACATTCATCCACAAAGTACTTTCATTAACATTCATTCAGATAGCAGCGGAAATAATAATCAATACCTGAAAGTTGTGGCAACTAAGCAGTAAACATTGAAGCAAACGTAATTCATTAACAAATCCTCTGTTGACATGTTGTACTTAGCGAGGGAGGCAAGTAGGTTAAGCACGTTGACAATTGCTAGTGAGTTTTACAATGATTGATGAACACTCACCCTCCCCTAAAGAGCTTTCTGGGCTATTCTCACTCTGGCACTAGGAAACATCAAAGTGACCGAGGAGTCATACTGCCTTATTTGGCTTACAATGAAATAAATACTGGAAAATAACCCTACACTAGTATTTACATGATGGAAACTCATCCCAAACACACAAGATAAGTGGTTACAAGCAAGCATAATGCCCTGAACAAGCTTAGCTCGTGACACATATGCATGCATGCATGAATGAACAATGACAACTCATCCCAAACACACGAGATAAGCGGTTACAAGCAAGCATAATACCCTGAACAAGCTTAGCTCGTGACACATATGCATGCATGCATGAATGAACAATGACACATATGGTGTGTGAACGGACGTTCATATGCATGTATGCATGAACAAGGAGATGGATAATGATGTAATGCATGTGTATATGTTTGCATAGACAAGAATGAGCATGCACGCATGCATGATGTGTGATGGGTAGGCACATGCATGAATGGATCATGTCATGGATGATGATGTGTGTGTGCATGGATGTATGCATATATGCATGTGGGCATGTAAAGTGTATATGGTTGTGAGTGTTAATGTATGCATGAATGTGTGTAAAGGGAAAGGGTGTATGTGTAAGTGTTAGGGGCTGTGTTAACAATGGGTGAACAGTGTGTGGTGGGTGTAAATGTGTTCAAACAATGTGTGTTGTGTGAGTTGCAATATCCACAGGGAGTCCATATCAAACACCTAGTGTGCATGTGTTAGTGAGTTGCAATAACCACAAGGAGCTCATATCAAACACTTGGTGTGCATGAGTTAGCGAGTTGCAATATCCAACTTAAATAGCCACTCCACACAGCAACAAGATCTAATTAATCACCACTAACATGGCTACATCAAACCCAACTACTAACATCACATTAGTTTCAATAAACTGGATGCAACATGGAAATCAAGTAAATACCCTTCACCTTGGTGCCCGTAAGCCCTAACTTGCAAGAAAAACCAAGTTTCTGCAATCAGTTTGCTAATGTCCGTATCATACTCCCGATTGTTCTAGTCTCGGATCTTTCCTTGCTGCAAAGTGAACCTCAAGGTATCTACGAGAAGTCACACCGGCATTTCATCAAACATCTTCCCTGCAAGGAGAGAAAGAAGTGAGATACAGAGGGAATCAAAGAGCGTTGATGGCCTACAAGCGCGCTCGGCGATGCTGCCGTGGTGATGGTGAACGGCGTGAAAGGGGTTGGTCGGAGTTGCGCCGAACGATGGCCGCTGGTGTTGTGAGGTGACCTTGGCTGAGGCGGATGACCACGGGTGGCTGTGGTTGACGGAGATGGAGCTGTCGTGGGGGCTGCTGGCCGTAAGGAATCTGAGAGGCGAAAAGCTGCGAAGAAGCGGAAGCAAATGCTGAAGTAGGTGTTGCTGTGTGAGCTCGTTAGAGGCCGGATCTGGAGATGGTGACAGCGGCGGTGATGGTTGTGATGTCAAAGCGGGGATCCAGAGATGATAACAGTGGCTGTGTTAGGTGTGAGTTCTGAGTGAGCGTGAATGGAGGCTGTGAGGTGAGAGGGTTCTGCTGAGAGCTATGGAGGTTGAGGGTAGGGCTGACGACGAGGGGGGTGATGGTGGGATCTACGAGCGGATCTAGTGATGGTGCAGCGGTGAAACCATGCTTGGAGCTGGTGGAGATGAAACTGGTGAGAGAAAGAAGGTGGTGGTGGCTAGGCGTGAGTGAGGTTTGTGTTGTGAAGTAGGTTGGTAGAGAGAGAGAGTGGTCGTGGTGATGGTGATCTTCGAGAGGTGGCCGGTGAGGTGAGGGAGCTGTGGGCTGTGCTATGGCCATGAGGTGAGGGACTGGTCCGCGAGTGGTGGCTGAGAGAGGAAACGGAGGGAGAGGATGGAGTGTGGATCTGTGGTGATGGTAATAGTCGAGAGAGAGTATGGAGGGTGATTCGGGTGGTTGCCGGAGTTGCAGGTGGTCACAGAGCTAGAGCTGGTGCTGCGGTTGGTGAGCAATGGCCAGGTGGCTGTGAGCTACGGAATGAGAGGTGGAGGCCGAGAGGGAGTGGGAGTGATTGGTTGTTGGGTGTGGGTCTGCTGGAGAACGGTGAGGGTGGTTGAGAGAGATCTAGAGCTAAGGTGGGAAAACAGAGAATGGTGACACTGTTAGCTGTTCTAGGAAAAGCTAGCAGTGGGGTGGCCGCCGGGGTGACGTTCAGAGTTGCAGGGGAGCTGTGTGCGTGGCAAAGTGTGTGGTTCTATGGGAGGATTTCGGGTAGAGGCGAGGTTGGCAAGGAACTCGGATCTGGTCGTGGAGGTTCGCCGAAGCAAGGGGTACTCATGGCCATGGGGGATCCGAGAGGGTTTGTGAAACTGAGAACGGATATGGGGAAGAGAGAAGATCGGAGATGGGTGATGAGAGGCTGTGCGAGGATGATGGTGCGAGTGAATGCCCGAGAGGAAGAGTGGAGCGTGAACTGTGAGGTGAGAGTGAAAGAAGGTGGTGGTGGCTAGGTGTTAATAGTGAAGTGAGGGAGCTGTGGTATGGCCAGATTTGCTGGTCGTGGGGGGGTAGGTAAGCGTGAGGGAGAAGATGAAGGGGATGAGGAGGAAGATGAGATGCCAAGGGAGAGGCTAGCCTGCGAGGGTGGATTGGAGACAATGGTGAGAAGGCTGGGAAGCTCACGGCTGAGGGGCTATGGCGGAGTACTGCCGGTGTTTGAGGAGAGAGCCGCTGGAGATGGATGGTGGTGCGACTGGGGAGGACGAGGCAGGGGAGCTGGGTTGTATGAGGGATGGTGGTGGGTGATGAATGGAGAATGGAAAATGGAGCTTGAGAGAGTGGGACTGTGAGGTCTGCAGAGTGTGAACAAATAAAAAAAATCTAGACCCCCCTCTGCTGCTGTTTTTGCTACGTGTAGGGACTCTCTTTATAGGGAATCGGCAGATGGACAATGGCACGCATGGCCAGCAAAAAGAAAAAATGGAAAAATTTTCCTTCCCAGCGCTTTCTGTTAGGCGGTTTTGAGAAAATAACTCTCTCACACGTGCTTCCCATTTTTATTTATTTTTTTATATTTATTATTTTTTATTGCTCCATTTTCTTTTCCAAAAATGAGAAATTCAATTTAATAACACTTGATTCTCGGAAATTGGGAGAACTCGGACTCGGAAAGACGACTCGATAAAATACTCGATTTTTTAATCAATAGACCCAATTTAAAAATAAAAAACTCAATTCAACAATTTGAAAGGCTCAGTTTAAAAATTCACTCAATTAAAAATTGAAGGACTCAATCTAAAACTAAAAGACTCGATTAAAAATATTGGGACTCGATTTAAAAACATTGGTACTCATCTTAAAACTCCATGACTCCATTTGATACACCGGGACTTGGTTAAAAACATTGGTACTCAACTAAGAACATCGGGACTCAA